>NC_057799.1:414426289-414746073 GCF_018294505.1 Triticum aestivum | reverse complement strand
GTGGCACACAAAATCAGCCAAAACATGCCAAGATTCGTGCACAAACTGTTGAACGGATGAGGGCGTGTGGTTGAGTTGGCCAGCGCCCACACGTGTTTGGCGTTATCCTTTTTCGTTTAAAAAAAGACATCAACAAGTTTTTTTTTTTTTACATGGAAGCCACGTCGTTGATAAATAGCCGGAAAACCTCGGAATGTTATTAAGAGACACGACGCGAGTACGCACCAATAGTCAGCAGAAAAGGTCACGCCTCCGAGAATCCAACTACAGTACCCGGCGTGAGCCAAAGGAGGCAGGATCCCGGCGATGGCGGTTCCCGGAGGGGAGGGAGAGGGACGGGGGCGGCCGGTGGTGCTGGTGACAGGTTGCTCGGAGGGGGGCATCGGGCACGCGATGGCGCGCGCGTTCGCGGCGGAGGGGTGCGCGGTCGTGGCCACGGCGCGGTCGCGCGCGTCCATGCGCGGGCTCGAGGGCGACTCGCGGTACCTGCTTCTGGAGCTCGACGTGCGCTCCGAAGAGAGCGCGCGCCGCGCCGTTGAGGACGCCCTGCGGGAGCTAGGCCGCGTCGACGTGCTCGTCAACAACGCGGGGGTCCACCTCGTCGCGCCGGTGGCTGAGGTGCCCATGGAGTCGTTCCACCAGGTTTTTGACACCAATGTCTATGGTAGGCTACCAAAATCATTGCTTTCTTTTTGTGCGAGGATTGTTTGTTCTGTTTGTTTGGCACCTTGATGGCGATGTCCTCAAGGTAGACAAGATTCTGGATTCTCACAGATTCATAGTGAAACAAAGGGTTTTATAGTTGGATCTATCTACGGCTGTCCTCATTCTTTAAAAAACAAGAAACACCCTAAGGCCGTCTCGCCATGAAGGAAGGGAGGATAGAAAATATGTGAATTTATTCATGGGAGCGCTTCAAATGTGTACGTGCAGAAGACTTGAAGAAGTGGACTGTAGTCAGTGGTATGCTGTCAGTATCTAGCTTATTCGACTGAGATTTAACGAATCACATTGGCAATCATATTACAACAGCAGCTAGTATAGGATGCCTACGGCTTGAATTACAATCTGAAGTGAACAAGGGGCTGTATACCCCTAATTTTAAAACATATAGCAGGACATGCTGCATCCTGTTCCACTGATGAAATGATCAGGGCAGTGGTCTTTCAAAGAATATCCTGTTCCCAGTAGCAAAACTGCTAAAGATAAATGAACACACTAGGAGAAGTATAGTGTGCTTGCTTCTGCAATGTTAACGGGGTCTGGGAGGCAATTGAAATTGTGGAGTTCAGAAACTGTCTCTGCCTGTCTTTCGTTAATCCTGTGATAAACATGTCTAATCTCTAATTGCATAAGAAATTGGAAAACAATTCAGCAAGGCCAGCAGTTGTTTCACCTTTAAGACTGTCTCTCATCTGAAAGCTTAGTGATATCAACTGAATGTGTGTACTTTACAACTTCATCCTATATGAACTATTGATTGAGCTGTTGGTCTTTTATAATGCTTCTGTCCCTCTCCTTGGATTGGATGGTTCATTTTTGTAATGTCTCTTTTCAAAAATAGTACTTTCCCCGTCCGGAATTAGTTGACGCTCAAACGTATGTATCTAGACGTATTTCAGTGCTAGATACATCAGTTTGAGCGTCAACTAATTCCGGACGGAGGGGAGTAACATAGTAGTATTTTTCTAGATTAATATTTGGTCCTGCATTTGTGTGACTAAATGACTTTACCTGTCTTTTCACATGCAGGAACAATGAGGATGATTCAAGCAGTTATTCCCCATATGATGGAAAGAAAAGAAGGTACAATTGTGAATGTTGGAAGCATTACAGCCTTGGCTCCAGGACCATGGGCTGGTGCCTATTCGGCATCGAAAGCTGCTCTACATGCATTGAGCGATACATTAAGGTTTGTGTGTTCAAGGATCATTGTTACAGTGATTTTGTGCTGTCCATTAAATGTAAAACATTATTTTATGGGACAACTTAAAGCATCTGAAGTACAAGCCTTTCAATGGTGAAACATTACTTATGGATGCAACTTTGGATGCATTCTTAAAATTGAAATTCCTTCATCTGAAAAAATTGATACTATATTAATTTTCTGAGTCCTAATCTAACTTGGGGAATATATAGAGCACTTAACAGTTAGTTTATGTTAAGTAGTTAGTATTAGATGTTGTTGTTACCTTTACTTGAATATCACAAGATAGTTTAATCATGTTGGGAAATGACTGTTTGACAGAAACCGTAAGATCTAAGAATTCAATGGCAACATATACAACATAGGAATACTATTCAGATTTTTCCTTTGTAATTTTACATGTCATGTTCTTGCACGGTTTTCTCTTTCAACTCGTTACTGAACATTTTGTACTCTTTGAATATGCATTTCTTCATTATCTTCCATCCTAACTTGCTAGATATTGCATCGTTGCAGGGTGGAACTAAGAAATTTTGGCATAAATGTCATGATAGTTGCTCCAGGAGGCACAAAGTCAAATATAGGAAGCAATTCTGCAGACAAGTATGATCAAATAAACGACTGGAAGTACTACAAAAAATACGAGAAATCACTTCGAGCCAGGACGGATATATCCCAGGGCGCCGGGTGTGTTGCAGCAGAAGACCTTGCAAAGAGAGTTGTCAAATTGGTTCTGAAGAAGAATCCTCCGGCTTGGTTCGCTTATGGCCAGTTCACTGCTATTCTGACGATCCTGTATTATGCCCCATTGTGGTTCAGAGATTACTTCTACAGGCTGGTCATGAAAATGTAATCTGGAAGATAGCTCTTGCGTGAACCAGAGAGATTGCCCCCTCGGGTCCCATTTTCATTTCATGAGTACTACTTGGTCTCTCGGGCCCTCACTACAGATATACTGTATTTCACAATACATGAGTACACACACTTCCAGTCCATATCCATTTGTAACGTTCAGTCCAAGTGTAAAGTCCTCCCGGTTATTATGTAATAATGGTTTTAGTAATGTAATATTATTCCGAAATTTGTGGTTTCTTGTGTTACTGTCATAGGTGAGAATCTGTGGAACATATTCTTCAATCTTGTGCAGCAGCCTCAATTGTGCCTGGCAGGAAATTGCCATTTGTTTCGCTTGCAGCCTATATGTCTGGGTATACAGGATTGTGAGTGCTGCACAATCCTGAAGCACAAACAAATGTCAATTTCCTGTTTCCTGCCATAATGGGTATTCGTCATGCAGTTTGAGTGTGACTACAGCCTAATGAGGATCTGCAGCCTATAAGTCTGGGATCACAGCAATAACGTTTCTTTTAGGGTGGATCACTGTCAGAAATGCTGCTAACCGAACCAATATGGCTGGCTCCTGCAGCTCAAACATCTTGAAAGCTTCGCTCTAAGCTTTCTAGCCGGCAGCGCGACTAAGTCTCGCATTTTTTTTTTGAGGGGAGACTAAGTCTCGCATGGGGAACCCTTCCGTGCGCGTGGTCTTCTTCTGGGCCGGCCCATTCCGGGATGTTCCCCACACATATTTTAGGAAGGTTCTAGAACCTTTCCTGAACCGGTTCTCTCTTTTTCCGTTGTTTTTTCTTTCTATTTATTCTTTTCACCTTTTCTTTTCATTTTTCATTTTTTCTTTTATTTTATGTTTTCCTTTCTCTTTTCGTGTTGCGAACATATTTTAAAATTCGTGAATATGTTTTGAAATCATGAGTATTTTGTGAATTCACGAAGATATTTTTGAAATCGTGAACCAATTCAAATCCACGTTTTTTTCATTCGCAAACATTTTTTATCAAACCGCCAACATTTTTGAAATCATGAACATTTTTTTAGTTTTTGCGAACATTTTTTTTCGATCACTACAGCGCCTGGTGGGCGGGCCCACAGACGAGCAGAGCAAAAAAACGTATAACAGCGTGCAAGAAACACCAAAAAGAGCGTATCCAAAAGATTCGAACTTGAGACGTAACTTGAACCAGTGGACTCTAGTATGTGTAGCAGCGAGGAAAGCTTAAGAATAATTCTAGTCACGTTAGTAAACACAAAATTGCACAATACTGTTCTTGTATCATATAGATTTTTGAATTATTTGAAAATATTTTAGAAAATTCTGATTTTATTAAAAAATGTGAACCAAATTTTAAAGTTCGCATATTTCAAAAAAACTTCACGAACATGAAAGAGAATTGGCCTATTCAATAATAAAAGTTCACAACCTTCAAAAAAGTTCATGCATTAGAAAACAAGTTTATCAAATTTCAAAAATAGTTCACAAATTTTAAAAAGGTCTTCAATTTTTTTAATATCGATTTTGAAAAAAGTCCATCAAATTTGAAAAAAGATTCATCTATTTTGAAAATCTCCATCATTTTTGAAAAAAGTTCATTGATTTTGAAAGAAAATCATCAACTTTCAGAGAAATTCATCAATTTTGAATTTGAAAAAAGGTCATAGGTTTTGAAAAAGAATTCACACATTAAAAAAAGTTCATCAATTTTAGAAAAAGTTCATCGATTTTGAAAAAAAACCATGCATTTAAAAAAATCACTCATTTAGCAATAGAAATTAAAAAAGAAAAAAGAAAAAGAATATAAAAAACTGAACAAACCGTTCCAAAAAAGTGAAAACAGGAGCAAGAAAAGGAAAAGGGAAAAAAAAGAAAGAAGGAAAGAGTGAAGAAGATGTAAACAAACATGGAGGGTGTCCGGTTTTTTTTTATGGGGAGGCCTTCATGGCTAGCTTTATTACAAATTAAATAACGGATACACCGTTTGCCAAAAATTTGGCAAGGAAGCTAGGAGGCGCCTCGATCCACAACGACGGATCGTTTGCACGTCCATATTCCGCTAGCTCATGAGCTGTCACATTAGACTCTCTATTACAATGCTGAAGAAAAACCCTCCCTATATCTCTAAGTAAGTCTCTACATTCTTCCAAAACAGGAGTAGCCATCATCGAATGTCCTTCATTGAGCTGTAGAGCGTTTATTACATGGAGGGTGTCCGTTGGTTACTGTGGGGAACAGAGAACAGGACATCGTGTGCTCAAATCCTACCCTACCCCCTCACTCAGCTTTTCTCAGAGTTAAAAAAAGAAAAAAAATTGGATGGGTCGGGCCAGCTAGCAGGAGGGGTGTGTGCTCGTTTGCTAAATGCAATGAAATGGGCGCCTGAAGCGCTATATAGGAATCTCGTTCGCCTGTGCGTTATGCGCGGTATAGAAGGTGGAAAACCCTATTTGACGCATACTGCATGAAATAGTCGGCGAATCGCGCTGGCGGGGCGACCTAACCAGCAATTTGGGTCGGCCCTGTTGGGGAACGTAGCATGCAATTTAAAAAATTTCCTACGCTCACGCAAGATCTATCTAGGAGATGCATAGCAACGAGAGGGGGAGAGTGTGTCCACGTACCCTCGTAGACCGAAAGAGGAAGCGTTTGACAACGCGGTTGATGTAGTCGAACTTCTTCGTGTTCCGACCGATCAAGCACCGAACGTACGGCACCTCCAAGTTCTGCACACGTTCAGCTCGATGACGTCCATCGAACTCTTGATCCAGCAAAGTGTCGAGGGAGATTTCCGTCAACACGACGGCGTGGTGACGGTGATGGTGAAGTGATGCGCGCAGGGCTTCAAATAAGCACTACATGAATATGACCGGAGGCGTAAACTGTGGATGGGGGGCGCCGCACACGGCTAACAAGTGTTGATGTGTCTTCTAGCGGTGCCCCCCCCTCATATATATATATACATACATATATATATAGGTTGGAGGGGAGGAGAGGCAGCCAAGGGGGCACCCCAAGTACGAGGAATCCTACTTGGGCGTCTCCCAATTCGGCCTCCCCCCTTCCATATTCATCTGGAGGGGGGAGGAAGAAGGAGGGAGGAGAGAAGGAAGGGGGAGGCCGAATTGCTCCCCTTCCTTTCTCTCTTCCCCTCCTTCCTTCCCCCTTATTTTGGCCTACATGGGGCGCACCAGCCCCCTAGGGGCTGGTCTGTCCACTTCTTGGCCCATTAGGCTCATGTAGTTGCCGGGGGGATGCTCGGAACCTCTTCCGGTGACTCGATATGTACCCGGTACCCCCGAAACACTTCCAGTGTTCGAATATCATCGTCCAATATATGAATCTTTACCTATCGACCATTTCAAGACTCCTCGTCATGTCTGTGATCTTATCCGGGACTCCGAACAACATTCGGTCACCAAATCACATAACTCATATAATACAAAATCATCATCGAACGTTAAGCGTGCGGACCCTACGGGTTCGAGAACTATGTAGACATGACGGTGACATCTCTCCGGTCAATAACCAACAGCGGAACCTGGATGCTCATATTGGTTCCCACATATTCTACGAAGACCTTTATCGATCGTACCGTAATGACAACATACGTTATTCCCTTTCTAATCGGTATGTTACTTGTCCGAGATTCGGTCGTCGGTATCTTCATACCTAGTTCAATCTCATTACCGGCAAGTCTCTTTACTCGTTCCGTAATGCATCATCCTGTAACTAACTCATTAGTCACATTGCTTGCAAGGCTTATTATGACGTGCATTTACCGAGAGGGCCCAGAGATACCTCTCCGATACTCGGAGTGACAAATCCTAATCTTGATCTATGCCAACCCAACAAACACCTTCGGAGATACCTTTAGAGCATCTTTATAATCACCCAGTTACGTTGTGACATTTGATAGCACACAAGGTATTCCTCCGGTATCCGAGAGTTGCATAATCTCATAGTCAAAGGAATATGTATATGACATGAAGAAAGCTATAGCAATAAAACTGAACGATCAACATGCTAAGCTAACAGATGGGTCTTGTCCATCACATCATTCTCCTAATGATGTGATCCTGTTCATCAAATGAAAACACATGTCTATGGTTAGGAAACTTAACCATCTTTGATTAACGAGCTAGTCTAGTAGAGGCTTACTAGGGACATGGTGTTTTGTCTATGTATCCACACATGTATCAAGTTTCCGGTTAATACAATTCTAGCATGAATAATAAACATTTATCATGATATAAGGAAATATAAATAATAACTTTATTATTGCCTCTAGGGCATATTTCCTTCAGTCTCCCACTTGCACTAGAGTCAATAATCTAGTTCGCATCTCTATGTGATTTAACACCAATAGTTCACATCTTTATGTGATTAACACCCATAGTTCACATCGCCATGTGACCAACACCCAAAGGGTTTACTAGAGTCAATAATCTAGTTCACATCTCTATGTGATTAACACCCAAAGAGTACTAAGGTGTGATCATGTTTTGCTTTGTGAGAGAAGTTTAGTAAACGGGTTTGCCACATTTAGAACCGTATGTATTTTGCAAATTTCTATTTCTACAATACTCTGCACGCTACTCTAGCTAATTGCTCTCACTTTCAATATGCATCCAAATTGAGACACCGAGTCATCTAGATTAGTGTCAAAGCTTGCATCGACGTAACCCTTTACGACGAACTCTTTGTCACCTCCATGACCTAGAAACATTTCCTTAGTGCTCTTAGGTAACTAAGGATAATTTTGAACGCTATCCAGTGATCTACTCCTGGATCACTATTGTACCCCCTTGCCAAACTCATGGTAAGGTACACAATATATCTGGTACACAGCATGGCATACTTTATAGAACCTATGGCTGAGGCATAGGGAATGACTTTCATTCTCTCTCTATCTTCTGCCGTGGTCGGGCTTTGAGTCTTACTCAACTTCACACCTTGCAACACAGACAAGAAACCTTTCTATGACTGATCCATTTTGAATTTCTTCAAAATCTTGTCAAGGTATGTGTTTTGTGAAAGTTCTATTAAGCGTCTTGATCTATCCCTATAGATCTTGATGCCCAATATATAAGTAGCTTCACCGAGGTCTTTCATTGAAAAACTCTTATTCAAGTATCCTTTTATGCTATCCAGAAATTCTATATCATTTCCAATCAAAAATATGTCATCCACATATAATATTAGAAATGATACAGAGCTCCCACTCACTTTCTTGTAAATACAGGCTTCTCCGAAAGTCTGTATAAAACCATATGCTTTGGTCACAATATCAAAGCGTATAATCCAACTCCGAGATGCTTGCACTAGTCCATAAATGGATCGCTGGAGCTTGCACACTTTGTTAGCTCCTTTAGGATCGACAAAACCTTCTGGTTGCATCATGTACAACTCTTCTTGGAGAAATCCATTAAGGAATGCAGTTTTGACGTCCATTTGCCAGATTTCATAATCATAAAATGAGGCAATTGCTAACATGATTCGGACAGACTTAAGCATCACTACGGGTGAGAAAGTCTCATCGTAGTCAACTCCTTGAACTTGTCGAAAACCTTTCGCAACAAGTCGAGCTTTGTAGACAGTAACATTACCATCAACGTCAGACTTCTTCTTGAAGACCCATTTATTCTCTATGGCTTGCCAATCATCGGGCAAGTCAACCAAAGTCCTTACTTTGTTCTCATACATGGATCCTATCTCAGATTTCATGGCCTCAAGCCATTTCGCAGAATCTGGGCTCATCATCGGTTCCTCATAGTTCGTAGGTTCATCATGGTCTAGTGCTACCTCTTGAGCACTGCGTTGGTTTTCCCTTGAAGAGGAAAGGGTGATGCAGTAAAGTAGCGTAAGTATTTCCCTCAGTTTTTGAGAACCAAGGTATCAATCCAGTAGGAGACCACGCTCGAGTCCCACGCACCTACACAAACAAATTCGAACCTTGCAACCAACGCGATAAAGGGGTTGTCAATCCCTTCACGGTCACTTATGAGAGTGAGATCTGATAGATATGATAAGATAATATTTTTGGTATTTTTATGATAAAGAGAAATAAAGATGCAAAGTAAAATAAACGGCAATAGAAATAGCTAAGTGTTGGAAGATTAATATGATGGAAAATAGACCCGGGGGGCATAGGTTTCACTAGTGGCTTCTCTCAAGAGCATAAGTATTACGGTGGGTAAACGAATTACTCGCGAGCAATTGATAGAATTGAGCATAGTTATGAGAATATCTAGGTATGATCATGTATATAGGCATCACGTCCGCGACAAGTAGACCGAAACGATTATGCATCTACTACTATTACTCCACACATCGACCGCTATCCAGCATGCATCTAGAGTATTAAGTTCATAAGAACAGAGTAACGCTTTAAGCAAGATGACATGATGTAGAGGGATAAACTCATGCAATATGATATAAACCCCATCTTTTTATCCTCGATGGCAACAATACAATACGTGCCTTGCTGCCCCTGCTGTCACTGGGAAAGGACACCACAAGATTGAACCCAAAGCTAAGCACTTCTCCCATTGCAAGAAAGATCAATCTAGTAGGCCAAACCAAACTGATAATTCGAAGAGACTTGCAAAGATAAGCAATCATACATAAAAGAATTCAGAGGAGATTCAAATATTGTTCATAGATAAACTTGATCATAAACCCACAATTCATCGGATCTCGACAAACACACCACAAAAGAAGATTACATCGAATAGATCTCCAAGAAGATCGAGGAGAACTTTGTATTGAGATCCAAAGAGAGAGAAGAAGCCATTTAGCTAATAACTATGGACCCAAAGGTCTGAGGTAAACTACTCACACATCATCGGAGAGGCTATGGTGTTGATGTAGAAGCCCTCCGTGATCAATGCCCCCTCCGGCAGGACGCCAGAAAAGGCCCCAAGATGGGATCTCACGGGTACAGAAGGTTGCGGCGGTGGAATTAGGTTTTTGGCTCCGTATATGATGGTTTGGGGGTACGTAGGTATATATAGGAGGAAGAAGTAGGTCGGTGGAGCAACAAGGGGCCCACGAGGGTGGAGGGCGCGCCTGGGGGAGGTGGGCGCGCCCCCTACCTCGAGGCTTCCTCGTCTGTTGCTTGACGTCCACTCCAAGTCCTCTGGATCACATTTGTTCCAAAAATCACGTTCCCGAAGGTTTCATTCCGTTTGGACTCCGTTTGATATTCTTTTTCTGCGAAACACTAAAATAGGCAAAAAAACAACAATTTGGGCTGGGCCTCCGGTTAATAGGTTAGTCCCAAAAATAATATAAAAGTGTATAATAAAGCCCATTAAACATCCAAAACAAAATATAATATAGCATGGAACAATCAAAAATTATAGATACGTTGGAGACGTATCAAGCATCCCCAAGCTTAATTCCTGCTCGTCCTCGAGTAGGTAAATGATAAAAAACAGAATTTTTGATGTGGAATGCTACTTAGCATAATTTTCAATGTAACCCTCTTAATTGTGGTATGAATATTCAGATCCGAAAGATTCAAGATAAAAGTTTAAGATTGACATAAAAGTAATAATACTTCAAGCATACTAACTAAGCAATTATGTCTTCTCAACATAACATGGCCAAAGAAAGTTCATCCCTACAAAATCATATAGTTTGGTCATGCTCCATTTTCATCACATAAGAATGCTCTCATCATGCACAACCCCGATGACAAGCCAAGCAATTGTTTCATACTTTAGTAATCTCAAACTTTTTTCAACTTTCACGCAATACATGAGCGTGAGCCATGGATATAGCACTATGGGTGGAATAGAATATAATGATGGGGGTTATGTGGAGAAGACAAAAAAAGTCTCACATCAACGCGGCTAATCAACGGGCTATGGAGATGCCCATCAATTCATGTTAATGTGAGGAGTAGGGATTGCCATGCAACGGATGCACTAGAGCTAAAAATGTATGAAAGCTCAACAAAAGAAACTAAGTGGGTGTGCATCCAACTTGCTTGCTCACGAAGACCTAGGGCATTTGAGGAAGCCCATTGTTGGAATATACAAGCCAAGTTCTATAACGAAAAATTCCCACTACTATATGAAAGTGACAAAACAAGAGACTATCTATCATAAGGATCATGGTGCTACTTTGAAGCACAAGTATGGAAAAGATAGTAGCATTGCCCCCTTTTTATTTTCTTTCCCTTTTTTGGGCCTTTTTTGGGACAATGCTCTATGAATGATGATCATCACACTTCTATTTATTTACAACTCAATGATTACAACTCGATACTAGAACAAAGTATGACTCTACATGAATGCCTCCGGCGGTGTACCGGGAAGGGCAATGAATCAAGAGTGACATGTATGAAATAATATGCATGGTGGCTTTGCCACAAATACGATGTCAACTACATGATCATGCAAGGCAATATGACAATGATGAACGTGTCATGATAAACGGAACGGTGGAAAGTTGCATGGCAATATATCTCGGAATGGCTATGGAAATGCCATAATAGGTAGGTATGGTGGCTATTTTGAGGAAGATATAAGGAGGTTTATGTGTGATAGAGCGTATTGTATCACGGGGTTTGGATGCACCGGCGAAGTTTGCACCAACTCTCAAGGTGAGACAGGGCAATGCACGGTACCGAAGAGGCTAGCATGATGGAAGGGTAAGAGTGCGTATAATCCATGGACTCAACATTAGCCATAAAGAACTCACATACTTATTGCAAAAATCTACAAGTCATCAAAAACCAAGCACTACACGCATGCTCCTAGGGGGATAGATTGGTAGGAAAAGATCATCGCTCGTCCCTGACCGCCACTCATAAGGAGGACAATCAAAGAACACCTCATGTTTCAAATTTGTTACACAACGTTTACCATATGTGCATGCTACGGGATTTGCAAACTTCAACACAAGTATTTCTCAAATTCACAACTACTCAACTAGCACAACTTTAATATCACTACCTCCATATCTCAAAACAATCATCAAGCATCAAACTTCTCTTAGTATTTAACACATTCATAAGAAAGTTTTTACTAATCTTGAATACCTAGCATATTAGGACTAATTTCACAATTAAAGCAAATTACCATGCTGTTTTGTAGGACTTTCAAAATAATATAAGTGAAGCACGAGAGAACAATAGTTTCTATAAAACAAAACCACCGTTGTGCTCTAAAAGATATAAGTGAAGCACTAGAGCAAAAACTATATAGCTCAAAAGATATAAGTGAAGCACATAGAGTATTCTAATAAATTCCGAATCATGTGTGTGTCTCTCATAAGGGTGTGTACAGCAAGGATGATTGTGGTAAACTAAAAAGCAAAGACTCAAATCATACGAGACGCTCCAAGCAAAACACATATCATGTGGTGAATAAAAATATAGCTCCAAGTAAAGTTATCGATGGACGAAGACGAAAGAGGGGATGCCTTCCGGGGCATCCCCAAGCTTTGGCTTTTTGGTGTCCTTAGATTACCTTGGGGTGCCATGGGCATCCCCAAGCTTAGGCTCTTGCCAATCCTTGTTCCATAATCCATCAAATCTTTACCCAAAACTTGAAAACTTCACAACACAAAACTCAACAGAAAATCTCGTGAGCTCCGTTAGCGAAAGAAAACAAAATACCACTTCAAGGTACTGTAATGAACTCATTCTTTATTTATATTGGTGTTAAACCTGCTGTATTCCAACTTCTCTATGGTTTATAAACTATTTTACTAGCCATAGATTCATCAAAATAAGCAAACAACACACGAAAAACAGAATCTGTCAAAAACAGAACAGTCTGTAGTAATCTGTAACTAACGCAAACTTCTGGAACTCTAAAAATTCTGCCAAAATAGAGGACCTAAATAATTTGTTTATTTATCTGCTGCAACTGGAATCAGTATTATATCACGTTCTGGTAATTTTTAACAATTGTTTTAGTGAACAGAAAGTTTCTGGAATTTTCAGCAAGATCAAATAACTATCATCCGGGAAGATCCTATAGGTTTAACTTGGCACAAACACTAATTAAAACATAAAAACAAATCTAACCAGAGGCTAGATCAAATATTTATACCTAAACAGAAGCAAAAAGAAAAAAAATAAAAATAAAATTGGGTTGCCTCCCAACAAGCGCTATCGTTTAACACCCCTAGCTAGGCATAAAAACAAGGATAGATCTAGGTATTGCCATCTTTAGTAGGCAATCCATAAGTAGCTCTCATAATAGATTCATAAGGTAATTTAATTTTCTTTCTAGGTAAGTGTTCCATGCCTTTCCTTAACGGAAATTGGAATCTAATATTCCCTTCCTTCATATCAATAATTGCACCAATCGTTCTAAGGAAAGGTCTACCAAGAATAATTGTACATGAAGGATTGCAATCTATATCAAGAACAATAAAATCTACGGGCACATAGTTACTATTTGCAACAATAAGAACATCATTAATTCTTCCCATAGGTTTCTTAATAGTGGAATCCGCAAGGTGTAAGTTTAAAGAGCAATCATCAAATTCGCGGAAACCTAACAAATCACACAAAGTTTTTAGAATCATGGAAACACTAGCACCAAAATCACACAAAGCATAGCATTCATGATCTTTAATTTTAATTTCAATAGTAGGTTCCCACTCATCATAAAGTTTTCTAGGGATAGAAACTTCCAACTCAAGTTTTTCTTCATAAGATTGCATGAAAGCATCAACGATATGTTTAGTAAAAGCTTTATTTTGACTATAAGCATGAGGAGAATTTAGCACGGATTGCAACAAGGGAATACAATCTATCAAAGAGCAATTATCATAATTAAATTCCTTGAAATCGAAAATAGTGGGTTCATTGATATATAAAGTTTTGACCTCTTCAATCCCACTTTTACCAATTTTTGCATCAAGATCTAAAAACTCCAACTTTTTGGGACGCCTTATAACTAAAGTTGACTCATCTCCAGTCCCATATTATCAAGATTCATATTGCAAAACTAATATTTAATAGGAGACACATCAATAACTTTTAGATCTTCATCTTTATTCTCATAGAAACTAGAAGAACACGCTTTCACAAAGCAATCTTTCTTAGCACGCATCCTAGCGGTTCTTTCTTTGCACTCATCAATGGAAATTCTCATGGCTTTGAGAGACTCATTGATACCATGCTTAGGTGGAATAGATCTAAGTTTCAAAGAATCAACATCAAGAGAAATTCTATCAACGTTCCTAGCCAATTCATCAACCTTAGGCAATTTTTCTTCAAGCAAAGCGTTAAAATTCTTTTGTGAATTCATCAACTCCTTAACACTAGTCTCAAATTCAGAGGTCATCTTATTAAATTTCCATAAGAATTGTTGTAGGAATTACCATAATTATTAGAGGAATTACTAGGGAACGACCTAGGATTAAAGTTTCCTCTATACGCGTTGTTACCAAAATTATTTCTACCAACAAAATTCACATCCATAGATGCATTATTATTCTCAATCAAAGTAGACAAAGGCATATCATTAGGATCAGAAGAAGCACTTTTAGTAGCAAATAATTTCATAAGTTCATCCATCTTTCCACTCAAAACATTAATTTCTTCTATCGCATGCACTTTTTTATTAGTAGACCTTTCGGTGTGCCATTGAGAATAATTAACCATAATATTATCTAGGAGTTTAGTAGCTTCTCCTAAAGTGATTTCCATAAAAGTTCCTCCCGCGGTCGAATCTAAAAGATTTCTAGAAGCAAAATTAAATCCGGCATAAAAATTTTGTATAATCATCCAAAGATTCAAACCATGTGTAGGGCAATTACGTATCATTAATTTCATCCTCTCCCAAGCTTGTGCAACATGTTCATTATCAAGTTGCTTAAAATTAATGATATCGTTTCTAAGAGAGATGATTTTAGCGGGGGGAAAATACTTAGAGATAAAAGCATCTTTGCACATATTCCATGAATCAATACTATTTTTAGGCAAAGACGAAAACCAAGCTTTAGCACGATCTCTAAGCGAAAAAGGAAATAGCTTAAATTTAACAATATCATTGTCCACATCTTTCTTCTTTTGCATATCACACAAATCAACGAAGCTATTTAGATGGGTAGCGGCATCTTCACTAGGAAGGCCGGCGAATTGATCTTTCATGACAAGATTCAAAAAAGCAGCATTAATTTCACAAGATTCAGCATCGGTAAGAGGAGCAATCGGAGTGCTAAGAAAATCATTGTTGTTGGTATTGGTAAAGTCACACAATTTAGTATTATCTTGAGCCATCGTGACAAGCAAGCAATCCAACACACAAGAAAACAAGAAGCAAGCGAAAAAGAGGAGAACGGAAAAGAGAGGGCGAATAAAACGGCAAGGGTGAAGTGGGGGAGAGGAAAATGAGAGGCAAATGGCAAATAATGTAATGCGAGGGATAAGAGTTTGTGATGGGTACTTGGTATGTCTTGACTTGTGCGTAGACTCCCTGGCAACGGCGCCAGAAATGGCTCGTTGTCGGGAAATCAAATCTTGACTTGACTTGGCGCGAATGTCCCCGGCAACGGCGCCAGAAATGGCTCGTTGTCGGGAGAGCAAATCTTGACTTGACTTGGCGTAAGCCTCCCCCGGCAATGGCGCCAGAAATCCTTCTTGCTACCTCTTGAGCACTGCGTTGGTTTTCCCTTGAAGAGGAAAGGATGATGCAGTAAAGTAGCGTAAGTATTTCCCTCAGTTTTTGAGAACCAAGGTATCAATCCAGTAGGAGACCACGCTCGAGTCCCACGCACCTACACAAACAAATAAGAACCTCGCAACCAACACAATAAAGGGGTTGTCAATCCCTTCACGGTCACTTACGAGAGTGAGATATGATAGATATGATAAGATAATATTTTTGGTATTTTTATGATAAAGAGAAATAAAGATGCAAAGTAAAATAAACGGCAATAGAAATAGCTAACTGTTGGAAGATTAATATGATGGAAAATAGACCCGGGGGGCATAGGTTTCACTAGTGGCTTCTCTCAAGAGCATAAGTATTACGGTGGGTAAACGAATTACTCGCGAGCAATTGATAGAATTGAGCATAGTTATGAGAATATCTAGGTATGATCATGTATATAGGCATCACGTCCGCGACAAGTAGACCGAAACGATTATGCATCTACTACTATTACTCCACACATCGACCGCTATCCAGCATGCATCTAGAGTATTAAGTTCATAAGAACAGAGTAACGCTTTAAGCAAGATGACATGATGTAGAGGGATAAACTCATGCAATATGATATAAACCCCATCTTTTTATCCTCGATGGCAACAATACAATACGTGCCTTGCTGCCCCTGCTGTCACTGGGAAAGGACACCACAAGATTGAACCCAAAGCTAAGCACTTCTCCCATTGCAAGAAAGATCAATCTAGTAGGCCAAACCAAACTGATAATTCGAAGAGACTTGCAAAGATAACCAATCATACATAAAAGAATTCAGAGGAGATTCAAATATTGTTCATAGATAAACTTGATCATAAACCCACAATTCATCGGATCTCGACAAACACACCGCAAAAGAAGATTACATCGAATAGATCTCCAAGAAGATCGAGGAGAACTTTGTATTGAGATACAAAGAGAGAGAAGAAGCCATCTAGCTAATAACTATGGACCCGATGGTCTGAGGTAAACTACTCACACATCATCGGAGAGGCTGTAGCGACCCGACCCGAATGGATCAAGTCTCTGTGCTTAAGTGTCATCCCTGGATCGGTATGCTGACACACACAGTACTCGAGGATTTATAAAAGAGGTAAATCACATGTATAAAATAACTTAAATACTATTACCTCAATCCAAATAGCGGAAGTAACAAGGTTGTGGATTCCCATCAACACCAACGGCAAAGTTGAGTGTAGAAATCGTAACCCTAACGTATCACTTACTCGACGTAAGAATCCTACAACATGAAACGTTGCAGCCCGAAAACGGGTCAGCACATGGAATATGCTGGCAAATTCACACCATAGAGAAATGATGAACAAAGGCTATCACTACATGCATATATGGCTGGTGGAAAAGCTCTATGGTTATAATGTTTTTGCGAAAAGCCAATTTTTCCCTACTTCAAAGGAATAAATTTTATTTAACTATCATGGTGGTTGTGAAACATTGAGATGGTTGACAGCATCTCAATCCCAATTAAGTATCATCATTAACCCAACAATATTAATTAAAGTAACATGATGAGATCAACGGGATAATCCAAGAACTAGATACTCAAGATGTCCATAACCGGGGACACGGCTAACCATGATTAGTTTGTACACTCTGCAGAGGTTTGCGCACTTTTCCCCACAAGACTCGATCGCCTCCGCTTGATTCTCGCACTGCATGATGTTTGAGAAACGGATGACCGAGACACAGTCTTTCAAGAACAATCACTCTTTACTCTGGGTGGACCGGTACACCTACTTTCCCCTACATCTGCTAGCCCACCTCTTCAAGAGATCATGTAACCTACTCAACTATGCTAGAGCCCATAATAGCTTGTGGCTGCACACGGAAGTTTCCAGCATGAATAATCTTATGATCCCTTTGAGCCTGGGTGGCGGTCCTTACACATACAGACAACACTGGATTCTCCAGGTGCCTCAGTCCACCCAGATGTGAGTTTTAGTTACCACCTTAAGTAAACCATTATTAACAATCTCACATCTGTCATGAATTTCACTCAAACCCAATCCACGTCTACGAGCATAGCATGGCAATAATAATAGCAACGTAGAAGTAACTCCCAAGGGTTTGATAGTAAACAGGGCAATAGGTACTACCTCATCTACTTCCCAGCTCCCACAATTTAATCAGATCCTAATCATGTAATTGTTTGAGGAATAGATCTAATGCAATAAAACTGGGTATGGAAAGTATGATCAAAGTGTTACTTGCCTGCAATGTTGATGAAGATGATCCGCACTCAAAACTCTTGATAGTTCTACTCGTCACACTCCGTTCAATCTATCGTAAGCAAACAATAGTAACCACACATAAGCAATCACTCAAAAGATCGAGAAGAACGAAGAAGACAGTTCGGAAAACATCAAAACCAAGCAAATAACTTTTGCAACATAAAACAATTTCTAACAGTACCAAAATTATGTGAATTTGGCCTTATCAGAAAGTTTAGGTCAAAAGCTTCGAATTGCAAAAAGAATCAACTCAAACGGAGTTATAAAACTCAAGTTATGTTCAAAAGAAGATTCAAATACAAATCTGTTTGAAATCAAATTTTAAAACTTTCAAAAACATGTTTAAGTTGTTTAACTGGATAGAGGGGATCGTAACGAAAAAGTGGGCGTTGGTTTCATCGAAAACGGAGGTACGGATAAAAAGATATGATCAAAAGAAATTTGACTATGAAACAAAATTTCGAAATTTGAAAATTAAAAAAAATTGATGTGACAAGTTCACTGCATAGGTGAAAACAAGACGAAACTATAGACGCTGGTTTCATCTAATTTGGATGAACGAGTAAAAAGTTATGGCTATTTAAAAAATCAGGGCCAAGCTGTTTTACAGAAGAAGAAAGAAAATAGCTACGGATAAAAAAATTCTAGATCTAACGTATAAATACAGAGAACGAAAAAAATATACCTTTATAAGGTAAAAGACGACTTTGGAGTGTGGAGACAACTTCCAAAAGTCCCGCCGGAGATGAGAATTATATTTTTAGCTAGTCAAACCAAAATATTAATTTAACCCGCAATTGATAATTTTTGGAGGCTCTATGGGTCTATATTTATAGGTGGAAAAGAGGTTTAGGGGTTAAAGGCTAGGCAATGTGGGACTAAACATAGACGAACAAATAAAATAAACGGGAAACGCATGGGCTAAAAGCACCACGGGCCGGCTGCGCGCGCACGCGTACACTGCATTTTTTTTTTAACAAAAATCGGCCTAAGTAAAAAAATAAAAAGGATAGCTGGGCCTGGCCCATTTAGGAGAGGGAAAAACAAATGAGGCGCCCGCTGCCACTATGCTACGCGTGTGGGCGGTAAATAACTATCGGCCGCATGTACAGTTTTTTTTAAATAGAAACAGAAGGAAAACCGGATAAAGAAAATAAATTAAAATTTTATATAGGCATATTATATACCAAAATTTTCCGAAAAAGATTTTCTACAACATGAACATTTTTGTAAAGTCAAATAAAATCCTCACAAATTTAAATAAAGCAAAAAGTGCTACTCCCTTAATAAAGTCCAATAAAAATCATTTTTAAAATACCAAAATGATTTCAAATTTATTTCTCTCCAATTTTCTGATGTAGGGAATCATGTTACCCTATTTTCTGTATATTTTTATTTTGGAGAAAAATAATTTGAATAAAACTCAAATAAGTCCAATATTGGAAAATTAATTTCAATTGGACTTTGAATTTAATCCTTTGAAACTCCCAACTCCTATTTCATATGTTTTGAAGAAGTCATTTTATCTTCTCTCGTGAAAATCATTGAGTTGCATAAAGTTTCAGAATTGGAAAATATTTTCAAATGAAATTCAAATATTTTTCAACACCCCTTGTCATTTAAATAAATGGAAGAAGTCATGTCATCTTCTCTCCAGGGTTTTGTGGTGGAAAGTATTTGAATTCATGGAGATCATAAAAGCAAAATGAAAGTTTGGGAAAGTCCTTTTATTCCCTCTCATTTAACTTTCAAAAGATTTCGAATTCCACTCACTTTCAGTCAATCAATCAAACAATCAATCCAATCTATCTGTTTATTATAACATTCCAAAATTTAGAATTTTGGGATGTTACAAACCTACCACCCTTAAAATGAATCTCGTCCTCGAGATTCGGAGAGGCTAGAAAGAAATAGGTTAGGGTTTGGGGTCTTCTCAAAATCCATCGATCATCACCGGGGTCTGGGGTGCTACCACCCTTAGAATCATTGTTACGGTTCCATCAAAACTTGTATACTCCATCCTTGTTGTTGACAGTGTCAGTCTTCTCAGATTCTCGGAAAAATTCCTTCTCTGGCTCTTTGGGTAGCGGCATAACCTTTTCCTCAATTCTTCTGTCTTTCATCTCGGTAAGGTTATTCCATTACTGGGTCTTCGTAGCTGACGGGTCTGGCGCCAAAACTAAACAACTATCGACATCTCCTGGTGGTCGTTCTCCTACAGGAAATGGGTCTGGTTGATCCTCACCGTATAACCTACGATTGGCAAGAGCTGCCTTGTACAAGGGGAAAAAATACTTACACCATTCTAAGGTTTAAACAAGGTTTAAATCGTCGTCACTCTACTATAGGCAAGTCACTCAGATTTACCATCCCGTATAGCAAGGCGAACAATAAGAGTAAGTCGGTATGGTGATCAATCCATCCCGCACCCAAATCATTACCTTGTACATGGTTTAGCGAATCTCGCATTCTAACACTCGGTCATCCTCACAAGCATTGCAGAATTTCTCTTGTTGACGAACCAAGTTCAGATAAATCCATGGATTCTGCAAGCCAAACAAACATCTATCATTCCTTCCCAACCCTCAGGTTTTGCGTAACTCCTATAAGATCGTTTGTCGATAAAATCGTAACTTCTTCCAGGGTTTTTCCTTCAGCAAGAATGTGCTTGTTTCTTGGCAGGTCCTGGGGCCTGTGGGTTATGGCCCATCTCATCACTTGTAGTTCCTTGAACTTATCATCGGGTAACTGATCCTTAATCCAACATCCAACTTCCTGGTATTCTTAAATCCATCCAATTGTACTGTCTTCCTTCCTTCTATTGGCACCACTAGGACATGATTACTCAGACTCATCATCGAATTTCCATTGGTACATATTTCCAACACCATACCTCCTTTATATTCAATATAGTAATTTATCTCTTCATCCTCGTGGGATATCCCACATACCGAAAAAAAACTTATACTTATGAAGTCCATACTCCACTTCATGGAACATCATTATCTTTTCCAGGGTCAAGCGTCCTTATTGGCCATCTCTGCATGGCACTTCTTCAACTGGGAAACATGCACCACATCATGAATTCTTGACAGTCCTTCGGGTGACTCCAGCTTGTTGGCCACTTTTCCCATACGCTCCAAAACTCGGTATGGTCCTAAAAATCTCGGGGTTAACTTTCCCTTAACTCCAAATAGTTTAACTCCTCGCAAAGGGAACACACGTAGACATGCTCCATCTCCAATTTCATAGACTACCTACTTTACATTCAATAATACTCCATACCCTCATATTCTTGGGGTATCCAACATATCGAGATAAAACTCATACTTATTTTGTTCGAAATCCACTTCGTGGAATATCATTACCTTTTCCAAGGGTCAAGTTTCCTCACAGGGTACTACCACCTTTAAAATATGCTCAGACATTCTGAGTATATTAATCACTATCTGGAAGATTAACTCCCACTTGATTCAAGCGATTGTACTACCCAGACATTCTGAGTATATGCTCACTGGCTGAGCCATTCTCCTCAATCTCGTAGGCAAAGTACTTGTCAGAGGTCTCAAACCTCTCGACATGGGCATGAGTCTGAAATACCAATTTCAACTCTTGGAACATCTTATATGTTCCATGGCGTTCAAAACATTTTTGAAGTCCTAGTTCTAAGCCGTAAAGCATGGTGCACTAAACTATCAAGTAGACATCATACCAAGCTTGTCAAACATTCATAACGTCTCCATGTGCTCCTGCAATAGGTCTATCACCTAGCGGTGCATCAAGGACATAATGCTTCTCTGCAGCAACGAGGATAATCCACAGATCACGGACCCAGTCCGCATCATTGCTACTATCATCTTTCAACTTAATTTTATCTAGGAACATATAAAAAACATAGGGGAGCTACAACACGAGCTATTGATCTACAACATAGATATGCAAAAACTATGAGGACTAAGTTCATGATAAATTAAGTTCAATTAATCATATTACTTAAGAACTCCCACTTAGATAGACATCCCTCGAGTCCTCTAAATGATCACGTGATCCATATCAACTAAACCATGTCCGATCATCACGTGAGATGGAGTAGTCTTCAATGGTGAACATCTCTATGTTGATCATATCAACTATATGATTCACGTTCGACCTTTCGGTCTCCAGTGCTCCGAGTCCATGTCTGTACATTCTAGGCTCGTCATGTTTAACCCGGGTATTCCTCTTGTGCAAAACTGTCTTGCATCAGTTGTATGTGAACGTAGAGTTTATCACACCCAATCATCATGTGGTGTCTCGGCACGACGAACTATCGCAATGGTGCATACTCAGGGAGAACACTTATACCTTGAAATTTTACCGAGGGATCATCTTATAATGCTACCGCCGTACTAAGCAAAATAAGATGCATAAAAGATAAACATCAGATGCAATCAAAATATGTGACATGATATGGCCATCATCATCTTGTGCCTTTGATCTCCATCTCCAAAGCACCATCATGATCGCCATCGTCACCGGCTTGACACCTTGATCTCCATCGTAGTGTCGTGGTCGTCTCGCCAACTATTGCTTCTACAACTATCGCTAACTCATAGTGATAAAGTAAAGCAATTACATGGCGTTTGCATTGCATACAATTAATAAAGCGACAACCATAAGGCTCCTGCCAGTTGCTGGTAACTTTTACAAAACATGATCATCTCATACAATAAGGTATATCACATCATGTCTTGACCATATCACATCACAACATGCCCTGCAAAAACAAGTTAGACATCCTCTACTTTGTTGTTGCAAGTTTTACGTGGCTGCTACGGGCTTCTAGTAAGAACCGTACTTACCTACGCATCAAAACCAAAATGGTGATTTATCAAGTTTGTTGTTTTAACCTTCAACAAGGACCGGCCGCAGTCAAATTCGATTCAACTAAACTTGGAGAAACAGACACCGCCAGCCACATTTATGCAAAACTAGTTGCATGTCTGTCGGTGGAATCGGTCTCATGAATGTGGTCATGTAAGGTTAGTCCGGGTCGCTTCATCCAACAATACCGCCGAATCAAAATAAGACATTGGTGGTAAGCAGTATGACGATCACCGCCCACAACTCTTTGTGTTCTACTCGTGCATATCATCTACGCATAGACCTGGCTCTGATACCACTGTTGGGGAACGTAGCATGCAATTTCAAAAGATTCCTATGCTCACGCAAGATATATCTAGGAGATGCATAGCAACGAGAGGGAGAGAGTGTGTCCATGTACCCTCGTAGACCTAAAGCGGAAGCGTTTGACAACGCGGTTGATGTAGTCGAACTTCTTCTTGTTCCGACCGATCAAGCACCGAATGTATGGCACCTCCGAGTTCTGCACACGTTCAGCTCGATGACGTCCCTCGAACTCTTGATCCAGCAAAGTGTAGAGGGAGAGTTCCGTCAGCACGACGGCGTGGTGATGGTGATGGTGAAGTGATCCGCGCAGGGCTTTGCCTAAGCACTACGTGAATATGACCGGAGGCATAAACTGTGGATGGGGGGCGCCGCACACGGCTAACAACTGTTGATGTGTGTTCTAGTGGTGCCCCCCCTCATATATATAGGTTGGAGGGGAGGAGAGGCAGCCAAGGGGGCGCCCCAAGTAGGAGGAATCCTACTTGGGCGTCTCCCAATTCGGCCTCCCCCCTTCCATATTCATCTGGAGGGGGGAGGAAGGAGGAGGGAGGAGAGAAGGAACGGGGAGGCCGAATTGCTCCCCTTCCTTTCTCTCTTCCCCTCCTTCCTTCCCCCTTATTTTGGCCTACATGGGGCGCATCAGCCCCCTCAGAGCTGGTATGTCCCCTTCTTGGCCCATTAGGCCCATGTAGTTGCTCGGGGACGCCTGGAACCCCTTCCGGCGACCCGATATGTACTCGGTACCCCCGGAACACTTCCGGTGTCCGAATATCATCGTCCAATATATGAATCTTTACCTCTCGACCATTTCGAGACTCCTCGTCATGTTTGTGATCTTATCCGGGACTCCAAACAACATTCGGTCACCAAATCTCATAACTCATATAATACAAAATCGTCGTCCAACGTTAAGCGTGCGGACCCTACGGGTTCGAGAACTATGTAGACATGACCAGACACCTCTCCGGTCAATAACCAACAGCAGAACCTGGATGCAAATATTGGTTCTCACATATTCTACGAAGATCTTTATCGGTCGTACTGTAATGACAACATACATTATTCCCTTTGTCATCGGTATGTTACTTGTCCGAGATTCGATCGCTGGTGTCTTCATAACTAGTTCAATCTCGTTACCGGCAAGTCTCTTTACTCGTTCCGTAATGCATCATCCCGTAACTAACTCATTAGTCACATTGCTTGCAAGGCTTATATGATGTGCATTACCGAGAGGGCGCAGAGATACCTCTCCGATACTCGGAGTGACAAATCCTAATCTTGATCTATGCCAACCCAACAAACACCTTTGGAGATAGCTGTAGAGCATCTTTATAATCACCCAGTTACGTTGTGACGTTTGATAGCACACAAGGTATTCCTCCGGTATCTAGGAGTTGCATAATCTCATAGTCAAAGGGATATGTATATGACATGAAGAAAGCTATAGCAATAAAACTGAACGATCAACATGCTAAGCTAACGGATGGGTCTTGTCCATCACATCATTCTCCTAATGATGTGATCCCGTTCATCAAATGACAACACATGTCTATGGTTAGGAAACTTGACCATCTTTGATTAACGAGCTAGTCTAGTAGAGGCTTACTAGGGACATGGTGTTTTGTCTATGTATTCACACATGTATCAAGTTTCCGGTTAATACAATTCTAGCATGAATAATAAACATTTATCATGATATAAGGAAATATAAATAATAACTTTATTATTGCCTTTAGGACATATTTTCTTCAGGCCCAACTATAGCGTACGTACAGCGTTCAGCATATGGTTTTGGGAACCTTCTAGAGCATCCCCAACCGGTTTTTAATGGCTTTGGGAACCTTCTAGAAGTTTCTGAACTTGTTTTTATTTTTCCTTTCTATTTTTCATTTTCTATTTCCTGTTTTTCTTTTTCTGTCTATTTTATTTTTTCTGTTTCTTTTGTTCTCTTCTCTTTTTTGTTTCTTTTTTTTGTTTTTTCCTTTTTCGTGGAATGTTCCATTTTCTAAAAAATGTTCACTAGTTGAAAAAATATTCATGGTTTCATTTTTTTGTTCGGAATATCTAAAATGTTCCATTTTACAAATATTTGTTCATAAATTCAAAAAATGTTCGCTGTTTCAAATTTGCTCAAAAATTCTAAAAATGATTCTTGTTTTTTTAATCCACTTTTTAGTTTTTTGTTCACATATGCCAAATTATGTTCTTCTCTTTGAAATTTCTCTCAGTTACTCAAAAATGATTGGACTTCTTAAAAATATACATTTTATGAAGACGTTCACTACAGTAACTAACTCGGGTCTTGTTCCACTTTGTTACAGCAGCCCAGCTCGGTTTAGTTCTTTAAGTTGTCGGCCACCGTCCTGCCAACAATGCTAGTTTAACGGGATAGCTATGAACACGCGATCGTTGACATGAGGTTGCCACTTAGAATGCCGTAGTCGGTCCCGGCCTTCTCTTTTTAGATTTCTTTTTCGTGTCGCTGTACATCTCAATGGGCCGGCCCAGTCGGGCTGTCGCCTGTTTGTGGCGCTGCCAATTTGACGCAAAAGAGTGTCAAAGAAGGGCTCCTATAGGAAGTCTAGCAAGACGCAGCGCAGCCTCGCGTGAAGCAGCCGCCGAATGGACTGGCCCAGCGGCGACCACTGGCCTTGAGTGCTCTTTTTTATTTTCGTTTTTTAATATTTTTGCTTTGTTTATTTCCTTATCTTTTCAATTTTGCTTATATTTCCTAATATTTGAAATATATACTTAGAAAAAATGTTAAACATGTATATAAAAATATTCCAATGTATATGAGAATTACACAATGTTTATTGAAAGAATAGAAATCAAAACACATATACGAAAAAGTTAATCATGTACTTAGAAATTGTTAAATATTTGCCAATTTTTTCCTAGTGTATGAATTTTTTTACAATGTCTATGAAAAAAGTAGACATAAAAGCCATATACTATATAAAATGTCAATCATTTTTTAGAAAATGTTAAACGTGTAAATAAAAAAGGTTCCTAATGTATACAAAAAATGTAGAATGTGTCTGAAGAAAGTTGATATCAAAATATATGTTTGAAAGACAAAATCTTGTAACTAATTTTTTCAACGTGTAACCATTTTTCTATATTTGAATAAATATTTAATTTGTCTAATATTTTTCTGATTCTATACATAAAGAGAAAGAAGAAAAACCCGATGAAAACCAAGAAAGAAGGCAACGAAAACCAATCAAAACTAAAAATGAAACAAAGGAAATGAAATAAAAAACAATGCAAAAGAATGGAAAGCGGTGAAAACCAAGAAACAAAGAAAACCGATTAAAATCAAGGAAGAAACAAAGAAAACCAAACAAAAAAAAGAAGAAAAAAAACTAGTGAAAAAGGAAGAAAAATGTTTGTAGGAACAAAAAAAATTCAGAAAATTGTTTCTGAATTTCAGAACATGTTCATGAATTTGACAGAAATGTCCTTGGATTTAGAAAAATGTTCACAAATTTAAAGTAAGCTTCATGGATAAAAAAAATGTTCCTTAACGTTTTGAAAATAGAGATTTCACACATTATTCATGGCTTTAAAAAATTCATGAATATGAAAAACAAGTCTCGGATTTAAAAACATTTCATTATTTTTAAGAATACTCTTAGATTGAAAAACTATTCATTAATTTGAGAATTGTTCTTGATTTCTAGAAAAGTTAGCGAATTCTGAAATTGTTCATGATTTTCCTGAATGTTTTTGAATTTTAAAAATTGTTCGTGATTTCAAAAATGATTGGCAATTTAGAAACAGAAACAAAAATAAAGAAGAAATAAATATAAAAGAAAAAAGGAAAAAATAAACAAGACAGACAAAATAAATATAGAAACAGACTAAGAGGCGGCCCATTAACGTGGTTGGTGGTGCGTGTTTCGTTGCTATCCCCTTACCCACGCGGGGAATAGGATCCTTGGTACACTGAGAGCAACTAACTAAAGTGTTGGGGAACGTAGCATTTAATTTTAAAAAGTTTCCTATGATCACGCAAGATCTATCTAGGAGATGCATAGCAACGCGATGGGAGAGTGTGTCCACTTACCCTCGTAGACCGAAATCGGAAGCGTTTAGTAACGCGGTTGATGTAGTCGAACGTCTTCATGATCCACCCGATCCAAGTACCGAACGTACGACACCTACGTGTTCAGCACACGTTCAGCACGATGACGTCCCTCGAGCTCTTGATCCAGTTGAGGACGAGGGAGAGCTCCGTCAGCACGACAGCGTGGCGACGATGATGATGAAGTTACCGGCGCAGGGCATCGTCTAAGCACTACGACGATATGACTGAGGTGTTAAACTTTGGAGGGGGGCACCGCACACGGCTAAGAGATTGTCTGGTGTGCCTTTGGGGTGCCCCTCGCCTCTGTATATAAGGGGGGAGGAGGAGGTGGCCGACCAAGGGGGGCGCGCCATAGGGGGAGTCCAAATAGGATTCCCAATCCTAGTTGGACTCCCCTTCCACTAAGGCCCATGAAGGCCCACTACTTCCTCGGGGGGGGGGGGGTTCCGGTAACCTCCCGGCACTCCAAAAAAATACCCGAATCATTCCGAAACATTACGATGTCCGAATATAATCTTTCAATATATCAATCTTTACCTCTCGACCATTTCGAGACTCCTCGTCGTGTCTGTGATCTCATCCGGTACTCCGAACAATATTCGGTCATCAAATCACATAACTCATAATACAAATCGTCATCAAACGTTAAGCGTGCGGACCCTACGGGTTCGAGAACTATGTAGACATGACCGAGACACATCTCCGGTCAATAACCAATAGCGGAACCTGGATTCTCATATTGGCTCCTACATATTCTTCGAAGATCTTTATCGGTCAAACCGCATAACAACATACGTTATTCCCTTTGTCATCAGTATGTTACTTGCCCGAGATTCGATCGTCGGTATCATCATACCTAGTTCAATCTCGTTACCGGCAAGTCTCTTTACTCGTTCCGTAATGCATCATCACGTGACTAACTCATTAGTCACATTGCTTGCAAGGCTTATAGTGATGTGCATTACCGAGAGGGCCCAGAGATACCTCTCCGATACACGGAGTGACAAATCCTAATCTCGATCTATGCCAACCCAACAAACACCTTCGGAGACACTTGTAGAGCATCTTTATAATCACCCAGTTAGGTTATGACTTTTGATAACACACTAAGTGTTCCTCCGGTATTCGGGAGTTGCATAATCTCATAGTTAGAGGAATATGTATAAGTCATGAAGAAAGCAATAGCAATAAAGCTAAACGATCATTATGCTAAGCTAACGGATGGGTCTTGTCCATCACATCATTCTCCTAATGATGTGATCCCATTCATCAAATGACAACACATGTCTATGGCCAGGAAACTTAACCATCTTTGATTAACGAGCTAGTCAAGTAGAGGCATACTAGGGACACTCTGTTTTGCCTATGTATTCACACATGTACTAAGTTTTCGGTTAATACAATTCTAGCATGAATAATAAACATTTATCATGATATAAGGAAATATAAATAACAACTTTATTATTGCCTCTAGGGCATATTTCTTCAGTCTCCCACTTGCACTAGAGTCAATAATCTAGTTCACATCGTCATGTGATTTAACGCCAATAGTTCACATCTTTATGTGATTAGTTCACATCTCCATGTGACTAACACCCAAAGGGTTTACTAGAGTCAATAATCTAGTTCACATCGCTATGTGATTAACACCCAAAGAGTACTAAGGTGTGATCATATTTTGCTTGTGAGAGAAGTTTAGTCAACGGGTCTGCCATATTTAGAGCCGTATGTATTTTGCCAATTTTCTATGTCTACAATGCTCTGCACGGAGCTAGTCTAGCTAATTTCTCCCACTTTCAATATGTATCCAGATTGAGACTTAGAGTCATACGAATCAGTGTTAAAGCTTGCATCGACGTAACCCTTTACGACAAACTTTTTGTCACCTCCATAACCGAGAAACATGTCCTTATTCCACTAAGGATAATTTTGACCGATGTCCAGTGATCCACTCCTGGATCACTATTGTACCCTCTTGCCAAACTCATGGTGAGGTACACAATAGGTCTGGTACACAACATAGCATACTTTATAGAACCTATGACTAAGGCATAGGGAATGACTTTTAATTCTCTTTCTATTTTCTGTCGTGGTCGGGTTTTGAGTCTTTACTCAACTTCACACCTTGCAACACAGGCAAGAACTCCTTCTTTGACTGTTCCATTTCGAACTACTTCAAAAACTTGTCAAGGTATGTACTCATTGAAAAAAACTTATCAAGCGGTTTGATCTAAATCTATAGATCTTGATGCTCAATATGTAAGCAGCTTCCCCGAGGTCTTTCTTTGAAAAACTCCTTTCAAACACTCCTTTATGCTTTCCAGAAACTTCTACATCATTTCTGATCAACAATATGTCATTCACATATACTTATCAGAAAGGCTGTAGTGCTCCCACTCACTTTCTTGTAAACACAGGCTTCACCAAAAGTCTGTATAAAACCATATGCTTTGATCACCTTATCAAAGCGTAAATTCCAACTCCGAGATGGTTGCACCAGTCCATAGATGGATTGCTGGAGCTTGTACACTTTGTTAGCACCTTTAGGATTGACAAAACCTTCTTGTCGCATCATATACAACTCTTCTTTAAGAAATTCATTAGGGAATGTAGTTTTGACATCCATTTGCCAGATTTCATAAAATGTGGCAATTAATAACATGATTCGGACAAACTTAAGCATCGCTACGAGTGAGAAAATCTTATCATAGTCAACACCTTGAACTTGTCGAAAACTTTTTTTGCGACAATTCGAGCTTTGTGGATAGTAACATTACTATCAGCGTCCGTCTTTCTCTTGAAGATATATTTATTCTCAATGGCTCGCCGATCACCGGGCAAGTCAATCAAAGTCCATACTTTGTTCTCATACATGGATCCCATCTCAGATTTCATGGCCTCAAGCCATTTCGCGGAATCTGGGCTGATCATCGCTTCCTCATAGTTCGTAGGTTCGTCATGGTCTAGTAACATGACTTCCAAAATAGGATTACCGTACCACTCTGGTGCGGACCATACTCTCGTTGACCTACGAGGTTCGGTAGTAACTTGATCTGAAGTTTTATTAGCTTCCTCACTTATTGGTGTATGAATCATTAGAACTGATTTCTGTGATGGACTACTTTCTAATTCGAGAGATGGTACAATTACCTCATCAAGTTCTACTTTCCTCCCACTCACTTCTTTCGAGAGAAACTCCTTCTCTAGAAAGGATCCATTCTTAGCAATGAATATCTTGCCTTCGGACCTGTGATAGAAGGTGTACCCAACAGTCTCCTTTGGGTATCGTATGAAGACACATTTCTCCGATTTGGGTTTGAGCTTATCAGGTTGAAGCTTTTTCACATAAGCATCGCAACCCCAAACTTTAAGAAACGACAGCTTAGGTTTCTTGCCAAACCATAGTTCATACGGTGTCGTCTCAACGGATTTAGATGGTGCCCTATTTAACGTGAATGCAGTTGTCTCTAATGCATAACCCCAAAACGATAGTAGTAAATCGGTAAGAGACATCATAGATCGCACCATATCTAATAAAGTACGGTTACGACGCTCGGACACACCATTACGCTGTGGTGTTCCAGGTGGCGTGAATTGTGAAACTATTCTACATTGTTTTAAATGAAGGCCAAACTCGTAACTCAAATATTCGCCTCTGTGATCAGATCATAGAAACTTTATTTTCTTGTTACGATGATTCTCCACTTCACTCTGAAATTCTTTGAACTTTTCAAACGTTTCGGACTTGTGTTTCATTAAGTATATATACTCATATCTGCTAAAATCATCTGTGAAGGTCAGAAAATAATGATACCTGCCGCAAGCCTCAACACTCATTGGACCGCATACATCGGTATGTATTATTTCCAATAAGTCATTGGCCCGCTTCATTGTTCTGGAGAGTGGAGTTTTAGTCATCTTGCCCAGGAGGCATGGTTCGCAAGCATCAAGTGATTCATAATCAAGTGATTCCAAAAGCCCATCAGTATGGAGTTTCTTCATGCGCTTTACACCAACATGACCTAAACGGCAGTGCCACAAACATGTTGCACTATCATTATTAACTTTGCGTCTTTTGGCATCAATATTATCAATATGTGTATCACTGCGATCGAGATTCAGTAAACCATTTACATTGGATGTAAGACCATAGAAGGTTTTATTCATGTAAACAGAACAACAATTATTCTCTGACTTAAATGAATAATTGTATCGCAATAAACATGATCCAATCATATTCATGCTCAATTCAAACACCAAACAACATTTATTTAGGTCCAATACTAATCCCGAAGTTAGAGGGAGTATGCGGTGATTTTATCAACCTTGGAATAACTTCCAACACACATCGTCACCTCGCCCTTAACTAGTCTCTGTTCATTTTGCAACTCCTGTTTCGAATTACTAATCTTAGCAACTGAATTGGTATCAAATACCCTGGGGTTACTATGAACACTAGTAAAGTACACATCAATAACATGTATATCAAATATACCTTTGTTCAGTTTGCCATCCTTCTTATCCGCCAAGTATTTGGGGTAGTTCCGCTTCTAGTGACCATTCCCTTTGCAGTAGAAGCACTCAGTTTCAGGCTTAGGTCTAGATTTGGGTTTCTTCACGGGAGTGGCAACTTGCTTGCCATTCTTTCTTGAAGTTCCCTTTCTTTTTACTTTTCCCCTTTTCTTGAAATTAGTGGTCTTGTTAACCATCAACACTTGATGCTCTTTCTTGATTTCTACCTTTGTCGATTTTAGCATTGCGAAGAGCTCGAGAATCGTTTTCGTCATCCCTTGCATATTATAGTTCATCACGAAGTTCCAGTAACTTGGTGATAGTGACTAGAGAACTCTGTCAATCACTATCTTATCTGGAAGATTAACTCCCACTTGATTCAAGCGGTTGTAGCACTCAGACATTCTGAGCACATGCTCACTGGTTGAGCTATTCTCCTCCATCTTGTAGGCAAAGTAATTTGTCAGAGGTCTCATAACTCTCGACGCGGGCATGAGTCTGAAATACCAATTTCAACTCTTGGGACATCTCATATGCTCTGTGGTGTTCAAAACATTTTTGAAGTCCCGGTTCTAAGCCATAAATCATGGCGCACTAAACTATCATCTTTCAACTTATTTTTCTCTAGGAGCATATCAAAAAATAAACGGGGATCTACATTGCAAGCTATTGATCTACAATATAGAGATGCAAATACTATCAAAACTAAGTTCATGATAAATTAAAGTTCAATTAATCACATTACTTAAGAACTCCCACTTAGATAGACATCCCTCTAGTCATCTAAATGATCACGTGATCCATATCAACTAAACCATGTACGATCATCACGTGAGATGGAGTAGTTTTCAATGGTGAATGATACGTCCATTTTGCATCATGTTTCCTTACTGTTATTTATAATGCTTTTATCCATAATAATGTTTTTTGGAGTAATTCTAATGCCTTTTCTCTCATAATTTACAAGGAACACACCAAGAGGGAGAATTCCGGCAGTTGGGAAAGCTACGTCAGGCCACCTATTCTGCACAACTCCAAATGAGCTGAAACTTTACGGAGATTTTTTATGGATTATTTGAGGAATATTGGAGCCAATAAACACCAGAGGGGGGCCACCAGGTGGGCACAACCCACCTGGGTGCGCCAGGCCCCCCAGGCGCTCCCTGGTGGGTTGTGGCCTCCTCGGCCCACCTCCGGTGCCCATCTTGTGGTATATAAGTCATTTTGACCTAGAAAAAATGAGGATGATACTTTCGGTACGGAGCGCCGCCGCCTCGAGGCGGAACTTGGGCAGGAGCACTTTTGCCCTCCGGCGGAGCGATTCCGCCGGGGGAACTTCCCTCCCGGAGGGGGAAATCATCGTCATCATCATCACCAACAACTCTCCCATCTTGGGGAGGGAAATCTCCATCAACATCTTCAACAGCACCATCTCCTCTAAAACCCTAGTTCATCTCTTGTGTTCAATCTTGTTACCGGAACTATAGATTGGTGCTTGTGGGTGACTAGTAGTGTTGATTACATCTTGTAGTTGATCACTATATGGTTTATTGGGTGGAAGATTATATGTTCAGATCCATTATGCTATTTAATACTCCTCTGATCATGAGCATGTTTATCATTTGTGAGTAGTTACTTTTGTTCTTGAGGTCACGTGAGAAATCATGTTGCAAGTAATCATGTGAACTTGATATGTGTTCGATATTTTGATAGTATGTATGTTGTTATTCCCTTAGTGGTGTCATGTGACCGTCGACTACATGACACTTCACCATATTTGGGCCTAAGGGAATGCATTGTGGAGTAGCAATTAGATGGTGGGTTACGAGAGTGACAGAAGCTTAAACCCAGTTTATGCGCTATTTCGTAAGGGACCGATTGGATCCAAAAGTTTAATGCTATGGTTAGAATTTATTCTTAATACTTTTCTCGTAGTTGCAGATGCTTGCGGGAGGGTTAATAATAATTAGGAGGTTTTTTCAAGTAAGAACAACACCTAAGCACCGTTCCACCCACATATCAAATTATCAAAGTAGCGAACACAAATCAAACCAACATGATGAAATTGACTAGATGAAATTCCTGTGTACCCTCAAGAATGCTTTGCTTATCATAAGAGACCGTTTTGGCCTTTCCTTTGCCTCAAAAGGATTGGGCTACCTTGCTGCACTTTTGTTACTATTATCATTGCTTGCTCGTTACAAATTATCTTGCTATCAAACCACTCCGCTACTTACGATTTCAGCACTTGCAGACATTACTTTACTGAAAACTACTTGTCATTTCCTTCTGGTCGTCGTTGGGTTCGACACTCTTACTTAACGAAAAGATCTACAATTGATCCCCTATACTTGTAGGTCATCAAGGCTATTTTCTGGCGCCATTGCCGGGGAGCGAAGCGCCTTTGGTAAGTGGAATTTGGTAAGGAAACATTTATATAGTGTGCTGAAATTTATTGTCACTTGTTACTATGGAAAACAATCCTTTGAGGGATTTGTTTGGGGTATCTTCACCTCGTCCGGAACCGCAATTAGCTACCCCTCAACCTACTGCACCTACTGAAAATATTGAATATGAAATTCCTTCGGGTATGATAGAACAACTGCTAGCTAATCCTTATGCAGGAGATGGAACCGAACATCCTGATATGCACTTGATATATGTGGAACAAATTTATGGATTGTTTAAGCTTGCAGGTTTACCCAGGGATCAAGTTATGAAAAAGGTTTTCCCTTTATATTTGAAGGGAAGAGCATTGGCATGGTATAGGCTATGTGCTGATATTGGATCATGGAATTGGAATCGTTTGAAATTGGAGTTCCACCAAAAAATTTATCCTATGCATCTAGTTCATCGTGATCGGAATTATAGATATAATTTTTGGCCTCGTGAAGGAGAAAGTATCGCTCTAGCTTGGGGGAGGCTTAAGTCAATGTTATATTCATGCCCCAATCATGAGCTCTCAAGAGAAATTATTATCCAAAAAATTTATGCTCGGCTTTCTCGTAATGATCAAACCATGCTTGATACTTCTTGTGTTGGTTCATTTATGAACAAGACTATTGAATTCCGGTGGGATCTTTTGGAAAGAATTAAACGTAACTCTGAAGATTGGGAACTCGACGAAGGTAAAGAGTCAGGTATTACACTTAAGTATGATTGTGTTAAATCTTTTATGGATACTAATGCTTTTCAAAAGTTTAGCACTAAATATGGACTTGACTCTGAGATAGTAGCCTCCTTTTGTGAATCATTTGCTACTCATGTTGAACTCCCTAAGGAGAAGTGGTTTAAATATCACCCACCTATTAAACAAGAAATTAAAGAACCAGTACCAGTTAAATAAGAAACTATACTTTACAATGTTGATCCACTTATTCCTTCTACTTATATTGAGAAACCACCTTTACCTGTTAGGATTAAGGAACATGCTAAAGTTTCAACTATGGTTAACAAAAGCTATATTAGAACACCTAAACCTGATGAACAAATTAAAGTAGAACCTAGTATTGCTATGGTTAAAGATCTCTTGGAAGAAGATATGGATGGGCATGTTATTTACTTCTGTGAAGAAGCTGCTAGAATTGCTAAACCTGATAAAAGAGATAAACATACACCTGTCATTGGCACGCCTGTTATTTTAGTTCAAATAGGAGATCACTGTTATCATGGTTTATGTGACATGGGTGCTAGTGTGAGTGCTATTCCTTACAATTTATATGAAGAAATTATGAAAGACATAGCACTTGTTGAGATAGAAGAAATAGATGTTACTATTAAACTTGCTAATAGAGACACCATATCACCAATCGGGATTATTAGAGATGTTGAAGTCTTGTGTGGGAAATTAAATACCCTACTGATTTTCTTGTTCTTGGTTCCCCACAAGATGACTTTTGTCCCATTATTTTTGGTAGACCTTTCTTGAATACAGTTAATGCTAAGATAGATTGTAAGAAACAAACTGTTGGTGTTAGCTTTGGTGATGAGTCTCATGGGTTTAATTTTTCCAAGTTTAGTAGAAATCATCATGAAAAATAATTGCCTAGTAAGGATGAATTAATTGGTCTTGCTTCTATTGCTGTTCCACCTACTGATCCTTTAGAACAATATTTGCTAGACCATGAAAATGATTTACATATGCATGAATGAAATGAAATAGATAAGGTTTTCTTTGAACAACGTCCTCTGCTTAAACACAATTTGCCTATTGAAACTCTAGGAGGTCCTCCTCCACCTAAAGGTGATCCTGTGTTTGATTTAAAACAATTGCCAGACACTTTGAAATATGCTTATCTCGATGAAAAGAAAATATATCCTGTTATTATTAGTGCTAACCTTTCAAAACATGAAGAAGAAAGATTATTGAAAGTTCTATGGAAGCACCAGGCTGCTATTGGATATACTCTTGATGATTTAAAGGGCATTAGTCCCACTCTATGTCAGCATAAAATTAATATGGAACCTGATGCTAAACCCGTTGTTGATCATCAACGTCAGTTGAATCCAAAAATGAAGGAAGTAGTAAGATCGGAAATCTTAAAACTTCTGGAAGGAGGTATAATCTATCCTATAGCTGACAGTAGATAGGTAAGTCTTGTTCATTGTGTCCCTAAGAAGGGAGGTATTACTGTTGTTCCTAATGATAAGAATGAACTTATTCCACAAAGAATTGTTACAGGCTATAGAATGGTAATTGATTATAGAAAATTAAACAAAGCAACTAAAAAAGACCATTAACCTTTGCCTTTTATTGATCAAATGCTTGGAAGATTATCTAAGCACACACACTTTTGCTTCCTAGATGGATACTCTAGCTTTTCACAAATACCTGTTTCTCAACCTGATCAAGAAAAGACTACTTTTACTTGTCCCTTTGGAACTTATGCTTATAGACGTATGCCTTTCGGTTTATGTAATGCACCTGCTACCTTCCAAAGATGTATGACTGCTATCTTCTCTGAATTTTGTGAAAAGATTGTTGAGGTTTTCATGGATGACTTTTCTGTTTATGGGAAGTCTTTCGATGATTATTTAAGCAATCTTGAGCGAGTTTTTTTCACAGCCCTAGAATTTGTGTGTAACTAGTTGCATCAGCATCATGCATCTTGTTAAATTCAAGAAATTGGAATTGAGGGAATTTCAAAGCCTCAAAATCAATTAAGGGGGAAAACCCTAAAAATGCATTCAATGTTTCCAAAATAGCCTTAAATAATGTTCGTTATATTTTGGCAAAGGTTTTGAGCCCAACCAAAAAAAGATGAACATTTTTATGGAATATTTTGGGCACTGAATTTAAATCACTATTGTATTTGAGTTTGAATTTATATTCATATATTTAGAATATAAATTCAAATACTTCTGAAATCAATTATGTGCTTTTAGCAGGGTCCATACCTGTATCATATAATACTTCAGAAACTTTTTGGCATTGTTTGAATTTGTCTGAATTGAAAACAGTGGCAGAAAGAAATAAATAAAAAAGAAAACAGAACAGAAGATAACAAAAAGAGCAGAAACCTTACCTGGCTTACCTGTCGCGGCCCAGTTGGCCAGCCCACCTGGTGGCCCAGCCCACTGGCCTCCTCATGTCGTCTTCCTCCTTGCCAGAAGGACGGACGCGTGCCCGACGCGCGTGCACCGCCGTGTGTCCACCTCCTGCTTGCCGCCGCTGCTGCTCGAGGGCGCCAAGAGCGCCACGACACCGCTGCTTCTTCCCCCCTCTCTGGTTCCTCCCTCTCCCCCAGCGCTCGCGCCCGCAGCCACCCGAGCGAGACCATCGCCGCCGCTCGCTGTCACCGCATCCACCGTGTTCCCCGAGCCGCCCCGAGCTCCGCCACCTCGTTCCCTACCTCCTCACCGAGCCACGCTACCGGAAGGGCCCCGAAGCGCCGCCCCCGCCGCTTTTCCCCTCCTCGACCGCCGAAGATCCGCCTCGCCGCCCCGCTCAGCTCCGGCCTTCCCCGAGCCCGCTTCGATGCCTGCTGCAACCGCTGTGAGCTGCTGCTCCTCCTCCCCCTCTTCGTTTTCTCGGTTGCACGCCGTAGTCGCCGTTTCGCCGATGACCGAACCCCGCCGCGGCCTGCGCTCGCCGCCGCTGCTCCGGTGACCATTAGGTCCCGGGCACATGTCCATCGAGCTCGCTGCACCGCGTAGAGCATCTCCAGTGCTTCGCCCCGCCAGTTTGCACAGCGCAGCCGCGCTCCCGCGCACACCCGAACGCCGGCCGCCGCGGCCGAGCTCCTCGCCGTCGTCTCCGGCCCCCCAGCCCCTGCAACCACCACCGTTGGACGCGCCGCATCGCGGCCGTTCCAACGAGACCAGCCCCCCTTGCTCCCGTCACCGGAGTTGGCCGGACGGGCAACGCCGCCGCGTCGTGGTTACGCTGGCGATTAGCCACCAGTGATAGCCACTGTTAGGGGTTAATCACCCCGCTAACTAAGCCCCTAAGCCACTGACAGCCAGGCCCCACAGATTTATTTAAACCCCTAACAAAATTAGTTAGACTTAACTTAATCCCGATGGACCCACGCGTCAGTGTTGACTGTGCTGACGTGGCCGTTGACCGGGCCCACCTGTCCGTGACCTAACAAGCCCAGGATCACTGACCAATGGGTCCCGCAGGTCAGGTTTGACCTGGCCGACCCAGTTGACCTGCTGACGCCAGCATGATGTAATGCTGACGCAGTTAATCATTTTCTGGATTTAAAATAATTCAGAAAATTCCAGAAATTTGCCTAAACTACTAAAAATCATAGAAAATAAACCGTAACTCCAAATGAAATAATTTATATATGAAAAATTATCAAACAAATATGAAGAATCTGAATATGTCATTTTCATGCATGTTTGAACAAGTTAACCTCACTGAATAGGACAATTCATGATTATGGAATAAATGGTAATTAGTTTTGTAGTTGGAATTTGCTATATGTTTGAATTCCACTTCAATGAATATGACTAACTGTTGCACTAGGTCAATTCAGTACTTTAATATGACATATCATTCATATGAATGTGCATTGCATTGATCGTGGTTCCTTTTGTGTTTGCCGGTGGTTGTTCCCTCTTAGTACACGATGTTTACGACGATGTGATCGATGACACCGATGAAGAGCTATACTATCTTCAGAAGTGCTGGGCAAGAAAAACCCCCTTGTTCATTCCGATACAATCCCACTCTCTCGCTCCTGCTCTCTTTTACTGCATTAGGACAACAACGATTCATCTGTTACTTGATGCGGTAGTTGAACCCCTTTCCTCTGCATGACCTGTCATTGCCACAGTAAATAGATGAAACCCACTAGCATGAGTAGGAGTTGTTTGAGCCCTGATGTGCCTACTCATTCATGCTTGTTTGTCATGCCTGCTATTGCTTAGAGTTGTGTCAGGTCTGATTCATCGGGGATGAATTGGAAGGTTGTGAACATGTCCTACTGTGTGTGAGCTAAGTGTGTGAACACGAATTGCTAAAGGTAGCGGTGAGAGGCCATGTAGGAGTACATGGTGGGTTGTCTCATTGAAACCGTCCTCAGGAACTGAGTTCTGTGTTTGTGATCCATGAACATCTACTACCACACATTGGGATCCTTAATTGACTCTCTCGACTTATTAATCGCCTTGATCTCTGTCCAGGAGTTGCAACTAGTTTCTGGTGTTTGTAGGATATGTGTTGGAGGCCGTGCGTAGCGCTGACCCTAGGGGTGGGCTATGATGCGGTAGATACACCATGGCATGGTGTACCGGGCGCCCGTTTGGTGTCTCGGGAACCCTGCACACATTGTTTGGGGCTGTGAGCGAAACTTCGGCTGGATCTCTTCGCGGATGGAACCCGAATAGGCGATAAACCTGGACTAGAGACTTGTGTGGTTAGTTAGGTCATGGCCGACTCCCTCGCCAGGCTTCCGCTTGAAGGTTGCCGAGATACACGACGTGTACATGGTGGTAAGTGGCAAGAGCATGTGTGAAGAAGTACACCCCTGAAGGGTTAACATCATCTATTCGAATAGCCGTGTCCGCGGTAAAGGACTTCTGGGTTGCCTGTACAGTTCATAGACAAGTGAAAGTGGATACTCTAAAATGCGCAAGATAAGCGTGAGTGCTATGGATGGCGTTCTCGTAGGAAGACGGGAGCATATCCATAGTGGTGTATTGATTGGTGAATATGTGGACTCGTGTGCGCCACCTCAAAAGAGTTACTTGCAGTAGTAGTTCAGGTTAGCCACTGAGTCAAAGCTGGCTTGCTGCAGTTAAACCCCACCATCCCTTTGTTGATAATGATGAATATGTAGTTAGTTCTGATGTAAGTCTTGCTGGGTACATTTGTACTCACGTTTGCTTAATTTATGTTTTTGCAGAGAGACTTCAGTCTCGCTAGTAGTTCCGTGTGGACTTCGGCGTTTAGCTTGTTACCTCAGCTACGATCTTGTGCCCTTGGCAGGATCTGGTAGATAGTCAGGCTTCTCAGCCTTTCTCATTTGTAGATGTCTGTACTCAGACATGTTAAGCTTCCGCATGTGCTTTGACTTGTATGCTTTGAATGTTGGGTCATGAGACCCATGTTTGTAATATCTCGCTCTTCGGAGCCTATTGAATAAATACTTGAGTCATAGAGTTATGTTGTGATGCCATGTTGTATTTACACATATCGAGCATATTGTGTGTATGATTGAAATGCTTGGTATGTGTGGGATCCGACAACCTAGTTGTTTATCCTTGGTAGCCTCTCTTATGGGGAAATGTAGTCTTGTGCTTCCATGAGCCATAGTAGTCCGCTACAACCCGGTTCACCGGAGTCCTGCTAGCCCAGCACTACTGCTCCGGAACACTTGACTAGCCGGCATGTGATTCACTTAGTTCCTGTGACTGTCCCTTCGGGGAAATGTCACGCGGTGACATCCGGAGTCCTGCCTAGCCTGCTATAGCCCGGTTCACCGGAGTCCTGTTAGCCCAGTGCTACAGCCCGGATTCGCACGCTGCTGACCGACATGCTCGATGTTGATTCATGTATGCCTGTCCCTGTAAGTTAGTGCCGCTTTGGGTTCACAACTAGTCATGTTGGCCCGGGTTCTCTGTCATATGGATGCTAGAGACACTATCATATACGTGAGCCAAAAGGCACAAACGGTCCCGGGCCATGGTAAGGCGACACCCGTGGGAATACCTTGAGTGAGGTCGCAAAGTGATATGAGGTGTTACCGGCTAGATCGATGTGACTTGGAATCGGGGTCCTGACAGTTTTGCAGAGATGTGAACAAACAAATCTGGTCTTGAATTGGGAGAAGTGCCACTTTATGGTTAATGAAGGCATTGTCTTGGGTCATAAAATTTCTGAAAGAGGTATTGAAGTGGACCAAGCTAAGGTTGAGGCAATTGAGAAAATGCCATGTCCTAAGGACATCAAAGGTATTCGTAGTTTCCTTGGTCATGCTGGTTTCTATAGGAGATTTATCAAAGACTATTCTAAAATTTCTAGGCCTCTTACTAATCTTTTGCAAAAGGATATTCCTTCTTTTTTTGATGATGATTGTCTTGAAGCCTTTGAAACACTCAAGAAAGCCTTAATATCTGCACCTATTGTTCAACCACCTGATTGGAACTTGCCTTTTGAAATTATGTGTGATGCTAGTGATTATGTTGTTGGTGTTGTTCTAGGAGAAAGAGTTGATAAGAAATTGAATGTTATTCATTATGCTAGTAAAACTCTAGACAGTGCTCAAAGAAATTATGCTACTACTGAAAAAGAATTCTTAGCAATGGTGTTTGCTTGTGATAAATTTAGATCTTATATTGTTGATTCCAAAGTAACTGTTCACACAGAACATGCTAAACCTAGACTTATTCGTTGGGTTGTCTTGTTACAAGAATTTGATTTACATATCACTGATAGAAAAGGAGCTGAGAATCCAGTAGCTGATAACTTGTCTAGGCTTGAAAATGTGCTTGATGACCCACTACCTATCGATGATAGTTTTCCTGATGAGCTGCAATAAATGTTTCTCATAGTACTCCTTGGTATGCTGACTATGCTAATTACATTGTTGCTAAATATTTACCACCTAGCTTTACATACCAGCAAAAGAAAAAAATTCTTCTATGATTTAAGACATTAGTTTTGGGATGACCCACATCTTTATAAAGAAGGAGTAGATGGTATTATTAGACGTTGTGTACCTGAGCATGAACAGGGACAAATCCTACGGAAATGTCACTTCGATACTTATGGAGGGCATCATGCTGGAGATAGAACTGCTCACAAGGTATTGCAATCTGGATTTTATTGGCCTACTATCTTCAAGGATGCCTGCAAGTTTGTCACTTCTTGTGATGAATGTCAAAGAATAGGTAATATCAGTAAGCATCAAGAAATGCCTATGAATTATTCACTTGCTGTTGAACCATTTGATGTTTGGGGATTTGATTACATGCGACCTTTTCCTTCCTCTAATGGGTATACACATATTTTGGTTGCTGTTGATTTGTTACTAAATGGGTAGAAGCTATTCCAACTAGTAGTATCGATCACAACACCTCTATTAAAATGCTTAAGGAAGTTATTTTCCCAAGGTTTGGAGTCCCTAGATATTTAATGACTGATGGTGGTTCACACTTTTTTCATGGTGCTTTCTGTAAAATGCTTGCTAAGTATGATGTTAACCATAGAATTGCATCACCCTATCATCCTCAGTCTAGCGGTCAAGTTGAACTTAGCAGTAGAGAAATAAAATTAATTTTGCAAAAGACTGTTAATAGGTCAAGGAAGAATTGGTCTAAGAAATTAGATGATGCACTTTGGGCTTATAGAACAGCATATAAAAATCTTGTCATTTGCCTCTTGAGTTAGAACATAAAGCATATTGGGCAGTTAAAGAACTCAATTATGATTTCAAACTTGCTGGTGAAAAGAGGTTATTTGATATAAGCTCTTTAGATGAATGGAGAACCCAAGCTTATGAAAATGCAAAGTTATTCAAAGAAAAGGTTAAAAGATGGCATGACAAAAGAATCCAAAAGCGTGAGTTCAAAGTTGGAGAATATGTTATTTTGTACAACTCTCGTTTTAGATTTTTTGCACGAAAGCTCCTCTCGAAATGGGAAGGCACATACATCATTGAGGAGGTTTACCGGTCTGGAGCCATCAAAATAAATAACTCTGAAGGTACTAACCCGAAGGTTGTCAATGGGCAACGAATAAAGCATTATATCTCAGGTATGCCTATTAATGTTGAAAGTAATATTATCCAAACTTTGACACCGGAAGAACACATAAAAGAGTCCTTCCGGAACACTCCAGAATCGTGAAAATAAAGAGGTACGTGATACGATAAGTAAACGGACTTCGAAAAATCCGCAATAATATTTTTTATCAGTTTTGGAATATTTTAAAATTTTGGAAATAAAGAAACTTCCGGGAAGCGTCCCCTGGTGGGCACAAGACACCAGGGCGCATCTTGTGCCCACCAGGGGACGCTTCCTGGAAGTTTCTTTATTTCCAAAATTTTGAATTACTCCAAAACTGATAAAAAATAATTTTGCTGATTTTTTCTTCCGTATGATTTTCTCCCAAGATAAAAAAATCTATGTATACTTCCCGAACCTTTTAACCACCGTATCGTAGAGAAATCCTCTGTTCTCTTTTCTTGCTGTTTTCTGCGTAGATCTGACAATATTTCCTCCCAAAACTCTAAGGGTGAGAGCTATGTTGCTCTTCTCATCGCAAACCCCAAGTCCTATGGGGATGAGGAGCACTATAGCTGGACCTCCGAAGAAGAAGATGATGAATCGGTTCCTTCCCGGTTCAAGGATGAGAGCATGGAGGCGTTATGCAAGAGGATAATAAAACTCGAGATAGATAATTGTGAGTTGATGATGGAAAATTTTATTCTCCGTCAGAAGCTGGAGGAAGCAAAAGGGAAACCCCGCACTTTCTCACCACCACCATTGCCACGGAAATCCGAGGACAAGATCGCTTCATCACCACCATCATCTTCTTCACCACCAAAGGAGAATTGAGTATCGGGTATGGGCACTCCCCTTGGCTCCCGCCAAGCTTGGGGGAGGTGCCCTGGTATCGTATCATCCCACTCTCTTTTTGCTTTTACATATCCTGGTTCGATCATTTGCTTTTAGATGAAATAAAGTTTAGTTCAATCCTTTCTTCTTTGAGAGTTTGCTTATTGATCTATCCTTTTAATCGTGTGCAAGTTATATAATAAAGTTTGTTTGAGTTTTTGCTTTCTTTATTTTCATGTTGTAAATAAAGAAAGAAAAAGAGAAAGGAAATAAATCAATAAGATTATATACTAATCCTATGGTAGGTGATGGCACCACATAAGGAAAAGTATAAGTGGAAAATTTTATTAGAGATTGACAAACATAGCATTAGTCAATGATCCAACTCATGAAAGAATTAATAAGGGAAGAGAAGATTCACATATAGATATACTATCCTAGAAATCTTTTGTGATTGCGAGCCCTCATCAAAATATTATATGCCAAAATTGTTGACGTTGGACAAGGAAGACAACTTAATGGTTTATGTTTGTTTATATTCACATAGAAGTCATATTGTCATAGATCCTTTAACATGTGGTGCTTGCCCCTATCTTTGCTAGCCAAAAAATCCGCACTAAGTAGAGATACTACTTGTGCATCCAAAAACCCTTAAACCCAAATCTTTTTCAAGTGTCCACCATACCTACCTAGGGATTGAGCAAGATCCCTCAAGTAAATTGTCATCGGTGCAAAAAGGCAATAAAAATTGCTTCTAAAAGTGTGAGATCATTTAGTGTAAGAGAAAATTGAGCGTTGTACGAACTTGGATGACAAAGAATAAAAGCGACATACTGCATAATAAAGGTTGTCATCTTAAGGGGCAATACAGCATGACGTTCTCTTGCACTAAGGGATTGAGCATACAAACAAATAAGCGCATGGCAACCTCTGCTTCCCTCTGCGAAGGGCATTTCCTTTATTTTTATGCACTTACTTTTATGCAAAGAGTCAAAGTTTTCCTTCTATTCCTTTTATTTTTCTCCTTTGGCAAGCATCATGTGGTGAGGAAAGATCTAGGCAAATATGTCCAGTTGAATATAGATAGCATGAGTTATTATTGTTGACATCACCCTCCAGGTGAGTATGTTGGGAGGCGAAACTATAAGCCCCTATCTTTCTATGTGTCCGGTTGAAACGTTTTGCTCATGGGTACGAGGTGAGTGTTAGCAATCATAGAAGACTATATGATGGTTGAGTATGTGGACTTGCCTAAAGGGTCCGACACGTGACCCTTCCTGAAAAGATGATGAATTGCAGTTGCAAAGTTGACCGAGAACATAGTTTGTTGGTTTCTAATAGAGTTTTTGCTTTATACTTCAATTGTGTGATGAATTGTTACTTATTCATGAGAAGTATATGATAAAAGTCCTATGTTTAATTTTGTTTCTGTTATAATAATCAACATGATGCTTCTATGTCCGTATTTTGTTCTTATCGACACCTCTCTCTCAAAGCATGTGGACATGTTTTTTGATTTTGGTTTTCGCTTGAGGACAAGCGAGGTCTAAGCTTGGGGGAGTTGATACATCCATTTTGCATTGATACGTCTCCATCGTCTCCATCGCATTGATACATCCATTTTGCATTGATACATCCATTTTGCATTGATACATTCATTTTGCATTTTTGTGCAGAAATAAAAGTTCTCATAATGGCCTGAAACTTCATGGAGAACATTTTTGGAATATATAAAAAATACTGGCGAAAGAATCAACACCAGGGGGCCCACACCCTGCCCACGAGGGTGGGGGCGCGCCCACCCCCTGGGGCGCGCCCCCTGCCTCGTGGGCCCCCTGAGGCCCACCGACCTCAACTCCAACTCTATATATTCATGTTCGGGGAGAAAAAATCAGAGAGAAGGATTCATCATGTTTTACAATACGGAGCTGCCGCCAAGCCCTGATATCTCCCGGGAAGGCTGATCTGGAGTCCGTTCAGGGCTCCGCAGAGGGGAATTTGTCGCCGTCTTCATCATCAACCTTCCTCCATCACCAATTTCATGATGCTCACCCCCCATGCGTGAGTAATTCCATCGTAGGCTTGCTGGACGGTGATGGGTTGGATGAGATTTACCATGTAATCGAGTTAGTTTTGTTAGGGTTTGACCCCTAGTATCCATTATGTTCTGAGATTGATGTTGCTATGACTTCGCTATGCTTAATGCTTGTCACTAGGGACCGAGTGCCATGAGTTCAGATCTGAACCTATTATGTTTTCATGAATATATGTGAGTTATTGATCCTATCTTGCAAGTCAATAGTCACCTACTATGTGTTATGATCCGGTAACCCCAAAGTGACAACAATCCGGACCACTCCTGGTGATGATCGTAGTTTGAGGAGTTCATGTATTCACTAAGTGTTAATGCTTTGGTCCGGTACTCTAGTAAAAGGAGGCCTTAATACCCCTTAGTTTCCAATAAGACCCCGCTGCCACGGGAGGGTAGGACAAAAGATGTCATGCCAGTTCTTTTCCATAAGCACGTATGACTATATTCGGAATACATGCCTACATTACATTGATGAAATGGAGCTAGTTCTGTGTCACCCTATGTTATAACTGTTGCATGAGGAATCACATCCGACATAATTATCCATCACTGATCCAATGCCTACGAGCTTTTCACATATTGATCTTTGCTTAGTTACTTTTCTGTTGCCACTGTTAGGATTACTACAAAACTGCTACTGTTACTTTTGCCACCATTACCGTTACTTCCATACTACTTTGCTACTAAATACTTTGCTGTAGATATTAAGTCTTACAGGTGTGGTTGAATTGACAACTCAACTGCTAATACTTGAGAATATTCTTTGGCTCCCTTGTGTCGAATCAATAAATTTGGGTTGAATACTCTACCCTCGAAAAGTGTTGCGATCCCCTATACTTGTGGGTTATCAAGACTATTTTCTCGCGCCGTTGCCGGGGAGCATAGCTCTATTCTTTGAGTCACTTGGAATTTATATCTGTTGATCACTATGAGGAACTTGAAAGACAAAAAACCAAGATTTATCCCTTAACTACGAGGGGAGGTAAGGAACTGCCATCTAGCTCTGCACTTGGTTCAACTTCTGTTATGAGTAAATTTGCGACGCCTACACCTGCTATTGATTCTGATATGTCGCATGTTATTGATGATGCCACTTCTGCTATGCATGATACTTATGATGAAACTACTTCTATGCTTGATAATACTGTGCCATTAGGTGAATTTCTTGATGAACAACTTGCTAGGGTTAGAGAGAATGTAATTATTGAAACTGATAATATTGATGAAAGTGATGATGAAGATTCTCCCCCTAGATATGAATTGCCTGATGTGCCTGAGGGTTATGTTATGGATGAAGAAACTGCTAGAGACATTTTTGCTTGCAAGGATAGAAATGATCTTAAGAAACTGTTAGTTAAGTTGAAAGAAAAGTCTTTGAATGCTAGAATGAAATATGACCCTGCTTTTGCTACTTCACCTATCTGTATTTCCAATAAGGATTATGATTTCTCTGTCGATCCCGAGATAATTACTTTGGTTGAATTTGATCCTTTTTATGGCTATGAATCTGAAACTGTTGTGGCACATGTTACTAAATTAAATGATATAGCCACCCTATTTACTCATGAGGAAAAAATTTGTTACTACTATATCCTTAAGTTATTTCCGTTCTCATTAAAGGGTGATGCTAAAACATGGTTTAATTCTCTTGATCCTGGTTGTGTGCGTAGTCCCCAGGATATGATTTATTACTTCTCTGCTAAATATTTCCCCACTCATAAGAAACAAGCTGCCTTAAGGGAAATGTATAATTTTGTGCAAATTGAAGAAGAGAGTCTCCCACAAGCTTGGGGGAGGCTTCTCCGATTACTTAATGCTTTGCCTGATCATCCTCTCAAGAAAAATGAAATACTTGATATATTTTATAATGGACTAACCGATGCTTCTAGAGACCACCAGGATAGTTGTGCTGGTTGTGTTTTCAGGGAAAGAACTGTTGACCAAGCTGAATTGCTATTGAATAATATGTTGAGTAATGATAATAATTGGACACTTCCTGAACCAATTCCTAAGCCAACTCCGAAGAAAAGGGGTATTCTATTTCTCAGTCCTGAAGATATGCAAGAGGCAAAGAAATCTATGAAAGAAAAAGGTATTAAAGCTGAAGATGTTAAGAATTTACCACCTATTGAAGAAATACATGATCTTGATAACCCGACACAGGTAGTAGAGGTAAATTCTCTCTATAGATTTGATGAAGGTGATATTCCTCGTTATAAGTCTGCTAGCCAATGTTTAGATGAGTTTGATAATTTTATTGTTAAACAAGAAAACTTCAATGCTTATGTTGGTAGACAATTGAAACGTAATGCTTATATGATTGAACACTTGAGTGATTATATGTCTAGCGTTAAAGGTGAACTTAAACTTATTAGTAAACATGCTTCTATGGTTACCACTCAGGTAGAACAAGTGCTTAAAGCTCAAAATGATTTGCTCAATGAATTAAATAATAAGAAAAATGATAATGTTGTTAGAGTTATGACTAGAGGGGGTAAAATGACTCAGGGACCTTTGTATCCTGAGGGCCACCCTAAGAGAATTGAGCAAGTTCTCAGAGATCTAATGTTGATGCACCTAGTCCTTCTAAAAAGAAGAAAAAGAAAAATGATAGGACTTTGCATGCTTCTAGTGAACCTGTTGTTGACACACCTGAGAATCCCAATGATATTTCTATTTCTGATGCTGAAACACAATCTGGTAATGAACATGAACCTAGTGATAATGTTAATGATGATGTTCATGTTGATGCTCAACCTAGTAATAACAATGATGTAGAGATTGAACCTGATGTTGATCTTGATAACCCACAATCAAAGAATCAACGTTATGATAAGAGAGACTTCGTTGCTAGGACGCACGATAAAGAAAGAGAGCCATGGGTTCAGAAACCCATGCCTTTTCCTCCTAAACCATCCAAGAAAAAGGATGATGAGGATTTCGAGCGCTTTGCTAAAATGATTAGACCTATCTTTTTGCATATGTGTTTGACTGATATGCTTAAAATGAATCCTTATGCTAAGTATATGAAAGATATTATTACAAATAAAAGAAAGATACCAGAAGCTGAAATTTCCACCATGCTTGCCAATTATACTTTTAAAGGTGGAATACCTAAGAAACTTGGAGATCCAGGAGTACCAACTATACCATGCTCCATTAAAAGAAATTATGTTAAAACTGCTTTATGTGATCTTGGAGCTGATGTTAGTGTTATGCTTCTCTCTTTATATCGTAGACTTGATTTGAATAAGTTGACACCTACTGAAATATCTTTGCAAATGGCCGATAAATCAACTGCTATACCTGTCGGTATTTGTGAGGATGTGCCTGTTGTGGTTGCAAACGTTACTATTTTAACGGACTTTGTTATTCTTGATATTCCCGAGGACGATAGTATGTCGATTATCCTTGGTAGACCCTTTTTGAATACTGCAGGGGCTGTTATTGATTGCAACAAAGGCAATGTCACTTTTCATGTTAATGGTAATGAGCATACGATACACTTTCCGAGGAAACAACCTCAAGTCCATAGTATCAATTCTATTGGAAAATTTCCAACGATTACTATTGGAGGTTTTGAATTTCCTCTTCCTACTGTCAAGAAGAAATATGATATTCTTATTGTTGGGGATGTGCATATCCCCGTTGAGGTAACTTAGTGTTATTCAAAAACGCTCCGGTTTCATGCGATTCGGAATGAGTTTGTTAACAAGACTTGATCAACCTTGTCAGTGGATTCCTTTTGATGAGCATGAGATGGATGAAGTTAGAAAGCACAATTCTCTATACCCTCCTTTTACTTTCAGTTATTTAGATTAAATAAAACAAAAATAGTATTTTCTGTCTGTTTTCTGAATTATCCTTCCAATAAAAAATACCCCGAAAATAAAAGTTCTCCAAATGTCCCGAAAAAGAAATATGATTTTTTGTAGAATATTTAAGAATATCTGGCACTGAGAACACACCAGGGGGACCCACCATATGGCCACGAGCGCACAGGGCGCGCCCACCCCCTGGGGCGCGCCCCCCTGCCTTGTGGGCCCCACGTGGACCCTCTCCACTTATTCCAGCACCCACTCACTTCGTCTTCCTCCAGAAAAAATTCTCCCATAGCTCAAACCCGTGTTCTAGCTCATCTTGCTGCGATTTTTGATCTCCTTGCTCAAAGCTCCATTCACAAAACTGCTTTGGGGGATTGTTCTTCGGTATGGGACTCCTCCAATGGTCCAATTAGTTTTTGTTCTAGTGCTTTATTTATTGCAAATTTTTGCTGCTGGGGTGACCCTGTTCTTGAGCTTGCATGTCAAATTTATATGGTCCCAAGTAGTTCTAATGCATGATATAGTCTCTAGGCACTTGTGGGAGTAGTTGCTATCAATTTTGTTGAGTTTGGTTCACTTTTATTTTGGGTCACTAAAAATTTCAGAAATTTTCAGAGGAAGAAAATGTTGTAGAGATTATTGAGAGGCTCTTCGAGCCGAATCTCGAAGGATAAGCAGAATGAGGAAAATAAAAAGCCCAAATACAATCTTCCTCGCACTACGGAGGTTCGGCCGTGCGAATGGCCTTGCGAAGAATTCTTGAGAGCCGCCGGAATTTATGATGATTTTTATTACTTGGCTGAGAATGCAGGCCTCACCGACTTCCTCAACGACCCGCGCGAACAGTATCTCCTACTCACTAATATTTTCGTGCAAAATTTTTATTTCCATGCTAAGAAATCACCACCTTCAGTGGAGTTTCATTTATATGATGAGGTTAAGGAGATGTCACTATATGATTTTTGTCAGGTCTGTAAGATACCCTTTACGGGCAGCATAGAGGAACCACATCGTAACAATGTGGAGGGGTTTATTGATACAATTGATGTAGGGGAAACGAGGAAAGTTTCAGATGCTAGAATCACTAGTATACATTTTCCTGTTCTACGTTACTTTGCAATATTTGCTAGTAGATGCTTGATTGGTCGCGGGAACAGTGGAAATCTTAGTGCTCCTGATATTGTTATTTTGTGTCTTGCTTTGTTTCGTGATACAACTTTCAGTTTAGGCACTATTATTGCTAAACGATTAAGTCTGAACCGTACAAAGGGACCCATCTTCGGCGGCATCTTTGCTTCGCGCCTTGCTGCACACTTTGAGATACCTATTAGGCATTGTGAGAAAGAGGAAAATTTGCTGCCCCCTGTTTTTCTAGATTATAAGAGTATGGTAACACATGATTTTATTGTTAAAGACAAGAAGAAGATGCTTAAGTATAAATTGATATTTGGTAAAAAATCACTATGAGGTCCCTACTTTCAGGCATGTACCTCATCTTGACGGAGGCCATTTATGCACACCGGAGCTTGACACAGGTCCCAGAGCCTGAGCCGGAGCCACCGCTTGACCCTTATCGGCAGTCTGTTTATCAGTGGGATCCGGAGGAGATTGCCAACCAGTGGCACCCAGAGGAGACTCCTCCGTACACCGGAGAGAGTAGCTTTGATCCGTGGGCATAGACCAACTTAGGCCAAAAGCCTAAGCTTGGGGGAGTACGTATTTTTCACCGACATTACATTCATGTTCACACACTCATGCTAGTTGTTGGTGCTCATACTTTTGTTGGAAATATGCCCTAGAGGCAATAATAAATTGGTTATTATTATATTTCCTTGTTCATGATAATCGTTTATTATCCATGCTAGAATTGTATTGATAGGAAACTCAGATACATGTGTGGATACATACACAACACCATGTCCCTAGTAAGCCTCTAGTTGACTAGCTCGTTGATCAATAGATGGTTACGGTTTCCTGACCATGGACATTGGATGACGTTGATAACGGGATCACATCATTAGGAGAATGATGTGATGGACAAGACCCAATCCTAAGCCTAGCACAAGATCGTGTAGTTCGTTTGCTAAGAGCTTTTCTAATGTCAAGTATCATTTCCTTAGACCATGAGATTGTGCAACTCCCGGATACCGTAGGAATGCTTTGGGTGTACCAAACGTCACAACGTAACTGGGTGGCTATAAAGGTGCACTACAGGTATCTCCGAAAGTGTCTGTTGGGTTGGCACGAATCGAGACTGGGATTTGTCACTCCGTGTAAACGGAGAGGTATCTCTGGGCCCACTCGGTAGGACATCATCATAATGTGCACAATGTGACCAAGGAGTTGATCACGGGATGATGTGTTACGGAACGAGTAAAGAGACTTGCCGGTAACGAGATTGAACAAGGTATCGGGATACCGACGATCGAATCTCGGGCAAGTAGCATACCGATTGACAAAGGGAATTGTATACGGGATTGATTGAATCCTCGACATCGTGGTTCATCCGATGAGATCATCGAGGAGCATGTGGGAGCCAACATGGGTATCCAGATCCCGCTGTTGGTTATTGACCGGAGAGTCGTCTCGGTCATGTCTGCGTGTCTCCCGAACCCGTAGGGTCTACACACTTAAGGTTCAGTGACGCTAGGGTTATAGAGATATTAGTATGCGGTAACCCGAAAGTTGTTCGGAGTCCCGGATGAGATCCCGGACGTCACGAGGAGTTCCGGAATGGTCCGGAGGTAAAGATTTATATATGGGAAGTCTTATTTTGGTCGCCGGAAAAGTTTCGCGCATTATCGGTATTGTACCGGGAGTGCCGAAAGGGGTCCGGGGGTCCACCAGCCCCGGGGGGCCACATGGGCTGTAGGGGTGTGCGCCTTGGCCTATATGGGCCAAGGGTACCAGCCCCAAGAGGCCCATGCGCCAAGAGATAAGGGAAAGGAAGAGTCCTAAAGGGGGAAGGCACCTCCGAGGTGCCTTGGGGAGGATGGACTCCTCCCTGGCCGCACCCTTCCTTGGAGGAAGGGCCAAGGCTGCGCCCCCCCTCTCCCTTGGCCCTATATATATTGGGGGGAGGGAGGGAAGCAATATCTAAGCCCTGGCACCTCCCTCTCCCTCCCGTGACACATCTCCCTCCTCCCGCAGCGCTCGGCGAAGCCCTGTTGGAATCCCGCTACTTCCACCACCACGCCGTCGTGCTGCTGGATCTCCATCAACCTCTCCTTCCCCCTTGCTGGATCAAGAAGGAGGAGACGTCGCTGCTCCATACGTGTGTTGAACGCGGAGGTGCCGTCCGTTCGGCGCTAGGATCATCGGTGATTTGGATCACGACGAGTACGACTCCATCAACCCCGTTCTCTTGAACGCTTCCGCTCGCGATCTACAAGGGTATGTAGATGCACTCCTTCCCTCTCATTGGTAGTAAACTCCATAGATTGATCTTGGTGATGAGTAGAAAATTTTGAATTTCTGCTACGTTCCCCAACAGTGGCATCATGAGCTAGGTCTATGTGTAGTTTCTATGCATGAGTAGAACACAAAGTAGTTGTGGGCGTCGATTTTGTCAATTTACTTGCCGTTACTAGTCTTATCTTGATTCGGCGGCATCGTGGGATGAAGCGGCCCGGACCGACCTTACACGTACTCTTACGTGAGACAGGTTCCACCGACTGACATGCACTAGTTGCATAAGGTGGCTAGCGGGTGTCTGTCTCTCCCACTTTAGTCGGATCGGATTCGATGAAAAGGGTCCTTATGAAGGGTAAATAGAAATTGGCATATCACGTTGTGGCTTTTGCGTAGGTAAGAAACGTTCTTGCTAGAATCCCATAGCAGCCACGTAAAACATGCAACAACAATTAGAGGACGTCTAACTTGTTTTTGCAGGGTATGCTATGTGATGTGATATGGCCAAAAGGATGTGATGAATGATATATGTGATGTATGAGATTGATCATGTTCTTGTAATAGGAATCACGACTTGCATGTCGATGAGTATGACAACCGGCAGGAGCCATAGGAGTTGTCTTAATTTATTGTATGACCTGCGTGTCAATGAAAACGCCATGTAATTACTTTACTTTATTGCTAACCGTTAGCCATAGTAGTAGAAGTAATAGTTGGCGAGACAACTTCATGAAGACACAATGATGGAGATCATGATGATGGAGATCATGGTGTCATGCCGGTGACGAAGGTGATCATGCCGCGCCTCGAAGATGGAGATCAAAGGCGCAAGATGATATTGGCCATATCACGTCACTTTATGATTTGCATGTGATGTTTGTCATGTTTACATCTTATTTGCTTAGAACGACGGTAGCATAAATAAGATGATCCCTCACTAAAATTTCAAGAGACGTGTTCCCCCTAACTGTGCACCGTTGCGAAGGTTCGTTGTTTCGAAGCACCACGTGATGATCGGGTGTGATAGATTCTAACGTTCGAATACAACGGGTGTTGACGAGCCTAGCATGTACAGACATGGCCTCGGAACACATGCGAAACACTTAGGTTGACTTGACGAGCCTAGCATGTACAGACATGGCCTCGGAACACAAGAGATCGAAAGGTCGAACATGAGTCGTATAGTAGATGCGATCAACATGGAGATGTTCACCGATGATGACTAGTCCGTCTCACGTGATGATCGGACACGGCCTAGTTTGACTCGGATCATGTATCACTTAGATGACTAGAGGGATGTCTATCTGAGTGGGAGTTCATTAATAATCAGATGAACTTAATTATCATGAACATAGTCAAAAGGTCTTTGCAAATTATGTCATAGCTTACGCTTTAGTTCTACTGTTTAAGATATGTTCCTAGAGAAAATTTAGTTGAAAGTTGATAGTAGCAATTATGCGGACTGGGTCCGTAAACTGAGGATTGTCCTCATTGCTGCACAGAAGGCTTATGTCCTTAATGCACCGCTCGGTGTGCTGAACCTCAGCGTCGTCTGTAGATGTTGCGGAACATCTGACATACACGTTTTGATGACTACGTGATAGTTCAGTGCGTAATGCTAACGGTTTAGAATTGTGGCACCAAAGACGTTTTTGAAACGTCGCAGAACATATGAGATGTTCCGAAGACTGAAATTGGGATTTCAGACTAGTGCCCACGTCAAGAGGTATGAGACCTCTGACAAGTTTCTTAAGCCTGCAAACTAAGGGAGAAAAGCTCAATCGTTGAGCATGTGCTCAGATTGTCTGAGTACCACAATCGCTTGAATCGAGTGGGAGTTAATCTTCCAGATGAGATAGTGATGGTTCTCCATAGTCACTGCCACCAAGCTATTAGAGCTTCGTGATGAACTATAACATATCAGGGATAGACATGATGATCCTTGAGCAACTCGCGATGTTTGACACCGCGAAAGTAGAAATCAAGAAGGAGCATCAATTGTTGATGGTTAGTAAAACCACTAGTTTCTAGAAGGGCAAGGGCAAAAGGGATACTTCATGAAACAGCAAATCATTTGCTGCTCTAGTGAAGAAACCCAAGGTTGAACCCAAACCCGAGACTAAGTGCTTCTGTAATGAGGGGAACGGTCACTGAAGCAGAACTACCCTAGATACTTGGTAGATGAGAAGGCAGGCAAGGTCGACATAAGTATATTGGATATACATTATATGAATGTGTACTTTACTAGTACTCCTAGCAGCACCAGGGTATTAGATACCGGTTCGGTTGCTAAGTGTTAGTAACTCGAAATAAAAGCTGCGGAATAAATGGAGACTAGCTAAAGGTGAGATGACGATGTGTGTTGGAAGTGTTTCCAAGGTTGATGTGATCAAGCATCGCATGCTCCCTCTACCATCGAGATTGGTGTTTGCGTTGAGCATAAACATGATTAGATTATGTTTATCGCAATAAGGTTATTCATTTAAGGAGAATAATGGTTACTCTGTTTATTTGAATAATACCTTCAATGGTCTTACACCTAAAATGAATCTCGATCGCAGTGATACACATGTTCGTGCCAAAAGATATAAAATAGTAATGATAGTACCACATACTTGTGGCACTGCCATTTGAGTCATAATGGTATAGAACACATGAAGAAGCTCCATGTAGATGGATCTTTGGACTCACTCGTTTTTGAAAAGATTGAGACATGCGAACCATGTCTATTGGTATATATGCATGAAGAAACTCCATGCAGATGGATCGGCATGGGCAAGATGACTGAAAGGCCTCGTTTTTAGTAAGATGGAACAAGAGAGCAACTTGTTGGAAGTAATACATTTGATGTGTGCGGTCCAATGAGTGCTGAGGCACGCAGTGGATATCGATATGTTCTTACTTCACAGATGATTTGAGTAGATGCTGAGTGTATTTACTTGATGAAACACAAGTCTGAATTATTGAAAGGTTCAAGTAATTTCAGAGTGAAGTTGAAGATCGTCATGACAAGAGGATAAAATGTCTGTGATATGATCATAGAGATGAGTATCTGAGTTACGAGTTTGGCACACAATTAAGACATTGTGGAAAGTGTTTCACAATTAATACCGCCTGGAACACCACAGTGTGATGGTGTGTCCGAACATCATAACTGCACCCTATTGGATATGGTGCATGCCATGATGTCTCTTATCGAATTACCACTATCGTTTATGGGTTAGGCATTAGAGATAACCGCATTCACTTTAAAAGGGGCACCACACAATTCCATTGAGACGACACCGTTTAGAGAAACCTAAGTTGTCGTTTCTTAAAAGTTTGGGGCTGCGATGCTTATGTGAAAAAGTTTCAAGCTGATAAGCTCGAACCCAAAGCGGATAAATGCATCTTCATAGAAAACCCAAAACAGTTGGGTATACCTCCTATTTCAGATCTGGAAGCAAAAGTAATTGCTTCTAGAAACGAGTCCTTTCTCGAGGAAAAGTTTCTCTCGAAAGAATTGAGTGGGAGGATGGTGGAGACTTGATGAGGTTATTGAACCATAACTTCAACTAGTGTGTAGCAGGGCACAGGAAGTTGTTCCTGTGGCACCTACACCAATTGAAGTGGAAGCTTATGATAGTGATCATGAAACTTCGGTTCAAGTCACTACCAAACCTCGTAGGACGACGAGGATGCGTACTACTTTAGAGGAATGTGTAATCCTGTCTTGGAAGTCATGTTGTTGGACAACGATGAACCTATGAGCTGTGGAGAAGCGATGGTGGGCCCGGATTCCGATGAATGGCTCAAGGCCATGAAATCCGAGATAGAATCCATGTATCAGAACAAAGCATGGACTTTGGTGAACTTGCCCGATGATCGGCAAGCCATTGAGATAAATGGATCTTTAAGAAGAAGACGGACGTGGACGGTAATGTTACCGTCTATGAAGCTCGACTTGTGGCAAAGAGTATTTTCACAAGTTCAAGGAGTTGACTACGATGAGATTTTCTCATCCGTAGCGATGCTTAAGTCCATCGGAATCATGTTAGCATTAGCTGCATTTATGAAATCTGGCAGATGGATGTCAAAAACAAGTTTCCTTACCAGTTTTCGTAAGGAAAGGTTGTATGTGATACAATCAGAAAGGTTTTGTCGATCCTAAGGATGCTAAAAGGTATGCTAGCTCCAGCGATCCTTCCATGGACTAGAGCAAGCATCTCGGAGTCAGAATATACGCTTTGATGGACTGATCAAAGTTTTTGGGTTTATACAAAGTTTGTTAGAAACTTGTATTTACAATAAAGTGAGTGGGAGCGCTACAACATTTCTGATAAGTATATGTGAATGACATATTGTTGATCCGAAATGATGTAGAATTTCTGGAAAGCATAAAGGGTTGTTTGAAAGGAGTTTTTCAAAGGAAGACCTGGATAAAGCTGCTTACATATTGGGCATCAAGATCTATAGAGATAGATCAAGACGCCTGATGATACTTTCAAAGAACGCACACCTTGACATGATTTTGAAAGAGTTCAAAATAGATCAGCAAAGAAGGAGTTCTTGGCTGTGTTACAAGGTGTGAGTATTGAGTAAGACTCAAGACCTGACCACAGCAGAAGAGAGAGAAAGGACGAAGGTCGTCCCCTATGCTTTAGACGTAGGCTCTACAGTATGCTATGCTGTGTACCGCACATGAAGTGTGCCTTGCCATGAGTTGGTCAAGGGTACAATAGTGATCCGGGAATGGATCACATGACAGCGGTCGAACTTATCCTTAGTATCTAGTGGACTAAGGAATTTTCTCGATTATGGAGGTGAAAAGGAGTTCATCGTAAAGGGTTACGTCGATGCGAACTTTGACACTAATCCGGATGACTCTGAGTAGTAGACCGGATTCGTATAGTAGAGCAGTTATTTGAAATGGCTCCAAGTAGCGCGTGGTAGCATCCACAAGATGACATAGATATTCGTAAAGCACACACGGATCTGAAAGGTTCAGACCCGTTGACTAATAACCTCTCTCACAAGCATAACATGATCAAACCAGAACTCATTGAGTGTTAATCACATGGTGATGTGAACTAGATTGTTGACTCTAGTAAACTCTTGGATGTTGGTCACATGGTGATGTGACCTGTGAGTGTTAATCACATGGTGATGTGAACTAGATTATTGACTCTAGTGCAAGTGGGAGACTGTTGGAAATATGCCCTAGAGGCAATAATAAATTGGTTATTATTATATTTCCTTGTTCATGATAATCGTTTATTATCCATGCTAGAATTGTATTGATAGGAAACTCAGATACATGTGTGGATACATAGACAACACCATGTCCCTAGTAAGCCTCTAGTTGACTAGCTCGTTGATCAATAGATGGTTACGGTTTCCTGACCATGGACATTGGATGTCGTTGATAACGGGATCACATCATTAGGAGAATGATGTGATGGACAAGACCCAATCCTAAGCCTAGCACAAGATCGTGTAGTTCGTTTGCTAAGAGCTTTTCTAATGTCAAGTATCATTTCCTTAGACCATGAGATTGTGCAACTCCCGGATACCGTAGGAATGCTTTGGGTGTACCAAACGTCACAACGTAACTGGGTGGCTATAAAGGTGCACTACAGGTATCTCCGAAAGTGTCTGTTGGGTTGGCACGAATCGAGACTGGGATTTGTCACTCCGTGTAAACGGAGAGGTATCTCTGGGCCCACTCGGTAGGACATCATCATAATGTGCACAATGTGACCAAGGAGTTGATCACGGGATGATGTGTTACGGAACGAGTAAAGAGACTTGCCGGTAACGAGATTGAACAAGGTATCGGGATATCGACGATCGAATCTCGGGCAAGTAACATACCGATTGACAAAGGGAATTGTATACGGGATTGATTGAATCCTCGACATCGTGGTTCATCCGATGAGATCATCGAGGAGCATGTGGGAGCCAACATGGGTATCCAGATCCCGCTGTTGGTTATTCACCGGAGAGTCGTCTCGGTCATGTCTGCGTGTCTCCCGAACCCGTAGGGTCTACACACTTAAGGTTCAGTGACGCTAGGGTTATAGAGATATTAGTATGCGGTAACCCGAAAGTTGTTCGGAGTCCCGGATGAGATCCCGGACGTCACGAGGAGTTCCGGAATGGTCCGGAGGTAAAGATTTATATATGGGAAGTCTTATTTTGGTCGCCGGAAAAGTTTCGCGCATTATCGGTATTGTACCGGGAGTGCCGAAAGGGGTCCGGGGGTCCACCAAGGGGGTCCACCAGCCCCGGGGGGGGGGGGCACATGGGCTGTAGGGGTGTGTGCCTTGGCCTATATGGGCCAAGGGCACCAGCCCCAAGAGGCCCATGCGCCAAGAGATAAGGGAAAGGAAGAGTCCTAAAGGGGGAAGGCACCTCCGAGGTGCCTTGGGGAGGATGGACTCCTCCCTGGCCGCACCCTTCCTTGGAGGAAGGGACAAGGCTGCGCCCCCCCTCTCCCTTGGCCCTATATATAGTGGGGGGAGGGAGGGCAGCAATATCTAAGCCCTGGCGCCTCCCTCTCCCTCCCGTGACACATCTCCCTCCTCCCGCAGCGCTTGGCGAAGCCCTGTTGGAATCCCGCTACTTCCACCACCACGCCGTCGTGCTGCTGGATCTCCATCAACCTCTCCTTCCCCCTTGCTGGATCAAGAAGGAGGAGACGTCGCTGCTCCGTACGTGTGTTGAACGCGGAGGTGCCGTCCGTTCGGCGCTAGGATCATCGGTGATTTGGATCACGACGAGTACGACTCCATCAACCCCGTTCTCTTGAACGCTTCCGCTCGCGATCTACAAGGGTATATAGATGCACTCCTTCCCTCTCATTGGTAGTAAACTCCATAGATTGATCTTGGTGATGCGTAGAAAATTTTGAATTTCTGCTACGTTCCCCAACAACTTTTTCACTGTACTATCCATGCTAGTTTATTTTCTGTTTCTAGTCTTCTTCTTGTGTGTTTGAAAAACCTTAAGAAAAACAAAAAAATAGTTGCAGCTTTTAGCTAGTTTACTTTCCATGCCTGTAGTAGTAGTAACTAAAAGAAAACCCAAAAATATTTCTTGTTCTTCTTTTGCTTGTTGGGAGCTTTCCCGTGTAAATAGTTTTATTTTATTTCTTTTCTTTGGGGGCCGAGAGGAGAAGACCATGATGAAAATGTTGAAGTGGCTCCTATATGCATTACTGTTGATTTAACCAAGAGCCCAGATTACCTTGTCTTCTCCCTTGTATTGAATGCTTGCAGATTCTAGCTTAGTCCAATGCACGTGCACTATTATTATTATTATCCACACCGTTCGGTTGTGCAAGTGAAAGGCAATAATGACGATATATGATGGACTGATTGAGATGAGAGAAGCTGGTATGAACTCGACCTATCTTGTTTTTGTATATATGATTAGTTCATTGTTCCTGATTCAGCCTATTATGAATGAAACATGTTTGCAATGACAATTAGAGATTATAGTTGCTCATGCCATGCTTAATTAGCAAGGAGTTTATAATGGTTTACCTTGTGTGCCAACATGCTATTAAAATGGTTATGATGTGGTATGATAGGGTGGTATCCTCCTTTGAACGATTCGAGTGGCTTGACTTGGCACATGTTCAGCATGTAGTTGAAACAAAATCAACACAGCCTCGATGATATTTATGTTCATGGTGAATTATATCCTACTCATGCTTGCACTGAGTGTTGATTAATTTTAATGCATGTTCATGACTGTTGTCGCTCTCTAGTTGGTCGCTTCCCAGTCTCTTTCTAGCCTTCACTTGTACTAAGCGGGAATACTGCTTGTGCATCCACTTTCCATAAACCCCAAAGTTATTCCATATGAGTCCACCATACCTTCCTATATGCGGTATCTACCAGCCGTTCCAAGTAAATTTGTATGTGCCAAACTCTAAACCTTCAAATGAGATTCTGTTTTGTATGCTCGAATAGCTCATGTATCAACTAGGGTTGTCTATATCTTCCATGCTAGGTGGGTTATTCTCACGAGGAGTGGACTCCGCTCCGCATTCACGAGAAAATGGCTGGCATCGGGATGCCCGGTCCCATGCTTAAATCAAAATAATTGCAAACAAAACTCCCACAGGATTGTTGTTAGTTGGAGGCACCCGTTGTTTCGGGCAAGCCATGGATTGATGCTTGTTGGTGGTGGGGGAGTATAAACTTTACCATTCTGCTTGGGAACCGCCTATAATGTGTGTAGCATGGAAGATATCGAGATCTCTTGATTGTTATGTTGACAATGAAAGTATACCACTCAAAATATTACTTATCTCTACTTCAAAACTCGAGCTCTGGCACCTCTACAAATCCCTGCTTCCCTCTACGAAGGGCCTATCTATTTACTTTTATGTTGAGTCATCACCCTCTTATTAAAAAGCACCAGTTGGAGAGCACCGATGTCATTTGCATGCATTACTATTAGTTTACATTGAGTATGACTGTGATTGGATCTCTTTTACCATGAATTACAATGTTTAGTCAGTCCTTGATCTTCAGAGGTGCTCTGCATTTATGTTTTGCGGTCTCAGAAAGGGCTAGCGAGATACGATCTTGTTATATCATATTATGATTGTTTTGAGAAAGTGTTGTCATCCAAGATTTATTATTATTGCTCGCTAGTTGATTATGCCATTGATATGAGTAAACATGAGACTTAAGTGTTATTGTGAATATGGTTAGTTCATAATCTTTGCAGAAAACTTGAATGCTGACTTTACATATTTACAACAACAAGAGCAAACAGAGTTTGTAAAAGTTTTTCTTTATCACTTTCAGTTTGTCAACTGAATTGCTTGAGGACAAGCAAAGGTTTAAGCTTGGGGGAGTTGATACGTCTCCATCGTATCAACTTTTCCAAACACTTTTGCCCTTGTTTTGGACTCTAACTTGCATGATTTGAATGGAACTAACCCGGACTGACGTTGTTTTCAGCAGAATTGCCATGGTGTTATTTTTGTGCAGAAATAAAAGTTCACGGAATGACCTGAAACTTCACGAAGAATATTTTTGGAATATATAAAAAATACTAGCGAAAGAATCAACACCAGGGGGCCACACCCTGTCCACGAGGGTGGGGGACACGCCCACCCCCTGGGGCGCACCCCTGCCTCGTGGGCCCCCTGAGGCTCCACCGACCTCAACTCCAACTCTATATATTCACGTTCGGGGAGAAAAAATCAGAGAGAAGGATTCATCGCGTTTTACGATATGGAGCAGCCGCCAAGCCCTAATCTCTCTCGGGAGGGCTGATCTGGAGTCCGTTCGGGGCTCTAGAGAGGGGAATCCATCGCCGTCATCATCATCAACCTTCCTCCATCACCAATTTCATGATGCTCACCGCCATGCGTGAGTAATTCCATCGTAGGTGTAACGCCCGGATAATTAGGCTACAGTAAAACTCTCCTAATGATGCCATGTCATCTCTGTTTACTGTTGCTAAACTCTCGTTACTTCAAAACCTGTTCAAAAGTCAACTTCAAAATATGTCAAACAACAAAAGTTTTCAAAGGTTGAAACAAAAATGTTCGGGCAGTGCCAAAAATGGCATAGGTAATTATGGTGTAGAAGACACAATTTTATAAAATACTTAAATGCCCTAAATTAAATAAAACAGAAAAGGAAAAGAAAACAAAATACAAAGGCTGAAGACAAAAGAAAAAAAAGAGAAAAGGACCCCCCTGGACCAGACAACCCAGCTCGCAGCCAGGCCGGCCCACCTGGCCCATCCGGCCGACCCAACCCGTTCCCCCGGTCGCTCTCTCCCCTTCCCTGTTCCCCCGACCAGGGTTGGAACAGGGGTGCGTCCCCGCCGGACCCCCTCGCCGGCGTCGAGGAGAGGATAAGGCCGCCACACCCTCGCCTCCTCGATCCCTTCTCCCACTCGCCCCCACTCTCTCCCTCGGTCCATGCGCCTTCCCCCACAGATCCACCTCGCTCTCCCCCTCGTTCCCCACCACGTCCGAACGCCGCCATGGACCCGCCGCCGTGAATCGCGCGGCCACAGCCATCGCCTCACCGTGCCTGCGTGAACGTCGTCGCCGCCGTTGTCCTCCTCGTCGACCGGTGGCCGTGGCTGGAGCTCGGAGGTGCTACTGCAACGCCCCCTTCTTCCACATCTCCGGTCGCCACCGTTCTTCACCAACTCCGGCGACGCCCCCTGCTGCTACTAAACCACCACAGGCCATCTTGCGTGCCGCACGGTGAGCTCCCCCATCTCCCGCCCATCTCCGTTAGCTCCCTCGCGCACCGTAGCTGCCTCGTCGCTGTTGCCGTGAGCACGTCGCCGCGGATCGCCTCGCCGCCATGGACATGCTCTCCGTCGTGCTCGCGTGAGCACGGCATCGTGTTCCTGGTGCTTCCAGGGACCCAACACGCACGCGCACATGCCTTCCCGTGCCCCCTAGTGCTGGATCCACTGAACCAAACTCCGGCATCTGCTCCGCCGCTCGCCACCGCTGTCTCCGGCTGTTTCCGGCCAAGCCCCCCTCCACCGTTCGACGCGCCTCGACGCGCTCGTCTGTTCGGTCCCAAACACGCCTCGTTCGAACGCCCCGTAGCGCGATCCCCGTCCGCGCCCGAACTTCCGTCCGCCGCGCTCGTCGCCGGCGACCATTCCGGCCACCCCCGCCGTCATGCTCCCCTCCATCGGACGCGATGCGAAGAGGCTATTCCAGAGAGTCTGCCCGCGCCCGATTTGGTGCCCCGTAGGTGAATCCCGACGCTCGCCGGCGTTCGGCCGCTGCGCGCGAGCTCGCCGGAGCTACTCCGGCGGCTCTGCTGAGCTGGCACACAGGGGCCCACCCCCTGGGTCACTGCCTGTGGGTCTAGGGGCCCCAACTGGCCACGTTGACTGAAGTCAACTGCGCTGATGTGGCAGCTACTGCCAATGACATGCGGGCCCGCGTCATTTAAAACATTTTGTAAATAAATAAAATGCTAATTATTTCATTAATTAATTTAATTAACTAAATAGTCACTGACTACTGGGCCCCACCCACTAATTAACCCATTTAATTAGTCTAAACCCCCTGTTAGTGCCCTAGACAATGACATGTAGGTCCCACTGGACCCACCTGTCTGGTTTGATTGGTCAACCGACCAGTTGACCTGCTGACATCACTCTGATGTCATGCCTACGTCATCATTCACTGTTCTGGATAATGTTGGATTTAAATAAATAATTAAAATCAGAAAATGATTAAATCTTTAGAAAATCATATAAAATAATCCGTAACTCGGATGAAAATACTTTCTACATGAAAGTTGCTCAGAACAACGAGACGAATCCGGTTACGCAGCCCGTTCGTCCGCCACACATCCCTAACATATCGAACTCACAACTTTCCCCCTCTAGTTCATCTGTCCGAAAACGCAAAACACCGGGAATACTTTCCCGGATGTTTCCCCCTTCGCCGGTATCACCTACTACCGCGTTTGGGCACACCTAGCATCACGCCTTGTCATGTCATGCATCGTTATGCATCTGTTTGCATTGTATTCATTGTTTCTTCCCCCTCTTCTCTCGCTAGACACCGAGACCGACGCCGCTGCTACCCAGTACCACTACGGTGTTGACGACCCCTCCTTCTCGGCTGAGCTTCCAGGCAAGCCCCCCCCCCTTGATCACCAGATATCGCCTATTCTTCTCTATACTGCTTGCATTAGAGTAGTGTAGCATGTTACTGCTTTCCGTTAAACCTATCCTGATGCATAGCCTGTCCTTGCTACTACTATTGTTACCTTACCTACATTCCTACATGCTTAGTATAGGATGCTAGTATTCCATCTGTGGCCCTACATTCTTGTCCGTCTGCCTTGCTATACTATCGGGCCGTGATCACTCGGGAGGTGATCATGGGTATATACTTATATACTTTACATGATACCTGTGGTGACTAAAGTCGGGTCGGCTCGTAGGAGTACCCGCGAGTGGATCTTTCGGCGGAGCGACAGGGCAGGTTGAGGCCACCTAGGAGAGAGGTGGGCCTGGCCCTGGTCGGCGGCCGTGGTTACTTCAAAATAACACGCTTAACGAGTTCTTGGTATTTGATCTGAGTCTGGCCATTTGGTCTATACGCACTAACCAACTACGCGGGAACAGTTATGGGCACTCGACGTCGTGGTATCAGCCGAAGCCTTCGTGACGTCAGCGACTGAGCGGCGCGCGCCGGATTGGACTGGAACGCCTGCTAGGCTAGGTCTGCTTCCGGCTGCGTTCGCAACGTGCAGGTGTGCAATGGGCGATGGGCCCAGACCCCTGCGCCATAGGATTTAGACCGGCATGCTGACCTCTCTGTTGTGCCTAGGTGGGGCTGCGACGTGTTGATCTTCCGAGGCCGGGCATGACCCAGGGAAGTGTGTCCGGCCAAATGGGATCAAGCGTGTTGGGTTATGTGGTGCACCCCTGCAGGGAAGTTTATCTATTCTAATAGCCGTGTCCCTCGGTAAAAGGACGACCCGGAGTTGTACCTTGACCTTATGACAACTAGAACCGGATACTTAATAAAACACACCCTTCCAAGTGCCAGATATAACCCGGTGATCGCTCTCTAACAGGGCGACGAGGAGGGGATCGCCGGGTAGGTTTATGCTATGCGATGCTACTTGGTGAACTTACCATCTACTCTCGTGCTGCAAGATGGAGGTGGCCTGAAGCATAGTCTTCGACAGGATTAGCTATCCCCCTCTTATTCTGGCATTCTGCAGTTCAGTCCACCGATATGGCCCTTTACACATATACCCATGCATATGTAGTGTAGCTCCTTGCTTGCGAGTACCTTGGATGAGTACTCACGGTTGCTTTTCAACCTCTTTTCCCCCTTTCCTTTCTACCTGGTTGTCGCAACCAGATGCTGGAGCCCAGGAGCCAGACGCCACCGTCGACGACGACTCCTACTACACCGGAGGTGCCTACTACTACGTGCAGCCCGCTGACGACGACCAGGAGTAGTTTAGGAGGATCCCAGGCAGGAGGCCTGCGCCTCTTTCGATCTGTATCCCAGTTTGTGCTAGCCTTCTTAAGGCAAACTTGTTTAACTTATGTCTGTACTCAGGTATTGTTGCTTCCGCTGACTCATCTATGATCGAGCACTTGTATTCGAGCCCTCGAGGCCCCTGGCTTGTATTATGATGCTTGTATGACTTATTTATGTTGTAGAGTTGTGTTGTGATATCTTCCCGTGAGTCCCTGATCTTGATCGTACACATTTGCGTGCATGATTAGTGTATGATTGAATCGGGGGCGTCACAAGTTGGTATCAGAGCTGACTGCCTGTAAGAATCCCCCTTCCACACTCCTTGGCCGAAGTCGAGTCTAGACATTGCAAAAACTTTTACTAACATGGCTGTGTGTCTTACGGGCCCACGTCTCCATTGGGTGGTACTAGGATCTTTTACTCCTCGACCTTTACTCTGGGACTCTGAACTCTCTTCTACTCGGGTTAAACGAATTTACTAACTCAAACACTAGGTTCCCGTGACCACATTTACCCCAAAGTTGGATCAGCCATAGTTATTTCTTAGAATAGTATTTTGAACAATTCCCACACTGTCATTTGACTCCTTTGAAACATCTTTGCTTTTAGATGGAACCCACGAGGCAGGTCGTGCGCCACACAACGGCCATTGGTGCATCAGGATCACCTGCTGTGCTAGCTGAGATGATGACCTATCTGGGTTATCGCTGGCACCCTGAGTACACCGTCTACGAGGAGTACCAGGACTTTAACCAGGAGCAGTATCGTGCCATCGTCCACCTCTACTCTCGGGAGTATGACTCCACTACTGTGCTGCACACCGCTCTGGTGTTGGAGTGACCATCGATATGGCTGTCCACGATGCTGCTTATGCTGCTCTGACACGTCTTCGTGGAGAGTATCGGGAGTTGGACACCTCCCCTTTCAGGCACATTGCTGTTGCATCTGATGTTGGTGCGGAGGGATACTACACTGCTGCCTACTCCACTGTCACCCGAGAGCCCTTCTACCATCAGAACCTGGTTCTGCATGCTGATGGGCTGGATCGAGCTAACGGAGCTCTTCGCCACGAGTTGTACACCACCCGTCAGCACCTTTACCGTGCTCTGATGCTGTTGCACCCCTTTGTCCGATCTAGAGAGCTGCCCCGTTCTGCGATCTACCCAGCCAGGACTGTGATGCCCCAGGGTGTCGGCTGGCCAGATGTGGGAGGCTACTCTCCCACACTTGGTCCTCTTCTGCCACTTGAGCGTCAGGTTCTGCACCAGAGTATCCGCGGACCCCAGGTGGCTGACGTGGAGTTCCCGATGCGACACTACCAGCTTTCAGGCTACACCTACCTCCACAGTACCTCTTGGGACTGATGTAGGCTTACTTGTTAGTGTTAGATGCATTCGCCGCGAGCCTGCATGCCGCCTATGGTGTTTTTAGTCTATGAACTGAACTCTATGCATGACCCCTTTTGTAAGTTATGCCGACTACTATGTAGTAGCTATCGTGCTCCTTTCATTATGCATGTTTCATCATGAATGATTCTTGTCTTTGCAAATTTCTCAATGCTGAACAACCCCTGTTATATATTAGCAGGATGGTTAGACCAGGTGGTCGTGGTAGTGGTGGCAACGCCCCACCACCGCCTGAGTACATGGCTGGTATGATCCAACAGTTCGAACTGAACCGCCAATTCATGGAAAATATGATGGCTCGGTTTCCTCGCCCCAATATGAACCAGCAGCCAGCCCAAGGGACTCTGCAGGATTTCATGCGCCTCAACCCAACTGTATACCGCAGCTCAACTCAGCCTCTGGATGCTGATGACTGGCTCCGTGACATCACCTATGAAATGGAGTCTGCTGATGTAGCCCCTGCCAGATATGTCACTTTTGCTTCCTTCTTCCTGAAGGGACCCGCAGCTCAATGGTGCGACAGCCACAGGCGTACTCTGCTAGCTGGAACAATCATCACCTGGCCAGATTTCCAAGCTGCTTTCCGTGCCCGCTTCATTCCTCAGGGAGTCATGGACCGGAAGAAGCGTGAGTTCCGCAACCTCACCCAAGGCAACAAAACTCTTGAAGCTTATCAGCGGGAGTTTCTGGAATTGTCTCGCTATGCTGAAGAGGACATTGCAACTGATGCACGCAGACAGGAGAAGTTCCGTGACGGCCTTCAAGCTGACATCAAGCTCGCACTTCTAGTGCATGACTTTACTGATTTCGCCACCTTGGTGAACAAGGCCATCAATGTCGAAACTGGTCTGCAGGAATGCCAGAGCTCTCATAGGCGCCACCGTGACACGGGCTCATCTTCGGGCCCGCTCTCGCAGAAGCGTAAGATATGGATTCCCAACAGCATGTACCAGCCAACTGCACCTGCCCCAAGGCAGACCTATGCTGCACCTCGTCTGCCTACTCCTCCAACTAGGCAGCCAAGGCTTCCAACTCCACCACCCCAAGCTCCTGTTCCCACTCCCAATAATGGTTTGTGCTTCAGGTGTGGTCAACCAGGGCACCGTGCTAGGGAATGCAACCAGAACCAGAATCAACTGGCCCTTCCAGCAACTGGCCGTGGAAGCAACCAGCCTCGCAGCAACAATGCCAAGTCTTATGGTCGTGTTCATGCCAACCACGTTGATCTGAACAAAGCTCAAGACCAGCCTGCTACTGTGATGGGTACACTCCTCGTAAATTCAGTACCAGCATCCGTTTTATTTGATACAGGAGCATCCCATTCATTCATATCAGTAGAATTTGCATTCATGCATGGCATTAAATACGAAGAGATGAACACTCCGCTAGTGGTACACACCCCTGCGGGCCAATGTCAAACCTCTATGGTTAGTCATGACGTTCCTGTTGAAATTGAAGGACTGGAATTTCTTGTCTCTCCCATCGTACTGAAGTCCTGTAGCATTGATCTCATTCTGGGAATGAATTGGTTAAAAGCGCATACTGCTTCTATAGTTTGCGCCACTAAGACTGTCCATCTGCTACACCCTTCCGATGAAATAATAAGCTACAATGCTCGTCTGGTTCAGAATGTTGAGGCAAGGCTATATGCATTGAACGCTGCACCACTCGAGGGCATTGAAAACATTCCCGTCGTGCGTGAATTCCTCGACGTCTTTCCTGAAGAACTTCCAGGGATTCCCCCTGCTAGAGCTGTCGAATTCATCATCGACTTGAAACCAGGCACCACTCCTATAGCCAAACGACCCTACAAGATGCCGCCGCATGAACTCCTTGAGCTTAAGGAGGAAATAAACAAATCTCTTCGCAAAGGATTCATTCGCCCAAGTTGCTCTCCTTGGGGAGCACCTTCTCTCTTTGTCAAGAAGAAGGATGGGACAAAGCGATTAGTTCAAGACTACCATCCTATAAACCAAGCTACCATTCAGAATAAATATCCTCTTCCTCGGATCAATGATCTGTATGATCAACTGGCGGGTTCATCAGTGTTCTCTAAGCTCGACTTGAGGTTGGGTTACCACCAGATCCGTGTTCGCGAAGAGGATATCACAAAGACCGCCTTCGTGACTCGATATGGTTCATACGAGTACCCCATCATGTCTTTCGGTTTAACCAATGCTCCAGCCACCTTCTCTCGTCTGATGAACTATATATTCATGGATTACCTCGACAGGTACGTCGTGGTTTATCTGGATGATATCCTGGTATTTTCCAAGAATGAAGAGGAACATGCTGAACATCTTCATCTTGTGCTGGAAAAGCTATGAGAGCATCAACTATATGCCAAGTTCTCCAAATGTGAATTCTGGCTACCCGAAGTAACCTATCTTGGGCATGTCTGAAGGAAATATGCCCTAGAGGCAATAATAAAGTATTATTTATTTCCTTATATCATGATAAATGTTTATTATTCATGCTAGAATTGTATTAACCGAAAACATAATACATGTGTGAATACATAGACAAACAGAGTGTCACTAGTATGCCTCTACTTGACTAGCTCGTTAATCAAAGATGGTTATGTTTCCTAGCCATAGACATGAGTTGTCATTTGATTAACGGGATCACCTCATTAGGAGAATGACGTGATTGACATGACCCAATCCGTTAGCTTAGCACCCGATCGTTTAGTATGTTGCTATTGCTTTCTTCATGACTTATACATGTTCCTATGACTATGAGATTATGCAACTCCCGTTTACCGGAGGAACACTTTGTGTGCTACCAAACGTCACAACGTAACTGGGTGATTATAAAGGTGCTCTACAGGTGTCTCCAAAGGTACTTGTTGGGTTGGCGTATTTCGAGATTAGGATTTGTCACTCCGATTGTCGGAGAGGTATCTCTGGGCCCACTCGGTAATGCACATCACTATAAGCCTTGCAAGCATTGTGACTAATGAGTTAGTTGCGGGATGATGTATTACGGAACGAGTAAAGAGACTTGCCAGTAACGAGATTGAACTAGGTATCGAGATACCGACGATCGAATCTCGGGCAAGTAACATACCGATGACAAAGGGAACAACGTATGTTGTTATGCGGTCTGACCGATAAAGATCTTCATAGAATATGTGGGAGCCAATATGGGCATCCAGGTCCCGCTATTGGTTATTGACCGGAGAGGTGTCTCGGTCATGTCTACATAGTTCTCGAACCCAAAGGGTCCGCACGCTTAAAGTTACGATGACAGTTATATTATGAGTTTATATGTTTTGATGTACCGAAGGTTGTTCGGAGTCCCGTATGTGATCACGGACATGACGAGGAGTCTCAAAATGGTTGAGACATAAAGATTTATATATTGGACGACTATATTCGGACACCGGAAGTGTTCCGGAGAAGTTTCGGATTAAACCGGAGTGCCGGAGGGTTACCGGAACCCCCCGGGGAAGTATTGGGCCTTGGTGGGCCTTGAGGGGAGAGAGAGGGCAGCAGCCAGGAGGTGGCGCGCCCCTCCCAAGGGGAGTCCTAGTTGGACTAGGAGAGGGGGGCGCAGCCCCCTTTCCCTTTCCCTTTCCCTCTCCCTCTCCCTCTCTTTCCTTCCCCCCCTTCTTTCCTAGTAGGACTAGGAAAGGGGAGTCCTACTCCTACTAGGAGGAGGACTCCCCCTCTCTCCTTGGCGCGCCTAGGGCAGCCGGCCTCCCCCTTGCTCCTTTATATACGGGGGCAGGGGGCACCTAAGGACACACTTGATATACGATATTTTAGCCGTGTGCGGTGCCCCCCTCCACCATATTACACCTCGATAATACCGTTGCGGAGCTTAGGCGAAGCCCTGCGTCGGTGGAACATCATCATCGTCACCACGCCGTCGTGCTGACGGAACTCTCCCTCAACACTCGGCTGGATCGGAGTTCGAGGGACGTCATCGAGCTGAACGTGTGTAGAACTTGGAGGTGCCGTACGTTCGGTACTTGATCGGTCGGATCGTGAAGATGTACGACTACATCAACCGCGTTGTAATAACGCTTCCGCTGTCGGTCTACGAGGGTACGTGGACAACACTCTCCCCTCTCATTGCTATGCATCACCATGATCTTGCGTGTGCGTAGGAATTTTTTTGAAATTACTACGTTCCCCAACAATGTCATCTCTAAGGATGGTATTTCCGTCCACCCTGAACGAGTCCAGGCTATCCTTGATTGGACTCCTCCCAAGAACGTTAAGCAAGTCAGAAGTTTTCTCGGTCTCGCCAGCTATTGCCATCGATTCGTCGAGAACTTATCCAAGATCGCCAGGCCTCTGACAAACCTGTTGCATAAGGGCGTCAAGTTCCAATGGACAGACAAATGTCAGGAAAGTTTCCAGGCACTCAAAGACAAGTTGACTTCTGCTCCAGTGCTTGCTCCACCTGATACTAAGAAGGACTTCGTCATTTACTGCGACGCTTCCCGTCAAGGATTAGGCTGTGTCCTAATGCAAGACCGCAAAGTGATTTCTTATGCCTCTCGGCAATTGCGCCCTCACGAAGAGAACTACCCAGTTCACGACCTCGAACTTGCTGCTGTCATTCATGCGCTAAAGCAGTGGCGACATTACCTTCTCGGTAATCGTTGCGAGATCTTCACCGACCACCAAAGTCTGAAGTATCTGTTTACTCAGCTAGACCTGGACCTCTGTCAGCAAAGATGGATGGAGATTGTTGCAGACTTTGACTTGGGTATTTCCTATATGCCAGGCAAGGCTAATGTAATGGCTGATGCCTTGAGCCACAAGTCTTACTGCAACCACCTCCAGGTTCACAAAGTTCAGCCCTCACTTGTTGAAGAATTCAGAAAGCTGAACCTCCATATTGTTCCTCCAGGTGCACTTGCTCCCCCTCCTAAGGAGTTTCGCAAGATGAACCTCCGGGTTGTTTCCCAGGGTTCCCTCAATACCTTGGTTGTCGAACCAGATCTCTTGGACTCCATCAAGAGAATACAGGGATATGACTCTGAAGCCCACAAGATAAAGCGCTACCTCGCAGAAGGAAAGCCCTCATTCTTCACTATTGCTGATGATGGCACTTTGTACTTCAAGGGCCGCCTAGTGGTGCCATGTGCAGAGAAAAACCTGGATATGACTCAGGAAGTTATGAAAGAAGCTCATGATACGCCTCTATGTATCCATCCTGGTAGTACAAAGATGTACCAAGACATCCGTCAGAGATTCTGGTGGTCTAATATGAAGCAAGATATTGCTCGTTATGTTGCTGAGTGTGACGTTTGCCGTCGTATCAAAGCAGAACATCAAAGGCCTGCTGGAACTCTGCAACCTATCTCTATTCCTGAATGGAAATGGGACCATGTTGAAATGGACTTCGTCACTAGATTTCCCAAATCGCAGAAAGGTAATGATGCTATTCTTGTCGTCATTGATCGGCTTTCTAAAGTTGCACATTTTCGGGCAGTCAAAGAAATGATCACTGCTAGTCAGCTTGCAACTCTCTACATGTCCAGAATTGTTTCACTTCACGGTATTCCACTGGTTATCATTTCAGACCGTGGCAGCTTATTCACTTCAAGATTCTGGGCAAATTTCCAAGAAGCTATGGGAACTCATCTGTCATTCAGTACTGCGTTTCATCCTCACTCGCAAGGGCAAGTTGAATGTGTCAACCAAGTTCTCGAAGACATGCTTCGAGCTTGTGTTATTTCCTTCGGCAAGAAATGGGAGGAATCTCTTCCGTATGCTGAGTTCTCTTATAATAATAGCTATCAAGCTAGTCTGAAGATGGCCCCCTTCGAAGTGTTATATGGACGAAGGTGCCGAACCCCTTTGAACTAGTCAGAAATTGGGGAACATCCACTCTTTGGTCCGGATATTATCCAACATGCCGAAGAACAAGTCCGCATTATTCGCGAGAATCTCAAGATTGCTCAGTCGCGTCAGAAGAGTCAGTATGACCGTAAACATAAAGACACGGTCTATCAACCTGGCGAAAAGGACTATCTCCGAGTTACACCAATGAAGGGTGCTCACTGCTTTGGGATCAAGGGAAAGCTAGCTCCTCGCTATATCGGCCCATTCACTATTCTCGAAAGGCGTGGGAAAGTGGCATATCAACTTGAACTTCCGCCGAACCTTTCTCAGGTTCACAATGTGTTCCACATGTCACAGCTCCGCCGATGCTTCAAGGACCCAATCCGAGCAGGGATCATGAAGTACTCGAATTGCAACAGGACCTCTCCTATAAAGAGCATCCGGTCCGCATTCTCGACCAAGCTGAACGCCGCACACGTCAGAAGGTGATCAAGTTCCTCAAAGTCCAGTTGTCGCACCATTCTGAAGATGAAGCCACCTGGGAATGCGAGGATCGCCTACGTGATGAATACCCTGCACTGTTTCCTTCTACCTCCTAAATCTCGGGACGAGATTTCTAGTAGTGGAGGAGATTTGTAACGCCTGGATAATTAGGCTACAGTAAAACTCTCCTAATGATGCCAGTCATCTCTGTTTACTATTGCTAAACTCTCGTTAGTTCAAAACCCGTTCAAAAGTCAAATTCAAAATATGTCAAACAATAAAAGTTTTCAAAGGTTGAAACAAAAATGTTCGGGCAGTGCCAAAAATGGCATAGGTATTATGGTGTAGAAGACACAATTTTATAAAATACTTAAATGCCCTAAATTAAATAAAACAGAAAAGGAAAAGAAAAGAAAATACAAAGGCAGAAGACAAAAAAAAAAAAAGAGAAAAGGACCCCCCTAGACCAGACGGCCCAGCTCGCAGCCAGGCCGGCCCACCTGGCCCATCCGGCCGACCCGGCCCGTTCCCCCGGTCGCTCTCTCCCAATCCCTGTTCCCCCGACCAGGGTCGGAACAGGGGCGCGTCCCCGCCGGACACCCTCGCCGGCGTCGAGGAGAGGATAAGGCCGCCACGCCCTCGCCTCCTTGATCCCTTCTCCCACTCTCCCCCGCTCTCTCCCTCGGTCCCTGCGCCTACCCCCTCAGATCCACCTCGCTCTTCCCCTTGTTCCCCACCACGTCCGAACGCCGCCATGGACCCGCCGCCGTGAATCGCGCGGCCACATCCATCGCCTCGCCGCGCCTGCGTGTCCGTCGTCGCCGCCGTCGTCCTCCTCATCGACCGGTGGCCGCGGCTGGAGCTCGGAGGCGTTACTGCAACGCCCCCCCTTCTTCCACATTTTCGGTCACCGCCGTTCTTCACCAACTCCGGCGACGCCCCCTGCTGCTACTAAACCACCACGGGCCATCTTGCGTGCCGCACGGTGAGCTCCCCCATCTCCCGCCCATCTCCGTTAGCTCCCTCGCGCATCGTAGCTGCCTCGTCGTCGTTGCCGTGAGCACGTCGCCGTGGATCGCCTCGCCGCCATGGCCATGCTCTCCGTCGTGCTCGCGTGAGCACGACATCGTGTTCCTGGTGCTTCCAGGGACCCAACACGCACGCGCACACGCCTTCCTGTGCCCCCTAGCGTTGGATCCACTGACAACCGAACTCCGGCGTCCGCTCCGCCGCTCGCCACCGCTGTCTCCGGCTGTTTCCGGCCAAGCCCCCCTCCACCGTTCGACGCGCCTCGACGCGCTCGTCTGTTCGGTCCCAAACACGCCTCGTTCAAACGCCCCGTAGCGCGATCCCCGTCCGCGCCCGAACTTCCGTCCGCCGCGCTCGTCGCCGGCGACCATTCTGGCCACCCCCGCCGTCGTGCTCCCCTCCATCGGACGCGGCGCGAAGAGGCTGTTCCAGAGAGCCTGCCCGCGCCCGATTTGGTGCCCCGTAGGTGAATCCCGACGCTCGCCGGCGTTCGGCCGCTGCGCGCGAGCTCGCCGGAGCTACTCCGGCGGCTCTGCTGAGCTGGCACACAGGGGCCCACCCCCTGGGTCACTGCCTGTGGGCCTAGGGGCCCCAACTGGCCACGTTGACTGAAGTCAACTGCGCTGATGTGGCAGCTACTGCCACTGACATGCGGGCCCGCGTCATTTAAAACATTTTTGTAAATAAATAAAATGCTAATTATTTCATTAATTAATTTAATTAACTAAATAGTCACTGACTACTGGGCCCCACCCACTAATTAACCCATTTAATTAGTCTAAACCCCCTGTTAGTGCCCCGGACAATGACATGTAGGTCCCACTGGACCCACCTGTCTGGTTTGACTGGTCAACCGACCAGTTGACCTGCTGACATCACTCTGATGTCATGCCTACGTCATCATTCACTGTTCTGGATAATGTTGGATTTAAATAAATAATCAAAATCAGAAAATGATTAAATCTTTAGAAAGTCATATAAAATAATCCGTAACTCGGATGAAAATACTTTCTACATGAAAGTTGCTCAGAACAACGAGACGAATCCGGTTACGCAGCCCGTTCGTCCGCCACACATCCCTAACATATCGAACTCGCAACTTTCCCCCTCTAGTTCATCTGTCCGAAAACGCGAAACACCGGGAATACTTTCCCGGATGTTTCCCCCCTTCGCCGGTATCACCTACTACCGCGTTTGGGCACACCTAGCATCACGCCTTGTCATGTCATGCATCGTTATGCATCTGTTTGCATTGTACTCATTGTTCCTTCCCCCTCTTCTCTCGCTAGACACCGAGAACGACGCCGCTGCTACCCAGTACCACTACGGTGTTGACGACCCCTCCTTCTCGGCTGAGCTTCCAGGCAAGCCCCCCCCCCTTGATCACCAGATATCGCCTATTCTTCTCTATACTGCTTGCATTAGAGTAGTGTAGCATGTTACTGCTTTCCGTTAAACCTATCCTGATGCATAGCCTGTCCTTGCTACTACTATTGTTACCTTACCTACATTCCTACATGCTTAGTATAGGATGCTAGTATTCCATCTGTGGACCTACATTCTTGTCCGTCTGCCTTGCTATACTATCGGGCCGTGATCACTCGGGAGGTGATCACGGGTATATACTTATATACTTTACATGATACCTGTGGTGACTAAAGTCGGGTCGGCTCGTAGGAGTACCCGCGAGTGGATCTTGTGGCGGAGCGACAGGGCAGGTTGAGGCCACCTAGGAGAGAGGTGGGCCTGGCCCTGGTCGGCGTCCGCGGTTACTTCAAAATAATACGCTTAACGAGTTCTTGGTATTTGATCTGAGTCTGGCCATTTGGTCTATACGCACTAACCAACTACGCGGGAACAGTTATGGGCACTCGACGTCGTGGTATCAGCCGAAGCCTTCATGATGTCAGCGACTGAGCGGCGCGCGCCGGATTGGACTGGAACGCGTGCTAGGCTAGATCTGCTTCCGGCCGCCTTCGCAACGTGCAGGTGTGCAATGGGCGATGGGCCCAGACCCCTGCGCCATAGGATTTAGACCGTCGTGCTGACCTCTCTGTTGTGCCTAGGTGGGGCTGCGACGTGTTGATCTTCCGAGGCCGGGCATGACCCAGGAAAGTGTGTCCGGCCAAATGGGATCAAGCGTGTTGGGTTATGTGGTGCAACCCTGCAGGGAAGTTTATCTATTCGAATAGCCGTGTCCCTCGGTAAAAGGACGACCCGGAGTTGTACCTTGAACTTATGACAACTAGGACCGGATACTTAATAAAACACACCCTTCCAAGTGCCAGATATAACCCGGTGATCGTTCTCTAACAGGGCGACAAGGAGGGGATCGCCGGGTAGGTTTATGCTATGCGATGCTACTTGGTGAACTTACCATCTACTCTCTTCTACATGCTGCAAGATGGAGGTGGCCTGAAGCGTAGTCTTCGACAGGATTAGCTATCCCCCTCTTATTCTGGCATTTTGCAGTTCAGTCCACCGATATGGCCCTTTACACATATACCCATGCATATGTAGTGTAGCTCCTTGCTTGCGAGTACTTTGGATGAGTACTCGCGGTTGCTTTTCTCCCTCTTTTCCCCCTTTCCTTTCTACCTGGTTGTCGCAACCAGATGCTGGAGCCCAGGAGCCAGACGCCACCGTCGATGATGACTCCTACTACACCGGAGGTGCCTACTACTACGTGCAGCCCGCTGACAATGTCCAGGAGTAGTTTAGGAGGATCCCAGGCAGGAGGCATGCGCCTCTTTCGATATGTATCCCAGTTTGTGCTAGCCTTCTTAAGGCAAACTTGTTTAACTTATGTCTGTACTCAGATATTGTTGCTTTCGCTGACTCGTCTATGATTGAGCACTTGTATTCAAGCCATCGAGGCCCCTGGCTTGTATTATGATGCTTGTATGACTTATTTATGTTGTAGAGTTGTGTTGTGATATCTTCCCGTGAGTCCCTGATCTTGATCATACACATTTGCGTGCATGATTAGTGTACGATTGAATCGGGGGCGTCACAGTAGGCTTGCTGGACGGTGATGGGTTGGTTGAGATTTACCATGTAATCGAGTTAGTTTTGTTAGGGTTGATCCCTAGTATCCATTATGTTCTGAGATTGATGTTGCTATGACTTTGCTATGCTTAATGCTTGTCACTAGGGCCCGAGTGCCATGATTTCAGATCTGAACCTATTATGTTTTCATGAATATATATGAGTTCTTGATCCTATCTTGCAAGTCAATAGTCACCTACTATGTGTTATGATCCGGTAACCTTGAAGTGACAATAGTCGGGACTACTCCTGGTGATGACCGTAGTTTGAGGAGTTCATGTATTCACTAAGTGTTAATGCTTTGGTCTGGTACTCTATTAAAAGGAGGCCTTAATATCCCTTAGTTTCCAATATGACCCCGCTGCCACGGAAGGGTAGGACAAAAGATGTCATGCAAGTTCTTTTTCATAAGCACGTATGACTATATTCGGAATACATGCCTACATTACATTGATGAACGAGAGCTAGTTCTGTGTCACCCTATGTTATAACTGTTGCATGAGGAATCGCATCCGACATAATTATTAATCACTGATCCAATGCCTACGAGCTTTTCACATATTGATCTTTGCTTAGTTACTTTTCCGTTGCCACTGTTACGATTACTACAAAACTGCTACTGTTACTTTTGCCACCGTTACCGTTACTTCCATACTACTTTGCTACTAAATACTTTGCTATAGATATTAAGTCTTACAGGTGTGGTTGAATTGACAACTCAACTTCTAATACTTGAGAATATTCTTTGGCTCGCCTTGTGTCGAATCAATAAATTTGGGTTGAATACTCTACCCTCGAAAACTGTTGCGATCCCCTATACTTGTGGGTTATCATGCATCATGTTTCCTTACTGTTATTAATAATGTTTTTATCCATAATAATGCTTTTTGGAGTAATTCTAATGCCTTTTCTCTCATAATTTACAAGGAACACACCAAGAGGGAGAATTCCGGCAGCTGGAAATCTGGACCTGGAAAAGCTATGTTAGGCCACCTATTTTGCACAACTCCAAATGAGCTAAAACTTTACGGAGATTTTTTATGGATTATTTGAGGAATATTAGAGTCAATGAACACCAGAGGGGGGCCACCAGGTGGGCACAACCCACCTGAGCGCGCCAGGTCCCCCAGGCGTGCCCTGGTAGGTTGTGGCCTCCTCGGCCCACCTCCGGTGCCCATCTTCTGGTATATAAGTCATTTTGACCTAGAAAAAATGAGAAGGAGACTTTCGGGACGGAGCGCCACCACCTCGAGGTGGAACTTGTGCAGGAGCACTTTTGCCCTCCGGTGGAGCGATTCTGCCGGGGGAACTTCCCTCTCGGAGGGGGAAATCGTCGTCATCATCATCACCAACAACTCTCCCATCTTGGGGAGGGCAATCTCCATCAACATCTTCAACAACACCATCTCCTCTCAAACCCTAGTTCATCTCTTGTGTTCAATCTTGTTACCGGAACTATAGATTGGTGCTTGTGGGTGACTAGTAGTGTTGATTACATCTTGTAGTTGATCACTATATGGTTTATTTGGTGGAAGATTATATGTTCTGATCCATTATGCTATTTAATACTCCTCTAATCATGAGCATGTTTATCATTTGTGAGTAGTTACTTTTGTTCTTGAGGTCACGGTAGAAATCATGTTGCAAGTAATCATGTGAACTTGAGATGTGTTCGATATTTTGATAGTATGTATGTTGTTATTCCCTTAGTGGTGTCATGTGAACGTCGACTACATGACACTTCACCATATTTGGGCCTAAGGGAATGCATTGTGGAGTAGCAATTAGATGGTGGGTTGCGAGAGTGACAGAGGCTTAAACCCCAGTTTATGCGCTATTTCGTAAGGGACCGATTGGATCCAAAAGTTTAATGCTATGGTTAGACTTTATTCTTAATAATTTTCTCGTAATTGCGGTCTTGCTACCTCTTGAGCATGCGTTAGTTTTCCCTTGAACAGGAAAGGGTGATTGTCGGTGTCAAAACCGGCGGATCTCGGGTAAGGGGTCCCGAACTGTGCGTCTAAGGTCGATGGTAATAGGAGACAACAGACACGATGTTTACCGAGGTTCGGGCCCTCTCTATGGAGGTAATACCCTACTTCCTGCTTGATTGATCTTGATGGATATGAGTATTACAAGAGTTGATCTACCATGAGATCGTAATGGCTAAACCCTAGAAGTCTAGCTTGTATGACTTTGGTAATGAATATCCCCCCGCCGGACTAAGTCCTCCGGTTTATATAGACACCGGGAGGATCTAGGGTTACACAAGGTCGGTTACAAATAAAGGAATCTACATATCCGGTCGCCAAGCTTTCCTTCCACGCCAAGGAGAGTACCATCCGGACATGGGTACAGTCTTCGGTCTTCGTATCTTCATGGCCCATCAGTTCAGCCCGTAGCTAACAGGCCGGACGCCCGAGGACCCCTTAGTCCAGGACTCCCTCAGTAGCCCCTGAACCTGGCTTCAATGACGAGGAGTCTGGCGCGCAGATTTGTCTTCAGCATTGCAAGGCGGGTTCCCTCCTTTCCGAACTCCAAGATAGTCTCTGGACGCGATGATGGTATCCGGACCTATCACACACCACATACAACCGCAGAGAGAATATAATACTCTACGAGTCCAATCCGCTGACCACTTTTTACAGCGTGACATCACGTCCGCTCGGTCATAATTTTGAACAGTTTTATGTCTGCCATTCCACGTTTCGAGACGCGGTTGCCATTGGCACGTCTTGTTGAAGCAGAGATCGTGTCCCCTTATTGCGGGATTCTCATCAATACGGGTATGGGTAACCCAACCGTGCCGTTTACACAGCCCTTGGGAATAGGCGAGTTTTAGGGCGAGTGGGGGGCGCTTGACATTCATGGCCTTTATAAGGGGATAAGGATTCGTCCCCATTTCACCCACGCCTTCTCCTTCCTCTGCCCATCCATTCTCGAGCTCTAGCTTTCCCCGTCTGCGAAAGCATTCCAACAATGTCCGGATCCGGAGCTGGAGGCAAGTGGATGGCCTCCTCCATTAAGAAGAAAGATATCAAGGAGCTCCGAGAGGCCGGATACCTGGCCAAGGGGATCGTTCACCGACTCCCGGCCAAGGGACATATTGTTCCTACACTAAACCTCAAGAGAGGGTGGTGTTCCTTGCTCATTTTGTCCGCGTGTTGGGATTCCCTCTCCACCCGTTCATTGGAGGACTGATGTTTTACTATGGGCTGGACTTCCATGATCTAGCCCCCAACTTCATCCTTAACATCTCAGCATTTATAGTTGTATGCGAGGCCTTTCTCCGCATCCCGCCTTACTTCGGCCTATGGCTGAAGACCTTCAACGTGAAGCCGAAGGTGGTGGGCGGCCAACAAGCAGAGTGCGGAGGTGCCATGGTGGGCAAGATGCCCAATGTCACCTGGCTCGAAGGCTCCTTTGTGGAGACGGTGAAGGGGTGGCAATCGGAGTGGTTCTACATCACCGAGCCGCGCGATACCAACTGGGCGGTGGCCCTCGAATTCCGATCCGGAGTTCCGATGCGGCTCACCTCCTGGCAGGAGAAAGGCCCGACCTGGGGATCTTCGAACGAGCTAACTGGGCTCCAGACGTGCGTCCAGAACATGATAACCAAGAAGATCAAATTTGTCGATGTGATCCAGGTCATGCTCATTCGCCGGATCCTTCCATGCCAGCGCCGGACCTGCTATTTGTGGGAGTTCGACCCGGCCAAGCACCAGACGCTGCTAGAGCTCTTCGGCACGACACACGAAGACATCTGGAAAGTGATCTTCAAGGCCGGCGAGACACCACCGCCTACGACCGAGGATCATGGGCTTAGCTTAAAGTGCCAGGCTAGTTCAGTAAGCTTTTTCATATTTTCAAGGTATAGCCTTTACGGACATATTTTGAGGAAGGGGACCGAGCCTTCCTATCAATTTCTTTTTAGGCCTGGGCCGACATAGCAGGGCGGATTAATTGTCCGGCTCCGCTACCCGAAGACGAAGAAACCCCACTCATGACGAAGATGATGTTTCTGGCGCCTTACGATGTGCTAAAGAAGAAGGCCAAGAAGACGGCCCGAGGGACCAGGAGTGGCCTTCGCCGAAAGGGTGCTTCGGACATGACGTCCGAAGACGGGACTGACTATTCGGCCGCCGATGATGACGGCGAGGAAGAAAGCGACTGCCCCCCCCCCCCAAGGGGGGAAGGAAGAAAAGGGCGGCCTCCACGAATCTGGAGGCGAAGGCGCCCAAGAGGGGGAAGGGCTCCCTCGCGGATAACTCCGCGTGGGATGTTGATAGTAGTCCAGAGCGATCTCCCCGGACCAAGCCTCCGGCTGCATCGTGAGTAAAAACTTTATGCGCGTCGAGATGCCTAACCTTTTTCCTTTGTAATATTAATATATTTTAAATTATGCCATTGCAGTCCGGCCCGCGATGGCTCCCCGCGATCCTCAACAGAGGGTTCGCTGGACTCAAAGGAGATGGCTAGCATGTCTCCTCCACCCACACACTTTGTCTCGCCCAACGGAGGTGACGAGGTGGTGTCCCAAAGGACCTTCCCCGACCGGGGGGAGGTTCCGGAGATCGTCAGGGTGGCGCCCCAGGATGACTCCTCGGCCGCCGAACACATGGAGGAAAAAGCCCCCATGGGGACTGGTGATGGGTGCCAAGGCCCATCCGGCCCCCAGCCGGATACCATTCTGGAGACCTACACGGCTCCGGAGTCTAGTGAACGGCCTTCCCCGAAAGGAGGAAGTGTGCCTGTTCCGCCGGTGACCTCTGTCCAACCAGAGGCACCGGATAATCTGCTGGAAGCTCTGCGAGGCACCTCCATTGTAGATGAGCACCGTGTCCTTATGGGTGTGGTGATCGAAAAGGTTCAGTCCGCCAAAAGCGGACTGACTGATGCCTGCGCAAGCCTTTTTAACAGGCTTTGAGGTAATAATTGTAGAAAGAATATCACAATGTGGACAGTAGCCCCTGATGCTCTGTTCGGTGTTCGGAAAGAAAAGGCCGAACAGAGGATCAAAACAATTTTTGCAGGAATCTAACATAAGATGTCTATGTGAATAAGCAGGCGTCATTGCTAGCTGCTGCCTCTCATACTGCAGATGTCTCCGACCTAAAGCAGAGCCTGGAGCGGGCCAACGAAGAGCTTAGCCTCATAAAGAGGTAGCTGGAGGACAGCCAAGGTATGCAGTAACCTGCGTGTATATTTTAGGAAGGGTGAATGCTTCGTGCTGACTAAAGCATCATGAACTTTGTTAGGGGCCACGACCGAGGTGGCGGCCCTCAAGAAGGCGTTGGCCGAGGCCGAGGACAATGCAGCCAAGGAGCACGCCGCGCGCGAGAAGCATGAGGCCCGGGTCGGCGTGGTCCAGCAAGAGCTCAGGACGCCGTCAAGAAGTACGAGTCCTTGGAGCGTGATTCGAAGACGCAAGCGTCCGAACTTGCGAACGCCCATCAGAGCACGCAAGAGGCTCGAGCCAAGGCCCAGAGCGCCCTTCAGGAAATCCAAGCGGCCAAGAAGATCGTGGCGGGTAAGGCTTTCCTTATGCAAAGCAAATCTGTGAAGGAAGCGTTCCTTTTACTTACCCGAATTTGGAGCTCTCCAGGGGTGTTTACGGATTTGCCGTGCAGCGTATCGGATGTTGCCGAGTTCTATCGAGCCGAAGAAGGGAGTTCTACGAAGAAGCTGTTCTGGTCTCAGTATCTTGGACCAGAACATCCGTTGTCCTTCAACGACGAGCTGAAACAGCTGGTCGAGCTGCATAAGGCGGCCGAGCTAGCCATGAAGGAGCTGATAGTCCGACTATGGCCTGTCGCGCCGATACCCAGCAGCTACTTCGGACTTGTGAAGCGGCTTGTTGATGCCTGCCCACGGCTTGAGGTTATAAAGCGGTCGGTCTGTATCGAAGGTGCACGGATGGCCTTTGCCCGTGTCAAGACGCACTGGCGAAGATGGATGCCAAGAAGCTGATGACCGAGGGGCCACCTGAGGGCAAGGAGCATCGCCGCCCTGAGTTATATTTTGATGGTGTCCTGGAGGGATCCCGCCTTGTGGTGGACCAATGTACGAAGGATGTTATATTCCCATGAAAACATTCGTATTATCCTGTCCTGTAATAGGGAACAATGCTGTTATGTAATATAATGCTTGTGATTTTTAAAATTTTACCTCTTGTGCGGCCGTTTATGAAATCTGAGGGTTAGCCAGTCGTCCGCTTCTGCCCCCATGTAGATAGTACGGGGGTGTTGGGGATAAATCTAAACACTCTTTACTCCATATTCTGGTCCTTAAAGGAGGTGTTTAGCGCAACGAATAAGGCAATCAGACTATACACCCTTTATCGCCCTCACTTAGCCATAGGAGTTTGACAATGAGAATTCTGGCGAAGCCCCTTGTATTCGGAAGGCCGAACTTGGGGCGTTACACGCACCTGATCGGATAAGAAACCGATTCCTCGCAATAAGCAGAAAAAATCTATAAGGATTTGAGACCTCTCAAACAGCTGACCGGCTCACGCTGCATCATGATAGTCAGTTTTCGGCTTTCTCTACTGAGGTGCTCGTCCGGAAGAACCGGGACACAACCGCAGTAGTTCTCCCTTTACTACCCTAGCCGATATAGCGGAACGAAGGTAGTAAGCACAGGAGCCGGGCAACCCAACTATTGACCAAAGACATGATTCAGAGCCGATGCATATAATGCTATAAGTTCGGGGTGCCGAACTGCACTGAAAAAGGTGTTCGGACTTTATTGCCGTACTGTGGGGCGCGAAAGCCCCTGGTGAAGTAAAATGTACCAGAGTGTACATGTGAAATGGGTAATAAATACAAAGGTAAGGAAACAGGGAAAATTAAGTAATAAGCTGACGCTACCATTTATTTACCATTGTAATGTGATTAATACGTCGAGGCGTACTTATACAAATAATGCGATAAGCAAGTAAGGCTATTTAACATGCCATGACCAAGAGCGAGCTGCGTGTGGGTATTTAAAACAGGTATAGCAATCGTTAGCAGAGATCACCTGTGGATCCCCTTGTACGCCAAAGCTCCTTGCCTCCTTGGTATGTCCAGCAAATGGGTTGTCAGCAGAAACCTCGAAAAGAGAGAAACCCAAAATGAAAAGGGAAAGTGAAGGTGTGCGAATCCTAGGGTCGATCGAGCCGCACTGTGGATCGCGAGCTAGCTATGCCTCCGTCGATACCCATGGGATTTTGAGTGCGTAGTTATGTACGCGCGGTACGAATGCCGCTGTTTGATCGGGACTTGGACGGAGGCCAAATTTCTAGTTAAGCTCTTGACGAGCTGGGCTGTCTTGGTGCGGAATAGTTTGGACTCTTTTAATGGTGTCCGGGGGCTTGGCCGCTGAACTAAAGTTCTGCTGGAAAAGGCCGCGCTGTGGTTCTGCTGCTAAGGCCGTTGTGTGCTCCTCGATACGGAGGGAGCGTTCCGTATTTCCATTGATTGTTATGACGCCACATGGTCCGGGCATCTTGAGCTTGAAGTATGCGTAGTGAGGCACCACATTGAATCGAGCGAATGCGGTTCGTCCGAGCAGTGCATGATAGCCGCTGCAGAAGGGGACGATATCGAAGATTAACTCCTTGCTTCGGAAGTTATCCGGAGATCCAAAGACGACCTCTAGTGTGATTGAGCCCGTACAGTGGGCCACTACGCCTGGTATGACTCCTTTAAAGGTAGTCCTTGTGGGTTTGATCCGTGATGGGTTAATGCCCATTTTGCATATTGTGTCCTGATAGAGCAGATTGAGGCTGCTGCCACCGTCCATGAGGACTCGTGTTAGGTGGAATCCGTCGATGATTGGGCCTAGGACTAGTGCGGCTGATCCGCCGTGCCGGATACTGGTCGGATGATCTCGACGGTCAAAGGTGATCGGGTATGATGACCATGGATTGAATTTTGGGGCGACTGGCTCTGTCGCATAGACGTCCCTTAGTGCGCGCTTGCGCTCCCTCTTGGGGATGTGCGTAGCATATATCATGTTCACCATTTTGACTTGAGGGGGAAACTTCTTCTGTCCCTCTGTGGTTGGCTGCAGAGGCTCCTCGTATTCGTCCTCGCTCTGCGATCCCTTTTCCTTATTCTCGGTGTTTAACTTGCCGACTTGCTTAAAAACCTAGCAATCTCTGTTGGTACGATTGGCTGGCTTGTGCGGGGAGCCATGGATTTGGCACGGACGATTGAGTATGCGGTCCATGCTAGATGGTCCCTGATTGTTTCTTTGATGCGGCTTTTTCCGCTGACCGGACTTGGAGTCGCTGAATCCGGCGTTTACAGCAATTTCATTGGTGTTGTTGCTGTTGCTTCGGCGTTTGTGTCTGCTGCGTCGGAGCTTGCTGTTGTTATTTTTGGCCTCGGAGGGGCCTGCTTCGCTGGCCATATTTTTACTACGAGCCAGCCAGCTGTCCTCGCCCGCACAAAAGCGGGTCATGAGGGCCGTGAGGGCGGCCATAGATTTCGGCTTTTCTTGGCCGAGGTGGCGGGCGAGCCATTCATCGCGGATGCTATGTTTAAAGGCCGCTAGGGCTTCGGCATCCGGACAGTCGACGATTTGGTTCTTTTTAGTTAGGAACCTAGTCCAGAACTTCCTGGTGGACTCCCCCGGCTGTTGAACTATGTGGCTTAAGTCATCGGCGTCTGGTGGCCGGACATATGTACCTTGGAAGTTATCGAGGAAGGCCTCTTCCAAGTCCTCCCAGCCGCCAATAGAATTTTCAGGCAGGCTATTTAACCAGTGCCGATCTGGTCCTTTAAGCTTTAGTGGGAGGTACTTGATAGCGTGGAGGTCATCTCCCCGGGCGATGTGGATGTGGAGGATAAAGTCCTCGATCCATACCGCGGGATCAGTTGTCCCGTCGTATGATTCGATGTTCACGGGTTTGAACCCTTCGGGGAATTCGTGATCCATTACTTCATCCGTGAAGAAAAGAGGGTGTGCGGCACCTCTGTATCTGGCCGCATTGCGCCGTAGCTCCGATGGAGTTCGTCTGTGGTTATCAGCTCGGGTGTGACTAGGTTTGTCACGTCCGAATAGGTAGCCATCATCACGTGTCGAGGGACGTCCTCTCGATCCATAGATAGATCGTGTATGTCCTGCTCTACTATCTAGGGTCTGCCGGAGGTCGTATGTATGGCCCCGAGATGTGTTATCCCTGCCTTTACGGTGAGGTGGGATAGTCTGTTTTTCGCCTTGGGTTGCCGTTTTATCCCGGCCGCGCGGTAGCCGATCAACCGCATTGCGTGATGCTGGTGCGAGGTCTGGTGCCTCGTCATCGAACTGAGGTAGCAATTTGCGCTTCCGGTAACTTTTGGTTGGTCATTTAAGGCCGTATTCCTCGGCTGCCAGGACATCGGTCCATCTGTCATTGAGCAGGTCTTGATCAGCTTGAAGCTGCTGCTGCTTCTTTTTCAGGCTCCTTGCAGTGGCTATTAGCTGAAGCTTAAAGCGCTCCTGCTCCAGAGGCTCCTCAGGCATGATGAAATCTTCGTTGCCGAGGCTCGCCTCCTCCTTGGAGGGCGGATGGTAACTGCCATCCTCCGAGTCTTCTTCTATGGCATGTTCGTCAGGGCTGACTTGCCCATCTTCCCGATGGTCTCGTTCGGCAGTTTGTTCATCGGGTTCTTCTGTGTCTTCGGCACCATTCGGAGTGTTATCGTCTCCTGTGCCGGTATTGTTGTCCCTGCTGTGGCGAGATCTAGAGCGGCGCCGCTAACGCTGACGTTTTGGTTGTTTTTTAGGAGGGTCCTCCTTTGTTGGGCTTTCCTTGTCATCGCCGCTATTATTTTTCGGCGTATCCACCATGTAGACGTTATATGAGGAAGTGGTCGTCCAACGTCCAGTGAAAGGCGGGTCTTGGCCTTGCTCCCCGTCAGCATCATCATCCATGCCGTCGATGTCTTCGGAGCCGTAATCAAGCATGTCAGTTAAGTCCTCGACAGTGGCTACGAAGTGGGTGGTTGGTGGGAAGCGAAATTCTCCTTCATCATCAGCCTCCAGTTCGAACCGGACAAAATTCGGCTGTGAGTTCCCCGCCAAGGACAGATTCCTCAACGAATTTAGCACATCGCCCAAGGGCGAGTGTTGGAAGATGTCTGCGGCGCTGAATTCAAAGATCGATAAACGATTAAGTTCGGCGTCCGCAGGCTCACATGGTTCGGAACCTATAGCCAGAGACGAGTCTGGATTTTCGGTAACGCAGGTATTGTGTGAGGTTAAGTCCATGTGCGGCTCCAACGCCGGAGAATCTGTGGCCTCCATGGTGGGGTTGAGCCTCCAATCCTTGGATGCCGCAGTGCGCTCTAGATCTAAGGCCGGAGTGGTCACATGAGCTATCTCCTCGATGCGGTCTGACGACAGATTTAGGTCATGTTCGTCAAGGTGACCGGGGGCGGTCGTCGCGGTCTCAAATCCGGCGAAGATCAGATCTCCGCGGATGTCCACGACGTAGTTCAAACTCCCAAATCTGACCTGATGGCCAGGGGTGTAGCTATCGATCTGCTCCAGGTGGCCAAATGAGTTGGCCCGCAGTGTGAAGCCGCCGAATACGAATATCTGTCCAGAGAGGAAGGTTTCTCCTTGAACAGCGTTACTATCGACGATTGAAGGGGCCATCAAACCTTTCGTCAACGGCACAGTGGAACTCTCAATGAAAGCACCAATGTCGGTGTCAAAACCGGCGGATCTCGGGTAGGGGGTCCCGAACTATGCGTCTAAGGTCGATGGTAACAGGAGACAGGGGACACGATGTTTACCCAGGTTCGGGCCCTCTCTATGGAGGTAATACCCTACTTCCTGCTTGATTGATCTTGATGGATATGAGTATTACAATAGTTGATCTACCACGAGATCGTAATGGCTAAACCCTAGAAGTCTAGCCTGTATGACTATGGTAATGAATACCCCCCGCCGGACTAAGTCCTCCGGTTTATATAGACACCGGGAGGATCTAGGGTTACACAAGGTCGGTTACAAATAAAGGAATCTACATATCCGGTCGCCAAGCTTGCCTTCCACACCAAGGAGAGTCCCATCCGGACACGGGTGCAGTCTTCGGTCTTCGTATCTTCACGGCCCATTAGTCCGGCCCATAGCTAACAGGTCGGACGCCCGAGGACCCCTTAGTCCAGGACTCCCTCAGTGATGGAGCAAAGTAGCGTAAGTATTTCCCTCAGTTTTTGAGAACCAAGGTATCAATCCTGTAGGAGACTACACGCAGATCGCCTAGTACCTGCACAAACAATCAAGAACCTTGCAACCAACGTGATAAAGGGGTTGTCAATCCCTTCACGGCCACTTGCAAAAGTGAGATCTGATAAAGATAATAAGATCAATATTTTTGGTATTTTTGTTGTATAGATTGGAAAATAAAGATTGCAAAATAAATGGCGACAGAAATAGCTAGTTGATGGGAAACTAATATGATGTAAAATAGACCCGGGGGCCATAGGTTTCACTAGTGGCTTCTCTCAAGGTAGCATATATTACGGTGGGTGAACAAATTACTACCGAGCAATTGATAGAAAAGCGCATAGTTATGAGAATATCTAGGCATGATCATGAACATAGGCATCACATCCGTGACAAGTAGACCGAAACGATTCTGCATCTACTACTATTACTCCACACATCGACCGCTATCCAGCATGCATCTAGAGTATTAAGTTCATAAGAACAGAGTAACGCATTAGGCAAGGTGACATGATGTAGAGGGATAAACTCAAGCAATATGATATAAACCCCATCTTTTTATCCTCGATGGCAACAATACAATACGTGTCGGTTCCCTTTCTGTCACTGGGATCGAGCACCGCAAGATTGAACCCAAAGCTAAGCACTTCTCCCATTGCAAGAAAGATCAAACTAGTAGGCCAAACTAAACCGATAATTCGAAGAGACTTGCAAAGATATCAAATCATGCATACAAGAATTCAGAGAAGAATCAAATATTCTTCATAGATAATCTTGATCATCAACCCACAATTCATCGGAGCTCGGCAAACACACCGCAAAAAGAATTACATCGAATAGATCTCCAAGATGATCGAGGAGAACTTTGTATTGAGATCCAAAGAGAGAGAAGAAGCCATCTAGCTAATAACTATGGACCCGAAGGTCTGTGGTAAAATACTCACACATCATCGGACATGCTATGGTGTTGATGTAGAAGCCCTCCGTGACCAAATCCCCCTCCGGCAGATCGCCGGAAAAGGCCCCAAGATGGGATCTCATGGGTATAGAAGGTTGCGGCGGTGGAAAAGTGGTTTCGTGGCCCCCCCGATGGTTTTAGGGTATAAGAGTATATATAGGCGAAAGAAGTAGGTCGGTGGAGCTACGAGGGGCCCACGAGGGTGGGGGGCGCGCCCTCCTGCCTCGTGGCTGCCTCGTTGCTTCCTTGACTTCCACTCCAAGTCTCCTGGATTGCGTTTGTTCCAAAAAGATCCTCGCGAAGGTTTCGTTCCGTTTGGATTCTGTTTGATCTGCGAAACACTGAAATAGGCAAAAAACAGCAATTTGTACTGGGCCTTCGGTTGATAGGTTAGTCCCAAAATAATATAAAAGAGCATAATAAAGCCCATTAAACATCCAAATCAGATAATATAATAGCATGGAACAATAAAAAATTATAGATACGTTGGAGACGTATCAAGCATCCCCAAGCTTAATTCCTGTTTGTCCTCGAGTAGGTAAATGATAAAAACAGAATATTTGATGTGGAATGCTACCTAACATAATTTTCAATGTAATTCTCTTTATTGTGGCATGAATGTTTAGATCCAAAAGATTCTAGATAAAGTTTTAATATTGACATAAAAATTAGTAATACTTCAAGCATGCTAACCAAGCAATTATGTCTTATCAAAATAACATAGCCAAAGAAAACTTATCCCTACAAAATCATATAGTTTGGCCATGCTTCATTTTCATCACACAAAATGCTCCCATCATGCACAACCCCGATGACAAGCCGAGCAATTGATTCATACTTTTTAACGCGCTTCAACTTTTTCAACCCTCACGCAATACATGAGCGCAACCCATGGATATAGCACTACATGTGGGATAGAGTATGATGATAGGGGTTATGTGAGAAGACAAAAATGAGAAAGTCTGACATTGACGCGGCTAATCAACGGGCTATGAAGATGTCCATCAATTGATGTCAATGCGAGGAGTAGAGATTGCCATGAAACGGATGCACTAGAGCTATAAATATATGAAAGCTCATTAAAAGAAACTAAGTGAGTGTGCATCCAACTTGCATGCTCACGAAGACCTAGGGCATTTTGAGGAAGCCTGTCATTGGAATATACAAGCCAAGTTCTATAATGAAAAATTCCCACTAGTATATGAAAGTGACAAAATAAGAAACTCTCTATCATGAAGATCGTGGTGCTATTTTGAAGCACAAGTGTGAAAAATGATAGTAACATTGTCCCTTCTCTCTTGTTCTCTCATTTTTTTTATTTGGGCCTCTTTGGCCTCTTTTTTTTATTTAGGTTATATATATATATATATATATATATATATATATATATATATATATATATATATAGTAACACTATTTTGATATCGGGATCCGAATAGTTATTCTGATCACAGCTCGCCTTTACAGGGCGGATTAGATGTTCCTGAACTTGAATAACACAGTGTCAGAAAACTAAAAGAACGGAAAACACCCCCGGCGTCTCCCACCTTCCGACCTCCACCAACCCCAGCGCCCGCCCCAATCCCTCGGCGCCCACCAGCCCTGCGCGTCGCGCCGCCGCCACCGCCTCCTCCGGGTGCCACCTCCTCCTCGCGCCGCTGACCCACCTCCTTCCGCCCGCCTCCTCTGCCGCCCCGCCTCCTCCTGGCGGGCCCCTCCTGCACGGCGAGATCGAAGTTCGGAGCGCCACCACTGCTCCCTTCTCCGGCGACCCCTCCCGCACGGCGAGCTGGATGCATTTGATCCCCTGGAGCTTGGGAAGTTCACCCAATCCGGCGAGCGCAGTTGTCTCCTGTCACCTCCAACAGATGTGACCCCACGGGTCCGATGGATGCTCACGCGGGGGAGACCGTGCTGCTTCGGCAAGCTCGTTCTTCCTCGAGCACGGACATCTTCAGCCTCCTTCCACAGCCGTGACCCACCGGATCCGGTGGATGCTCACGCGTGGGAGCGGTGCTGCTCAGGCAGACCCTTCGTCCTCGAGCACGGCGCGTCGACAAAGGCCTCCTTCCTCTCGTTCCCTCTTCTATTCCCGAGCACAACTCCGACGAGCATGTCGACAGGCTAGTCCTGCTGTCACTGATGCTACTGTTGTTCACCATCAAAGTGGCCATATAGCATCCATGGAAGGTCTAGTAAAATTCTCATGGCAGTTCGAGTAAAAAATGGCAGCGAGAGAATTGGAAATCTGAGGGTAAGAGAGTTTTCGGAGAACATGTTTTATGTTTGCTGGAATCCCTAGGTGAATTGACATTGTTTACTTTGTGAAAATTCTGAACGTGATGTTTGGATGAGATCTGAAGTTCGAGTTGTGGGCTAGCTGAAGATCCAAGAGCCATCTTTCTTTTGGCAGCGGCCGCGACAGTGGGCACGGTGATGGCGTTCGCGCAGCCGCCGATGCGGTCAAAGCATGAAGAGGAGGTTGAACACAATGTTACCGTCGTACAGGCCCTGTAGGTCTCTCCATTCAGTGCCTCTTGTGAAGTGATTTCACAATTTGTATCTTCTATGAAGTGATTCTAATATCTTGTTTCTGCTACCTTGCATTAGTATGTCCGTCCATTAGGTGCGTTTTTGTTATAAAGTGCAGGGAGCAGCTGAGTTGCATGAAATGGCATACAAGTACAGACAAACTTATCCATCAACACGAGGTAAGTAGGTAGGTGCAGCCCTTTGCACTCTGTTATAATGCACATCTGTATGGTATTTCAGTGTTTGCTATTTCAGAATTCATGGCTCCCATCAGTTAGCTGCTGATCTACGGAGTCTGGAGTGTGTGTTGACAACTAGAGCCAAGGTTCAGATGGCAGCACACTTAAAAATGCTGGTGAAAAATCTCTGAACATGTACAGTCCAATCATGGGAAAAGCTTGAATCTTTACCGGTTAACCACTGCTGATATCTCTTATAGCTTTTGTTATGCATGCTTCGCTGAGTGCTACCACTGAACATATGTACGGGAGATCCATGCTATGGTACATATTTGTGAAATTACTTCGTACTCATTACTACTTCCTCCGTAAACTAATATAAGAGCGTTTAGATCACTAAAATAGTGATCTAAACACTCTTATATTAGTTTACAGAGGGAGTACAATTAATTGTGGATAATGGATGCATGACTTCATGTATCCTCAATTTACTTTTTCGCTTGACTTGCATCCAAAATCTTTTATTATTATTCTGATTTGAGGGCCTTGTGCATGGATGTACTTCGCATCACATAGTACCTGCGAGCAAAAAGTATCTACAGGAACACTGCTAGTGATGAAAGAAGGGGGATCGAGTCTTAAAATAATTTGTTTTCCATGTTTCTAACAAATTCAAGAAAATCAAAATTCAAAACAGAGCGGTTCGATGTTCTTTTTAAATAATCCGACTATTCCCATTTCAAAGAAACTCAGAAGCTCATATAAAATAAATAGAGTGGTTCGATGTTTACAAAAGAAAACCGATTTTTCCCATTAGTAATTAATAAAACAATAGAGTGGCTTGATGTTTATTTTAAAAAATGTTATTTTTTCTTTTCTAAGAATAAAACTATGAAGTTCAAATTAAAAAAACACAGAAGTTCGAGGTTTACAAAAAAATCAGATTTTTTGTGTTACTAAAAAATAAAACAAAGAAGTTCAAATTTAAATAATGGAACATCTAATTTTTTTAATAAAAAATGATATCCCGTTTAAAAAAAAATTCAAACCCCCACCCCATGAGTAACACAATTCACAATGAAGCTCTTATATAAAAAAGTTGAAGTTCGCATAGAGAAAAAAAGGTGCATTTCTGAAAAGATGTACTGAAAAGTACATGTTCTCTGGTTCCTGATGCTTATATGGTCGTCCCCGAGGAGTAAAAACGCAAAGCTAACACGTAACATAATGATAATTAAAAAACTGTTTCAAGTATTGTCCTACAGAAAAGTTCAAGCATATAACAAACCGAATTCGGGAGGTTCGAAAAAATCAAACCTGCCATTGAAGAAATGTACCTAAAAGGTGAAAATATACCTAAAAAGGTTTTTAAAAAACTAGACCTTCAAATTTTAAAAAATCGAGTGGCTCGATGTTTATTCAAAAAAAATAGGATTTTCCGTTACTACAAAAAGAAATAAAACCAGGAAGTCCAAATTAAAAAAGAGGATCAGTTCGATGATTATACAAAAGTCAGATTTTCTCGTTATTAAAGAATGGAAACAAGAAGTTCAAAATAAAATAACGCGGTAGTCCAATGTATAAAACTCAGAAAATCCAAATCTGCTGAAGGATATCACAAGAAGTTCAAACAAAAATAACATAGTTGTTCAAAAAGCACTTAGAAGCGATATTTCACTATTTCAAAAAAAATGAAAAACAAGAATTCTAAATTTTAAAAATAAAGAAGTTCAAAAATCTTTAAAAAGTACTTCCATCGTTTCTTAAGTAACAAAAAAAATCTAGAAGTTCAAGTTTAGAAAATGGACGGTCCAATATTTATTATAAAACCAGGATATTTCAATTACTAAAAGAAATAAACCAAGAAGTCCAAATTATGAAAATAGTGAAGTTCGATATTTATAAAAAAAACTTAGATTTTCCTTGTTATTAAAGAATAAAAATGACGAAGTTCACATTAAAATAGAGGAGTAGTTCGATGTATACGAGAAACTCAAATTATTACCGTTTCTAAGAAAAATAAAACTATGAAGTTCAATTTACAAAAAAATATTTGATGCTTATTTAAAAACATATTTCCTTTCTAAGAATACGACATAGAAGTTGAAATTAAAATAACAGAGAAGTTCGAAGTATATAAAAAACTCAGATTTGTTGCAAGAAGTTCACGTGCACCTCCATGCACGGTTTAGAATTTATATTGCGCGACATCCGACCTCCAATTACATGTTTTAAAATGGCAAAAAATGACGTCCGACCTTCAATTGCGTGTAATTCGACCTATACACAAAAATGCCACAGAAGTACATATTGAAAACAACGAGAAGTTCAAGTACCGCAAGGAAATGCAATTTAGGTGAGAATAAAAGTATAGAAAAATAAAATCTTAAAAAGTTAGTTGACAGAGGTTCAAGTGCTCTGTTCGGGGAAGTTCAAAAATTCTTGCGAGAGAGGTTCACCTTGTATTTCCAGGTTTGATTTTTTCCGTATAAAAATGGAATACAATTCTTTACTCGAAGTTCGGAGTTTATTAAAACCTAGGATTTACCTATTCAAAAAATAAAAAACACAACGCCATTTTTTGCACTTTTAAAAACAACTCATAAACGAAAAAATGGTTGCTAGAAGTTCAAGTGCTCGGCGTGGAAAAGTTCAAAATATTCTTGTGAGAGAGGTTCACCGTGTATTTAGATGTCCCAAATACATAAAAAATATGTTGTTTTTTGTGTGTTAAAATAATTCTCTCAAAACCAGAGAGAAGTTCAAAGTGATAACAACCGGAAGTTCACGTCCTACATGGTGTGTATTGCATATAAGAAAAATACAATAAAGTGAAATAGAGTAAAGTTCAAATAGACATGCCCAGAAGTTCAAGTACTTCACGCAGTGCAAAAAATAGCACGTCAAAAACAGAGTGAGGTTCAAACAGACATGCCCGAGAAGTTCAACTACTTCACGCAATGCGTTTCCATTCGCAATGAAGGCAGAAATCATGATCTCGTCATTTCTCTAATTTACTTCAAAACGACAGGAATATCATTTGTGTAAGTTCAAGTCCTCGGTCGGAGAAATAAAAAAATATTGTGAGAGAGGTTTGTACAAAAAGAATATCATTTGTGTAACACTGACGAAATGGATGAGAAAATTACAAACGAAAATACGTCACAGAAGTTCAACGTGAAAACAGCAGGAAGTTCGACTACTATAGTGAATGAATTTGAGATGAAAAACTTTTAAAATCATCGCGAGTATGAAAAAACGATCAACACGGGAAAGTTGCGTGTTTACATCAGCTTTCCACTGATATATTATTTGCTCAATTCGGGTGAGTGTTCCGGTGAGTGGATGGAGAGCTACAGGCAAAAAAAACATGTGAAAAACAGAGTGAAGTTCAAGTAGACATGCCGAGCAGTTCAGGTTCTTCACGCGGTGCATTTTTGAAGAATCTGTTTCGCGATAAAGGCAGAATGAATGATCTTGCCTTTTCGAAATTACTTGAAAACGTCTAGGAATCAGAACAAACCATCAACATGGAAAAGTTTCGCATTTTTCTTAGCTTTTCAACGGTATATTATTTGTCCCATTCCGATAAAATGTGTAGAAATTACGGCAAAAATATGGTTTTAGCCATTTTAAAAATTGACTTAAAACAGTAAAGAATTGGGAGAAACAATATATACCAAAAAGTTTCGCATTTCCTTAAGCTTTCCAACTCCATATCATTTGCTACATTCGGGCGTATGGTTAAAAAATTAGCTCAAAAATACGAACTCGGTGTAACTTGGACCGTTTTATAAATCACTTTTAAGCCGTTCAAAATTAGAAAAAACTTTCAACATGAAAAAGTAGCGCATTTTCATAAGCTTTCCAATGTCATATCGTTTGCCTCAATTGGAATAGCCGTTTAGAAATGACATCGAAAATACGAACTCGGCTGTTCGGTTTATGAAATTTTACGATTTTCCAAATTACTCTTCAACCGTAGGGAATTAGAGAAAAAACTTTCAACATGTGGAAGGAGCGGTTTTGCAGCAGATTTCCAACGCCATATTATTTGCCTCATTCTGATAAACAGTTTTAAAATGCGATCGAAAATACGATTCATGTTTTTTGTATGAAGAAAAACGATTTTCAAAACTCCTCTTAAACCGCTTACATTTTGCCAAAAATTTAACTTGGGTCATGATACTGGTGTGCATAGCTTTCCAACGGTATATCGCAAGCCCCATTTGGGCAATGTTGGCGGAAGTTCAACCTAGCACTAGGAGAAGTTCAGGTCGAACAACTCAGACAGTAAAATTGCAAAAAACGCAATTTCATCACGACCCGAGAGCAAAATCTGCCAACGAGCGAGATTCCTATTTAAAACCGGTATTTAGTTGCTAAAAAACGTTTCTAGATTACACTAACATCATATAGAACACGACTAACCAGAATAATTCGCGGGGGAAGCCACGGTTGCAAAGATAGCCCGAAGGTCGGGTTTGTACAGAGGGAAGTTCAGGCGCGTTACTCAGGCAGTTCAGGTTGTGATCAGAATATTATTCTGATCTCGTGCTCAGAATAGTGTTTATGTGTATATATAGTCGGTCTATTATGCTAATATTAGCAGAATAACTATTCTGATAACACTTCCGCACTGCACGCTCAACGCAAGCGTCATTCTTTGAACAAAGTGTGCTGCAGTACTCAGGCGAGTGAACTTCGTGTCAAAAAAACTGCACACTGTGTTTTTTTGGTACCTTTTTCGGTCTAATTTTTTAACCGTTTGTCGGAACGAGGCGTGTAATATACCGTTGAGAAGCTATGGATTAGGCGCAAATTCCGAGATTCCACGCGGTTTAAGAGCAGTTTTGAAAACGGTGCGGCGCACACCGAGTGGCAGCGAGCGTTTTTCGTGTTTTTTTCTAAACTGCTCATTGGAATGAAGCAAATGATACACTGTTGGAAATATATCGTCGAGGCGCATCTTTTTCATATCTATTACCTTTTCTAATTCCCTACGGTTTAAGAGCAGTTTTAAATTTAATAAATTGCGGAATTGCGTTTTTTCAATTTCTTTGTAATTTTTTGTACTGTTTTAGCTGCAGTTTTTGAACCGTTTATCAAAACAAGGTGTATGATATGCCGTTGGAAAGCTACGGACAAGGCACAACTTTCGTATGTTGGAATAGTTTTGAGATTACTTACGATTTTTAGTTAATTTTGAAAATCGTGCGGCTGACGACGAGAGGCAGCGACCGTTTTTTCATGAAATTTTTGCAAACCGCTGGTCAAAATGATCCGAATTATACGCCATTGAAAAGATATCGACGAGGTGTAACTTTTTCATGTAGAACGCTTTCTTTGATTCCTTACGCCTTGAGAGCAATTTTGATTTTAACGAAATGCGGACACTGTTTTTTCACGACCCAAAATCGTCGTATGTACTGCATCTGATAGAAAACCGCACTGCTTTGAGACCAAACACTGCACTTCATCAGACCGACAAGTGCACTGCATGATTTCTTTTTTGTGGGACGTAAATTTTCACAAACGAGGTAGCAAACCACACTTCTTTAGACTAAAACCCGCACTTCATAAGACGGACAAGTGCACTGCATGATTTCTTTTTCGTGGGACGTAAATTTTCCCAAATGAGGTAGCAAACCGCACTTTTTTAGACTAAAACGCGCACTTGATCAGACGAACAAGTGCACTGCATGATTTCTTTTTTGCGGGAAGTATTTTTTCACAAACGAGGTGGAGTGCACTTCACGTCGAGCGTTGGTAAACCGCAATACTACAAAAAGTGAACCTCAAGACTTCCAAATTTTCCGAAATGAGGTGGTGTGAACTTCATAGTTTCTTTCGTCTTTTTTCCAACTTTTTTATGAAACATGAAACACCCTTTGTGGGATGAGTGCACATCAAAAGTAAAGTGAACCACAACACAAATCGAAGTGGGCTGCATGACTTTTTTGTCGTTTTCAAACTACTTTTTTTAATAAATACGTTTGATCTGAATTACCGAGGCTAGTGTACTGGGTTTTGAAGTTTGCATGGTTGAGATTAGTGAAACTGCACTATTTCTTTTTATTAATGACATCCTGGCTGTTGAGACAAGGCAAGTGTACTACATCAACAGTTTTTGTATGGAGTGAACCACAGAGTACTTCCTGCGCCGACATACCAGACTGCAAGTGCACCACAAGGAAACCGCATGAATACATTGCCCGCACTGCAACGAAATCATACATATAGAGATGTATACTCCCATCGCACGAGCACTAGACTCGTCCAGAAGCAAACTGGACTTCAAGATTACAAACAAAACGAAACTAAACCACAACATCCCGTCAAAAGACAAAGTTAATGCTATCTTGTCTCTATTTTCTGTACATCGCAATTCCCACAGTCACGAGGGTGAGGCGCCCATGAACCGCCACAAAATGGGAAGGAGTGCACTGCAGCAGCACCATAGTGCACCACTGCCCCCAATGGAGTGCACTACGGTTCCGAACTCCGTTCGAGCTGCTCACACCCCTGATGTGGGATGCATCCGACAACAAAGCGGTCGCCGGCGCAGTGTCCAGGGGCATCCATGAACGGTGACGGTGAACATTTTGGCCGCAGGGGCTCCTTCATCTATGGTGAAGCAGTCGAGATACACTGATGTAAACCACGACGACGGTTCTCGCGCGGTGGTGCCGGATCCTGTCAACAGCGAGAGGCTAGTGTGAGAGTCTGGATTGGGGACGAGAGCAGAGGAGGGATCGGGGGTGTTGCTCACTGGGTTTTTTTGGGACACCCAAGCAGTGGATCTCACGATGGCGCATCTGGGAAGGTGGACTGCAGTGCAGCTGTTGTGCACTGCACGTGGACGCTGTGGCACTTGCCGCCGTCCGCCCCGGAGGTGCAGTCTCCCGTCGAGCTCTCTGCAGCGAACTGCACACACATCTTCGCGGACTGCACACACATGGGCGCCGTACTGCATGTTGCTGCTGCCTGCAGTGCACGCCGGCAGAAGGTAGGTGGAAGAGGGGTCACCACCATCCATCGACGTGGGATGTGCTGCCGGACCTGCAAAACAGAGAGGAGGGGGATGGATGAGTAGTAGGACCAGAGCTGGAGATGGCAAAACGACCCAGAGCTGGCCGCCGGAGAGCCCTGCCACGCCACCACTACCGGAGAGGATGAGGAGGAGGACCAGGGAGACGGCCACTGGCGGATCTGACCGTGGAGTCAGCCTGTTGGTGCGCCATGGGAAGAGCACTGCCGGAGGTCGAGGCACCTGCTGCGGGACTGGAGCCTAGTCCTCTTGCAACCAACCGTCGGGAAGGAAGAAGAGGAAGGGTGGTGGCGGCGGCTACTGTGACGCCCCCGATTCAATCATACACTTATCATACACGCAAACGTGTACGATCAAGATCAGGGACTCACGGGAAGATATCACAACACAACTCTAAAAATAATACAAGCATCATAATACAAGCCAGGGGCCTCGAAGGCTCGAATACATAAGCTCGAAAACACAAGAGTCAGCGGAAGCAATAATATCTGAGTACAGACCTAAGTTAAACAAGATTGCCATAAGAAGGCTAGCACAAAAGTAGCAACGATTGAAAAGGCAAGGCCTCCTACCTGGGACCTCCTAACTACTCCTCGAAGCCGAACTCCACGTAGAATCATCCTCGGGATCTCTAGCTCCTGGACTCCAACATCTGGTTGCGACAACCAGGTATAGAAAGGGGAAAAGAGGGAGAAAAGCAACCGTGAGTACTCATCCAAAGTACTCGCAAGCAAGGAGCTACACTACATATGCATGGGTATATGTGTAAAGGGCCATATCTGTGGACTGAACTGTAGAATGCAGAATAAAAGGGGGATAGCTAATCCTGTCGAAGACTACGCTTCAGGCCACCTCCATCTTGCAGCATGTAGAAGAGAATAGATGGTAAGTTCACCAAGTAGCATCGCATAGCATAATCCTACCCGGCGATCCCCTCCTCGTCGCCCTGTTAGAGAGCGATCACCGGGTTGTATCTGGCACTTGGAAGGGTGTGTTTTATTAAGTATCCGGTCCTAGTTGTCATAAGGTCAAGGTACAACTCCGGGTCGTCCTTTTACCGAGGGACACGGCTATTCGAATAGATAAACTTCCCTGCAGGGGTGCACCACATAACCCAACACGCTCGATCCCATTTGGCCGGACACACTTTCCTGGGTCATGCCCGGCCTCGGGAGATCAACACGTCGCAGCCCCACCTAGGCACAATAGAGAGGTCAGCACGCCGGTCCAAATCCTATGGCGCAGGGGTCTGGGCCCATCGCCCATTGCACACCTGCACGTTGCGAGGGCGGCCGAAAGCAGACCTAGCCTAGCAGGCGTTCGAGTCCAATCCGACGCGCGCCGCTCAGTCGCTGACGTCACGAAGGCTTCGGCTGATACCACGACGCCGAGTGCCCATAACTGTTCTCGCGTAGTTGGTTAGTGCGTATAGACCAAATGGCCAGACTCAGATCAAATACCAAGAACTTGTTAAGCGTGTTATTTTGAAGTAACCGCGGACGCCGACCAGGGCCAGGCCCACCTCTCTCCTAGGTGGTCTCAACCTGCCCTGTCGCTCCGCCACAAAGTAATAGTCGGGGCCGTCAGGAACCCAGGCCCACCTCTACCGGGATGGAGCCACCTGTCCTTTCAGCCCCCTCATCAGAATCACTTGCGGGTACTCAACGAGCTGACCTGACTTTAGTCACCACATGTGTCATATATATAAAGTATATAGTATATACCCGTGATCACCTCCCGAAGTGATCACGACCTAGCAGTATAGCATGGCAGACGGACAAGAGTGTAGGGCCACTGATGGAACACTAGCATCCTATACTAAGTAGTAGGATATCAGGTAAGGGTAACAACTGTAGCAACAATGACAGGCTATGCAGCAGAATAGGATTAACCGAAAGCAGTAACATGCTACACTACTCTAATGCAAGCAGTATAGAGAAGAATAGGCGATATCTGGTGATCAGGGGGGGCTTGCCTAGAAGCTCAGCCGAGAAGGAGGGGTCGTCAACACCGTAGTCGTACTTGGTAGCAGCGGCGTCGGTCTCGGTGTCTAGCGAGAGAAGAGGGGGAAGAAACAATAAATACAATGCAAACAAATGCATGACGATGCATGACATGACAAAGCGTGATGCTAGGTGTGCCCAATCGCGGTAGTAGGTGATACCGGCGAAGGGGGGAAACATCCGGGAAAGTATTCCCGGTGTTCCGCGTTTTCGGACACATGAACGGGAGGGGGAAGTTGCGAGTTCGATAGGTTAGGGATGTGTGGCGGATGAACGGGTTGCGTATCCGGATTCGTCTCGTCGTTCTGAGCAACTTTCATGTAGAAAGTATTTTCATCTGAGCTACGGTTTATTTTATATTAATTTTAAAAGATTTAAATCATTTTTAGGATTAATTTAAATATTTTAATTCAACAATATCCAGAACAGTGCATGCTGATGTCAGCATGACGTCAGCAGTCAACAGGGGTGTTGACTGGGTCGCTGGCGTGTGGGTCCCACTGGTCACAGACTGTTTAAGTAGGAGTTTAATTAGACAGAGTTAATTAGGTTAATTATCTAATTAGTTAATTTAAACAGAATTAATTAAGTTAATTATTTAGTTAATTAATTAGTAGATATATTTTTTGAATTCTTTTTTTAATTTAAAACATTCTGGGGTATGGGCCCCTCGTGTCATGGGCCCAAGGCCTTAGCAGGCGCATGGGTGGCGGTTAACGGGGCAGCGCCCGAACGAGGGGCGGCGCCCGAACGAGGGGCGGACCGGGCCGCAGCGGGGGGTATGTGCGCCGTAGTACGCCGGCGGCCACGGCGGGGCTCGCCGGCCGGCCGCCTCCGGTGTAGGAAGCCGGCACGGAGGGGTGCGGTTGCGGGCGACTATGGCGCGTGTGGGAAGGCCAGTGCGGGCAGCGGCGGCTGTAGTGATGAGCGAGAGGCGGCGCGGGCGTGCGTGGGTTGCTGTCGGCGAGCACCGGAGGGACTAGCGGCCGCAGCTAGCGGGGACGAGGCCACGCGTGAGGGCTGGAGCCTGGCCGGAGCACGGCGGGGAGCAGCGGCGGCCGGGGCCTGGTGCAGCTCCGGCGAGTGCGTCGAGTGGCGGGGGCGAGGCGGCGATGGACGGCAGCGGGCGATCCGGGCGGCGGCCTCCTCCTCCGATCCTGATCCAATCGGGGAAGAGAGGGGGGGCTATTTCGGGGGGGGGGAGTGGGGTGTCGGTGGGGGGTTCGGGGTACGGGAGTGGGGGCGGTTGGTCCGGTTGGGCCGGTGGCCTGCTGGGCCTGAGCCCAGTGGGAGGGGTGTTTCCCTTTGTTTTTTTGTTTTTGTTAGTTTGTTTTCTCTTTTGTATTTTCTTTCCTATTTTAATTCATTTTAAGTATTTAGGTTATTTATAAAAGCATGGATCCCTCACCATAAACACCTAAGCATTTATTTGCACACTCCGAACATTTTAGTTTAATATTTTGAAAACTTTTATTATTTGCCAAATTTTGAATTTGAATTTTAATCGGTTTCGAACTAACGCGAGATTAGCAACAGTAATCGAAGTGACGTGGCATCATTAGCAGAGGTTACTGTAGCTTGATTATCCGGGCGTCACAATTCTCCTCTACTACAAGAAATCTCATCCCGAGATTTAAGAGGGGAAGTAAGGGGGAAGGGATTTGGTTACGAAATTCTAACGGGTCTTCTTGGTGTTGGTTGCTCTTCTCGAAGAGGTCACCATGATGTCTTTATTTCTCTGCTCCAGGTCATCATGATGAAGTCGGCATCCTTTCTTCGGGAACTCCATCATACTTACGAAAGAATAAAGGGTGGGTATATTCCGGGAGAACGGACCTCTGCAAGGTTGACTATCTGGTAGCTAACATCGGGGAAGGTGGCGGAAAGTAACTCTCGAACTAAAACTTAAGAAAATATCGAGAGTAAAGTAAGGAGGTACCATGAGAAGTTTCAAGCGGGTAGGCAATCGTTCGTTGCCTGAAACAGAGTGTGAAAGGGGTTCAAAGCAACGGAAACAAGTATTGTGTTTAATACCAGAATTGAGGATCACACGGAAGGTGGCTCGTGAATTACATACGAGGCCAGGTGTGAGGAACAACCTTAAGAACATGGGGTGTATAGGAGAGTCAGGTTTCGATCCTGTGGAACTGTGGGTAATGGGCCCACCATGTGGTTAAAAGTAGGAAGGGCGTTGACATCTGGCACGGTCATGATAGCAAGACATGTCAGAGGGTAGCCTATCAGTTATGTCGGCAACAATGTCGGTACCAAGGGCGAGGGACGAAGAGAACCATTTAGGTAAGGGGAGAGGAAGTTCATGTCATTACCCAAACAACGGTGTTTGAATAATTGATAAAGGAAATTTAGTAGGGTGCTTCAAAATGTTCTTATCGATGACCAGAGTACCACAGACATGCTTCGAGATAGCATTGACATGGTCTTCGAGCAAGGTCGGACTTTGGATACATGAAGGATTCATCAGGAACAACTTGTAGAATAAGTCTTACAATTTCCTCATGAAAGAATGGATAACCTTGCAGAAAAAGGAAACTATAATACTAGGTGCTCCGGCCAGGTGTGCTAGGCATGACATCACCTTACCGGTCATGTAAAGACCAATGTTATAACCCTTGAAAATATGTTCCAACCATCATATCTGACCGAGATTCAGATCTGATTGGTGTCAGGATACCCCAGACTCGGGATGCTTGAGAAGGAAAGGTGCAACACAAATTGATGAGATGGTATTGTCAGATTCTCGGGAAATGAACTATGGAAGAGAGTTCTGAAACAAGAGTTCATCATTAAATCAAGGAGAGGGTGAGGAGGTGACTGATGGACTCCGCGACAATTCATTGAGAGTTCCAAAAAGGTGGGCTTCCACAATTATGTGAACAAGGAGATGTCAATTGTCAGATCAGATGATATAATTATGTATACTCGAGGAAAACATACACAATTAAACGTTGGTTGAAAGGTGCACCTGACATATGGGCTTAGGTAGTACGATCAATGTTAGAATGGTGATTCGTTATCCAATAGTCTAAGAATGAACTACCGACCATTAACTTCAAAGCATTAGGGTTGCTAGTAGGGCAGAATCCAAACAACACCGTTCCGTTGTTGGTATTCCGGTCAGAACCAACATGGGGACTAAGAAAGAATGGTGATGGTGAGAAGTATCACTATACCAAGAATTTTTAAGAGGCCGAGCAATTCTCATGACCTTCTTGACATAAAAGATGGTAATACTCCAAGGTAAAGAAGAACAAAAGCTGGATAGCAAGGAACTCAAGGTATAACACAGAACACGAACAAGTTTGTGTTGGAAGGCAATAAAGTGGTTGATGACAACACAAAACATCGAGAGCAAGGATGGTATTTCTCATCAATAATTTGATTGGTATCCTGGAAGGAGTCAAAATGTTGATGATGATCACGACAAATTTTGTCGAGATATTTCATGAAGATGTAATCGATCAGCGATGACATCAAGTCAAAGGAATGATGACGCAAGAGGTTATTGGAACCACGGTTACGACACAAAATCAAAATCAAGCTTGTTGTTTAAGGTGAAAGGGTATGACGAGGAAGATCGACGTAAGCTTAGCTATCGTCGCAAATTGCGCTCCCGGAAGGACCAGATAGCACAGTTAAAAATATAGCACGATAATGATATACTCGGTCAGGCTAGGAATGACTTGAAGGATTAATAAACTCATAAGCAATGAAGATCATTTAGAGTTATTGAATCGGAGTGCAGAATTGATGCACTTATCAGTGTTCTCGGTTGACGACAACCCAGAACCCAGGAAAATTGGAATCAGTGAGAAATAACAATTGATGAAGAACCCATAAGAAGTTATGCAGTTCCATGATATTCTTGAGATACCAGAGTGTAATACTCGACGGTAGATCAAAGTAAAGGTTGGACAGGTGCAATGATCTGCAGAAGACAAGTGCTTAAACTTGTCTGAGAAATGGGATCAAAGAAGAACAATATGGTCGGAAACCATGATTGCAAAAGACCAAATCCCAGATATAAGATGAAATTATATCAAGCGGATAATTATTGTTACGAGAAGCTTCCATGACAAGATCTACATCATGTCCATGGGCATGAACACAAAGTTCAAGGTCGACTCCCACTTCTTCAACACATAACCTTTCATTCACTTCTCGCGTTTGATGAAGTTGCAGTGTTGAAAACTTTATCTGGCAAAATACCAGAAGAGTATGACTCATGAAAACTTTCGAGTTCACACATATTATGGAAGGCATAGGTTCAACCCATCGGGGCATCATGGAAACATATACCACAAGCTTCAATAGTAAATTTCACCAGCTCGAAAGCAGAGCATGGTTGGCCAAATCAAGGAATAGGATTTACCAAAGGCATTATGTATCAGGGAAAGAACTTCCAAAGTGATTGAATATGAAGGACGTTGTCGGATAAAATCCAACAAGGTTCTGATGGTCCATAAAGGATCTGATGTGAGTATCGGCACACAACCAGAGGAAGAATCAATGCAAAGACCTTGGATTATAGAAACAACTAAGTAACTTAGAGCTCAATTGCAAAGGAATTATGATTTACAAAGCGAAGGATCAGAAACAGACGCTCTGATCAAGGATGGATAAGTTCAATAGACATAGGGGCACAATCGACGACAATTTGATTGGCGAGAACCAGCTCATGTTTCAAATGACGTCTGAGCCGGAAGGATGAATTCTAGGATCTGATTGAGGATTGCGAGCAGTCGCAACAAATTGAATCAATGGACTCAAAATGATAATGACAAGAGATGCCAATAAGATTACGAGACTTAAGATTAATCATAATGCAAGTAAGTAAGAATTTCAAGAGCAAAAAGGCTCCTGAGGATTTTTGGAAGATCGAATGGTATTTTGAACACTTTTGTGAAATACTTGAATCAACTGGGAATGAGCGGATACTCGGTAAGTGCGAGAATTATCCGTAGGGGTATTCAGGTGACAAAGAACAGCAAGGCAGTAAGCTCAAAGGATTCTCGGAACAACAGAGAGGATTTTGGGGTATCTTGTAATAACAAGATCAACTGGGAAACATTGTACGAATGGCGAGTATACGTGGTTATCCATAGGAGTTTATCGATGGAAGGGAATTGCAAAAGCGATGAACACAAGTTCTCGGGTTAACAGTGGAGAGTGTCTTCAGGGTCTTCACGTGCAGCAGACGATAATCAGTAATAAGGGGCTCTCTGGGTGAAAGTGATAACGAGATCCTAATGTTAGTTTTAGCAAAATTCATTTAACCCGAATAGGAGAGAGATCAGAGTCCCAGAGTAAAGGTCGAGGAGTAAAAGATCCTAGTACCACCCAATGGCGACGTGGGCCCGTAAGACACACAACCATGTTAGTAAAAGTTTTTGCAATGTCTAGACTCGACTTCGGCCAAGGAGTTTGGAAGGGGGATTCTTACAGGCAGTCGGCTCTGATACCAACTTGTGACGCCCCCGATTCAATCGTACACTAATCATACACGCAAACGTGTACGATCAAGATCAGGGACTCACGTGAAGATATCACAACACAACTCTAAAAATAAAATAAGTCATACAAGCATCATAATACAAGCCAGGGGCCTCGAAGGCTCGAATACATAAGCTCGAAAACACAAGAGTCAGCGGAAGCAATAATATATGAGTACAGACCTAAGTTAAACAAGATTGCCTTAAGAAGGCTAGCACAAAAGTAGCAACTATCGAAAAGGCAAGGCCTCCTGCCTGGGACCTCCTAACTACTCCTCGAAGGCGAACTCCACGTAGAATCATCCTCGGGATCTCTAGCTCATGGACTCCAGCATCTGGTTGCCACAACCAGGTATAGAAAGGGGAAAAGAGGGAGAAAAGCAACCGTGAGTACTCATCCAAAGTACTCGCAAGCAAGGAGCTACACTACATATGCATGGGTATATGTGTAAAGGGTCATATCGGTAGACCGAACTGCAGAATGCCAGAATAAGAGGGGGATAGCTAATCCTGTCGAAGACTACGCTTCAGGCCACCTCCATCTTGCAGCATGTAGAAGAGAATAGATGGTAAGTTCACCAAGTAGCATCGCATAGCATAATCCTACCCGGCGATCCCCTCCTCGTCGCCCTGTTAGAGAGCAATCACCGGGTTGTATCTGGCACTTGGAAGGGTGTGTTTTATTAAGTATCCGGTTCTAGTTGTCATAAGGTCAAGGTACAACTCCGGGTCGTCCTTTTACCGAGGGACACGGCTATTCGAATAGATAAACTTCCCTGCAGGGGTGCACCACATAACCCAACACGCTCGATCCCATTTGGCCGGACACACTTTCTTGGGTCATGCCCGGCCTCGGGAGATCAACACGTCGCAGCCCCACCTAGGCACAACAGAGAGGTCAGCACGCCGGTCTAAATCCTATGGCGCAGGGATCTGGGCCCATCGCCCATTGCACACCTGCACGTTGCGAGGGCGGCCGGAAGCAGACCTAGCCTAGCAGGCGTTCCAATCCAATCCGGCGCGCGCCGCTCAGTCGCTGACGTCACGAAGGCTTCGGCTGATACCACGACGCCGAGTGCCCATAACTGTTCCCGCGTAGTTGGTTAGTGCGTATAGACCAAATGGCAAAACTCAGATCAAATACCAAGAACTCGTTAAGCTTGTTATTTTGAAGTAACCGCGGACGCCGACCAGGGCCAGGCCCACCTCTCTCCTAGGTGGTCTCAACCTGCCCTGTCGCTCCGCCACAAAGTAATAGTCGGGGGCCGTCAGGAACCCAGGCCCACCTCTACCGGGATGGAGCCACCTGTCCTTTCAGCCCCCTCATTAGAATCACTTGCGGGTACTCAACGAGCTGACCCGACTTTAGTCACCACATGTCTCATGTATATAAAGTATATAGTATATACCCGTGATCACCTCCCGAAGTGATCACGGCCCAACAGTATAGCATGGCAGACGGACAAGAGTGTAGGGCCACTGATGGAACACTAGCATCCTATACTAAGTAGTAGGATATCACGTAAGGGTAACAACTGTAGCAACAATTACAGGCTATGCAGCAGAATAGGATTAACCGAAAGCAGCAACATGCTACACTACTCTAATGCAAGCAGTATAGAGAAGAATAGGCGATATCTGGTGATCAAGGGGGGGGAGCTTGCCTGGAAGCTCAGCCGAGAAGGAGGGGTCGTCAACACCGTAGTCGTACTGGGTAGCAGCGGCGTCGGTCTCGGTGTCTAGCGAGAGAAGAGGGGGGGAAACAATAAATACAATGCAAACAAATGCATGACGATGCATGACATGACAAAGCGTGATGCTAGGTGTGCCCAATTGCGGTAGTAGGTGATACCGGCGAAGGGGGAAAACATCCGGGAAAGTATTCCCGGTGTTTCGCGTTTTCAGACAGATGAACCGGAGGGGGAAAGTTGCGAGTTCGATAGGTTAGGGATGTGTGGCGGACGAACGGGCTGCATATCCGGATTCGTCTTGTCGTTCTGAGCAACTTTCATGTAGAAAGTATTTTCATCTGAGCGACGGTTTATTTTATATTAATTTTAAAAGATTTAAATCATTTTAGGATTAATTTAAATATTTTAATTCAACATTATCCAGAACAGTGCATGCTAACGTCAGCATGACGTCAGCAGTCAACAGGGGTGTTGACTGGGTCGCTGACGTGTGGGTCCCATTGGTCATAGACTATTTAGTTAGGAGTTTAATTAGACAGAGTTAATTAGGTTAATTATCTAATTAGTTAATTTAAACAGAATTAATTAAGTTAATTAATTAATTGATATATTTTTAAATTCTTTTTTATATTTAAAACGTTCTGGGCGTGGGCCCGTCGTGTCATGGGCCCAAGGCCTTAGCGGGCGCATGGGTGGCGGTTAACGGGGCAGCGCCCGAACGAGGGGCGGATCGGGCCGCAGCGGGGGGTATGGGCGCCATAGCGCGCCGGCGGCCACGGCGGGGCTCGCTGGCCGGCCGTCTCTGGCGAAGGAAGCCGGCGCGGAGGGGTGCGGTTGCGGGCGACTACGGCGCGTGTGGGGAGGCCAGTGCGGGCAGCGACGGCTGTAGTGATGAGCGAGAGGCGGTGCGGGCGTGTGTGGGTTGCTGTCGGTGAGCGCCGGCGGGACTAGCGGCCGCAGCTAGCGGGGACGAGGCCACGCGTGCGGGCCGGAGCCTGGCCGGAGTGCGGCGGGGAGCAGCGGCGGACGGGGCCTGGTGCGGCGAAGCGGTCGCGGGGAGTTGCGGGCGGGCGCGGACAGTGCGGGCGTGCAGGGCAGGTGCGCGCGGCGGCGAGCCTGGGCGAGGGGGAGAGGCCCGACGAGGCGGGGCGGAGTGCGGTGGCCGAAGCGGCCACGATAGGCGCGGGGCACGCGAGTGCGCGGCGGCAAGCGGCGGGGCGGTGAGGGCGCGGGCAAAGGGTGACAGGTGCGGCCATGGGCTCGCCTGCGCGTGGAGGGCGCGGGGCGACGTTGCCGGTGCGGGGCGAGCAGGGAGGCAAAGGGGAGAGGGGCGAGGCTCACTGGGGCCGTAGGGATCGTGGCAGCGATGCTCGTGGTGGGGGACGGGGACGACGGCGTCGCCGTAGAAGAGGTAGACCGACGGGGCAGCTCTGGTGAGTGCGTCGAGTGGCGGGGGCGAGGCGGCGATGGACGGCAACGGGCGATCCGGGCGGCGGCCTCCTCCTCCGATCCCGATCCAATCGGGGGAGAGAGGGGGGATATTTTGGGAGGGGGGAGTGGGGTGTCGGTGGGGGGTTCGGGGTACGGGAGTGGGGGATATGGGGAGTGGGGGCGGTTGGTCCGGTTGGGCCGGTGGCCTGCTGGGCCTGAGCCCAGTGGAAGGGGTGTTTCCCTTTGTTTTTGTTAGTTTGTTTTCTCTTTTGTATTTCTTTCTTTTATTTATTTTCTTTCCTGTTTTAATTCATTTTAAGTTTTTAGGTTATTTATAAAAGCATGGATCCCTCACCATAAACACCTAAGCATTTATTTGCACACTCCGAACATTTTAGTTTAATATTTTGAAAACTTTTATTATTTTCCAAATTTTGAATTTGAATTTTAATCGGTTTCAAACTAACGCGAGATTAGCAACAGTAATCAAAGTGACGTGGCATCATTAGCAGAGGTTACTGTAGCTTGATTATCCGGGCATCACAACTACCGAATCTGAGGCGGGGCGAAGGGGCTGCCATGGCTGGGGAAGCCGCCCGGCGATGCGAAGAGTGGCGGGGGCGGGGCGAGCGATGCGTGTCAGGGGTAGCGCGGCGGCGGCACCTGGAGAAGGTGGGGCGGCGCGGCGGCGCGAGCCTAGGCTGATGGGGGGTGGGCGAGGTCAGGGCGTGGGCTGAGTGGGGCAGGAAGGAGGTTGGTGGTGGTGGGGGTCGCGGGCCTAGCGGTGTGTACGGGGATTGGGCGGGGCGGGGCACAGCGGGGAATGGCCTGGGTGGTGCTCCGACGGGGGCGCCAAGGTGGACGGGGGCGGGATGGCGCGGCGGCGGCCTGCGGTGCTGCGCTGATGGCGGCACAGTAGAAGGTGGGGGAGGGGTAGGTGGGGATTTGGATCGGGGGAGGGGGAAGTGGGTGGTGTGCCAGGGCCCAGGGGTGTGTTGGGGATGAGCCGGAGGGGTGTATAGTGTCAGTTCGTCGAAGCGGGACAATACTGGGGTGTTAGTAGAATAAGCTAGTGTTAGCATAATAAGGTCTTAAGGGGTGTTATTAGAATAGACCCACCCTATACACACACACACACACACACACACACACATCTGGGCTATTCTGTTACGCGTAGCAGAATATTATTTTGTTACCCTACTTGAACTGGCGTACTTTACAGGTTGGACTGACGTGGTTTTCAACCTGAACTGATCTTCCTGCGTGTACGACGGGCGGAAACAGGGGATGCAACGTGGAGCTTCCGGGCGTTCTCCGGCGCGGTGTTGGGGGCTATTCGTTGCCAGAGGAGACATGTAAGGGGTTCCGCACGTGTGCGCGCTCACCTGGTCGTGTTTTGCGATCTGGAGTCACCGGAGGTGACGGCGTGGGCATTTGTTGGCGGACGTGTTTTGGGCGTTGGTGTTTACCGTGGTGTTCGTAGGCCTCATTTTACGTCCTGTTTGTTGTTCTGGGTGTGATAATTATCGGTATGTTAGAGTTTTGGAGATTAATTTCATCTGTAATTTCTGATCACAAGTTTTGGTGTTCTTGGTCGTTTTCCACGCCCGCCATTCAAATGTGTTCTTCTTTTTCTGTTGTTTTACTTTCGAATTGGCGTTGCAGGGAGAGATATGAGGATTGTATGAAAATATTTGCGTTGTCAATTTTGCTTCTTTGAGTTGTTTCTACCCCGGATTCCCATGTTATTTTGTCGTTGGCGGAGGTGGTGTATGGTGGTTGACTGTAGCCTGCGATTTCTTGTAATCTGGTCAAACTGTGTAATTAAGTTGCGTGTTTTCAGTGTTGCTTGAATTGCTGCCGTATGTGTAGTTGGACTGCTCCGTGTCAAAGTTGTCTTACTATGCGTTGACATCGGAGTAAGTATTTTCTACTGGCTGCCTACCGATACCTCTGCACTTTGAGTATAAAGCCCGAGCCCTCTGTCACTTTCATTCTACCAGCTGCAACCAAAGAAAAGCAAGATGGATCCTGAGCTGGGAGAGGTCACAGAGGAGGAGGGGGATGCCGTCGATGTGAGGGCTGCAGTAGCAGAGCAGGGGAGGAGGCGCAGGCGCAGGCAGATGGAACGACGTGCTGCCGAGGAGGAACTAGAAGCAGAGTTCAACAGACGCCTTGCGCGCGAGGTGATGGGTACTTGAAACTCCAATGAATTGGAGCTTCTTTTCCCAGAGGGCAGGGGAAGGAACCATATTCAGATCATCAGTTGGGCTAGGGCGAGAGCAGCTACGGCTCCACATCCATCCACTAGGGCCAAATGGCGTCGTTTCTTTGATCGTTATGACTGAATTAGTGAATATTATGTTTTTAAGATTTGTGTTGTGAGGGAGCAAATGTTTTGAATGACTAAATGAATTCAACTGTTTACCTCTGAATGTGTTGTTTTATCTGCATATGTTTGACATGTGCACTTTTGAACTGCTTGTTTATTTGAAGTTGAACTGATTTGCGGTCAAATGTTGCATGGCTTGCATAATAACTATTTCCTACCAGCTGGCTGCCCACCTGACTATTTATTATTTTTATAATCTGCGAGTCTCCCTGGCTATAAATTCTATCCATCTATGTGTGGTGTGTGGCTCAGTCTCCCCCTCCTTTTTCTTGCTTCTTCCAGAATCAGATCTAGGTTCCTCCCTCTTCTCTTCGTTGTTTTCTTCCCTGTTCCTGTGTGTTCCATGGAGGATTGTTCATGCGGATGCCTCGCAAAGATGGCGCGCATAGCTGATGGCAGTGTGTACGAATCTGGTTTGGAGCTCACCCAGACTCAGCGCCGTGGGCAACTTTCTTGTCTGTTGTACAGCAACCATGGGTTTCGTGCACCCTATGTTTGTCGCCTGACGGTTGGGGACTTGAAGGAATCATGGGTATGTGTTTCTATTTGTTTTGTTTTCTACTTTTTTGTAGGTCTCTTTTTGAATCCCATGGACTGAATCTGTAGTTTAGTTTTATCAATAGTTTGTCTATATTTTTTATTTGCTTTTGTCAGAATTTAATAGTAGGGATTTTTGTGTGTATTTGTTCATTACTTAACAATATTTTATCCATTTTTGTATAATCCTTGATCTGTTTTTTGTCAGATGTTTTTACTGTAGGTGTATTGATATGTATATTTCTTCAGTTTTGTCAGTTCATATGACTAGTTAGTTTGGTGTTATTGTTTTGGTTTAGATATTTTCTTTCTAGTTTGTTATGAAAACCATTCCTAGATCTGTGTGAAAATTCAATTATGTCAGGTGTTCACTTTGTTTTGTACTCCCATGCCCATTTGCAGAAAATGTCACCCAGGATCAGGATTGTTGCTCCTAATTCCGGGATACTGAAGATGGAGACTTCAGACAAAAACGAGTATCAGTTGATGGAAGTTGCCTACCACATCGACTTTGATGGTTGCATCAACCTAACTACTAGGTGGAAGGAGTTTGTGGCAGAGTCTGGATTTGAGGATGGTGATGTGGTTATGGTTATGTTCTCCAGGGAAGATGACTCTCTGACGTTCAGAATTTATGTGCTGTAGGTTTAAATGTGGCAAATGACGCCGGTTGTGAGATTTGTGTGTGTTTGATTATGTTGCAGTATTTTTTCTTTAAAACATTTGCATGTGAGATGGTTGAATTCTATGGTATTATCAGATGGTTTGGAACAATTTATGTAATGCTTTTCCTATTGTTTTGTTTTGCTCAAGTATAACTGTTTTATTTATATATTCTTTATATTTGTACTGGAACGTTTTTATAGTTGAACTGATGGGCATCCTTTGTTTTGACTGGGATATTTTCATGCACATAGCTCGCATACGGAACTATACGCTGATGATGTTTGTAGAACCCCTTTTGGGTTTTGAGTTTGCTGAACTTACATGCTGTTAATGATAGTACTTAACTATTTTAGGTTGTCAATTACCAATCAAATTTGTTTGCTGTATAGCATTTTTTCTTACTTTTTTACATGAATTTTAGAGCCTATTTTTTCTTTTTTACAGTTGAATAATGATAGTTCTAGTATTTTCTAAAATTAAAAGAATTTAATCTTTGCTGCACAGTACTATTTTTTTACTTGAACCTTATGAATTGTAGTAGTTGAAATTTTTATAAATTTGTTTCTGAAATTTTTATTTACAATCTTCTACGTTTAATTTTCCAAAAAAAATATTTTTATTTTTTCAGTTCTTACAATTAACATGTGTTTGAACTTTTTACATTATTTTGTTTTGAACTGATTTCTTGTGAGGTTTTTCTTAATTATCTGCATTTTATTTTTTTACTTTGTTGTGTGTGATCGGCTGGAATTTTGTAATGGGGCGAACTGCTGTGTTGGGCCATCCGCCTGAGTCGTTGTTTTTGGCCGAGATAGCTCGTCTGCGCGGTTGTGCAGCACGGTGTGCGCGTGCGCTATGGGTTTAGTCCCACCTCGCTAGTCGAGGGGGCTCTCGACCTGTTTATAAGCGCAGCCGAGGCTCACCGGTCGAACTCATCTGAATACTGACTAGAGCGCTTATACACGGCGCTCGCGTTCTCTCATGACCTGTGGGCCCTCGACGGCAGGCCCTGCGTTGTGCGGATTACTAGGGATTCGCCCATGGGCTCGAGTTCAAGTATCTAGCATCGTCAGGGCCTTCGCCGGTCTTTGGGCGGTCAATTTTTACTTTTTGTTTGTTTGAATCTAGTACTTGACTCCACCAGTAACTTGGACTGATACTTTTTTATTTTTTTGTTTTTTTGTATCTAGTACTTGCCCCCATTATCTATCTTTAGGGGGGTGTGGGTGCGTGCGAGGGGGGACAGAATAACCGCACTGCGCCTGTCAAATGAGCGCACTACCGCGTTAGCACGAGGCCGAGCCGGGGGGAGGGGGGTCGGGACCCCCCCTCCCCATCCCGGCGAGGCCGAGCCAGGAATGAGCCGTAGCAGGCTATGACGCGGCGTGCCGCGGCGTCGCATGCGGAGGCGAGTCCATAACATGACTTGCCCCCGCACCGCACCGCACCGAGGGGCATAGTTGTACTGACACATCTTCCTTGTATGGACTTGCCCCCATTATCTATCTTTAGGGGTGTGTGGGTGCGTGTGGGGGGAAACAGAATAACTGCACTGCGCCTGTCAAACGAGCGCACTGCCGTGTTAGCGCGAGGCCAAGCCGGGGGGGAGGGGGGTCGGGACCCCCCCTCCCCCATCCCGGCGAGGCCGAGCCAGGAACGAGCCGTAGCAGGCGACGACGCGGCGTGCCGCGACGTCGCATGCGGAGGCGAGTCGTAACATGACTTGCCCCGCACCGCAACGAGGGGCATAGTTGTACTGACTGTTGGGGATATTACCACTCGGCGTAAACCGGCCAGGATAGGCCGGGTTAACCCCATAAGTAGTTCATCTGTATCTGAAGCCTATGAAGACAGACGGTGACGCTTCATGAAGGCCCAGGGCCCAAAGCCGGTTTAAGGCCCGTAGACACAAACCGGCATTGATATGTAAACTTGTGTTGTAAGATAGAGGTTGCAGAGACCGAGCCGGACACGATTATGAGCCGGCCTCGGAGTCTGTAAACCGACGGGCGTCAACCCATGTATATAAGGGGACGACACGGCGGTGGTTCAGGGACAACAGACAACACCTCGAGACTCAGGCAAAGCGTATTCGCTCCCTGGTCATCGAAACCCCATCAATTCCATCACAACTAGACGTAGGCTTTTACCTTCATCGTAAGGGGCCAAACTAGTATAAAACTATCTTGCGTCCCTTGTCCGCTTTAACCCCTTTAAACTAACCCGTAGCGATGGCTCCATGACTAAGTCCTTTCTCTAGGACATCTGTCGTGACAAAACCACGACAGTTGGCGCCCACCGTGGGGCTATCGCACGATGGTTTCAAGTTCTTGGAGGGCAACTTCAAAGGACTCAAGGGTTACGATGTGGGCCGGATGACCAAAAGTCGTCGCGGCAAGCTCTACATCAACAATGCAGGCTGGGGCCCCGAGGCCGGCTCAATCGAGTACGGGTACCGGGTCCCCTTTGGTGGCATACACGTCTTCATTGGCAAGATCGGCGAAACGGGCCCTGAGCCGGACATCTGCACCGACCTCGTCGAGACGGCTCAGCGTGCTAGATCTGCCCGGGTCAAGCCTGTCATGAAGCGTGCCTTCGTGGGAGTTATCCATGGAGGGGAATCTGAGGATAGATCGGAATCTGGTGGTGAGACCGTCGTTTATTCCGGCGACGAGTCATCGACCGGAGAGGCCGAGTCGTTATATCAGTTACAAGATGGCCGGATTGGGGGCTGTTCCGATGGCGACAGTATTCCGGACCCCTTTGATCTGCCAAACCGGGTTGCGATCTTCATGGCCGGCACGCAACCGGCGCTCCACTCTTCGACCGCAGCGGCGATGATTTCCGGATCAGCAGCGGCGGCAGCGGCCGGGGCAGGAGGCCCTGTGCGACCACCAGCTCAGGTTCTATCTGATTTCTTTGACGCGTTGGCAACACTGATGGCGGAGGTTAACCCGGCGGATCAGGGTACACACAATGTGGAAATCGCGAAAGTGAAAGATCAGATCACCCAGGCCAAAGCCGACTTAGCAGCTGAGGATACCAGGATAGCCGCGGAGCGGGCCGCTTTGGATGCACAAGCTTACCGGATTATGCTGGATCAGAGTGCGTCGAACAAAGTCCTGAAGAGGAGGCACCAATCTCGCCTGCCGCCGGTTTATGATGCTAGAAATCTCTTTAATACCCCAGGAGCAGGGACTAGTAATCCGCCGGTGGTAAACCGGACGGAGGCACCGGGGGCAGGAGCGCCGGTTCAGCCACGTTTGGTGGATCCGCCTCGTCAGGACAATATTGTGGCACCGCATGTCCCCACACCACCGGGTCATTATTCTAACCCGATGGACAACATTGTCGCTGCCGCTTCACGGCTAGCGGCCATCCCGGTCGAAGGCGATTCTCCAGCGGCAGTCGAGACGCGTCGGGTTAAGGAGCTTCTTCAGACAGCCTTGATTCAACAGGAGGCTTATTCGTATAGTCGCGATCGGATTCATTCCACTCCCCGTCCAAGCAGGAGTTACAGCAGGCGTATGGATGAACCGGCAGTGTCAAGCAATGCGCGGAACCGTGATCAGCCCCGTGGCAATAACCCGGCGGGTGGTGCTGGTGATGCTCAGGAGGTGGTGAACCGGGCTCGGGCACGCAGAGAGGCCGAGTTAGCGGCGCAGCATGAAGCCCGTCAGCTTACTCCGGTTCGTCCAACCACATCAGTGGAACCAGGAGTTACCTCTAGTTCCTTGGGAGTGCCATGTCTTGTCCCAGCGTTGCGCAATGTGCGCCTGCCCAAGGATTTCAAGGGCCCGCGCAAGGTGCCGAATTACACCGCCGATTTATCCCCAGAAACATGGGTCGAAAGCTACGAGATGGCCATGGAGATGCTGGATGTGGATGATGCGGCTTGTGCGAAATACTTCACCATGATGCTAGAAGGGACAGCCCGCACTTGGTTAAAGAGCTTACCGGCTAATTCTATCAGGTCATGGGCCGAATTGAGAGCCCGGTTTATTCAGAATTTCAAGGATACATGCAAGCAGCCCATGTCAATTGTGGACTTAGCTGCCTGTGTCCAGGAGGAAGGAGAATCAACAACCCATTGGGTGCGCCGGGTTTCGGAGATTTTGCATTCATCGGACCGCATCAACGCTGACACCGCAGTTTTAACCTTGGAAGGCAATTGCCGGTTTGAACCCCTGAAGTTGAAGTTGGGACGGCTCAAACGTCATTGTAATGACATGGGAACCCTCATGGCTGCACTGGTGAAGTATGCCGATTCTGATAGTACCAAGGATCCCGAGTCTGACGATGATAAGACAGGGAAGGGAAAGAAGAGCGGCAACGCCAAGGGGCAGCACCACAACCCGGCGGGTCATGGAAACGGCGGCAAGCGTAAAGCGGACCACGGTTTAGACTTTGTGGCTAACACTAATACACATGACAAGGGCCAGCGGCGTAAGGGTAAGCCGCCCCAGCGCGATGGAAGGCCAGATCCTAATCCGGACCGTTTGTCTTATCTGTTGAACCAACCCTGTCCAAAGCATGGGACGAAGGAGAACCCGTCCACGCACCTCTGGAAAGATTGTTACATCATGCAAGAGTTCAAAAATTCTGATTCTTTCCGGTATGATCATGGACCAGGAGGCAGTTCGGGCCCCGGATCTCATGGGCCGGGTTATGGTGGAGGAAATTCCGGTTCAGGCTTCCACGGTAATCAGGGTGGACATAACAATCAAAGTAATCAGGGCAATCAAGGTGGCTATAATCATCAGGGCAATCAGCAGCAGCAGCAGTCGGGTTACCAGAGCAACCCGAAGCAGTTGAATAGCGGACAGTATCATGTCTTCACCACTAGCTTGGACAAGCGCGATCAGAAGCTTCATAAAAGGGCGGTGAATGCCGTTGAACCGGCGGTGCCCCGTTATTTACGCTGGTCCGAGCAGCCGATTGTGTGGAGTAGAGAAGATCATCCACCCCGGGTTGACAATCCGGGTCATCTGGCTCTGGTGGTGGCACCTCAGGTGGGAGGTTATAAGTTCACTAAGGTACTCATGGATGGAGGGAGTAGTATCAATATCCTTTATTATGAAACTTTCCGTCGCATGGGGTTAACAGATAAAAATCTTAAACCGTCCAATACGGTGTTCCATGGTGTGGTGCCTGGTAAGTCGGCATATCCTGTTGGTAAAATAGCTCTGGAGGTGGCTTTTGGAGATGAGCATGACTCGAGATCAGAAACCTTGACCTTTGAAGTGGTGAAAATCAGCAGCCCGTATCATGCCCTATTTGGACGGCCAGCTTATGCTAAATTTATGGCACGGCCTTGTTATGTTTATCTACAGCTCAAGATGCCGGGTCACAAGGGAACTATAACCGTGCATGGAAGCCGCAAGATTGCTCTGGAGTGTGAAGAAGGTGATGCGGCTTATGCTGAGTCGGTTTGTGCAACAGAAGAGTTGAAGTATTACAAGGACAATGTTGATCCGGCAGATATGACTTCATTGAAGAAACCAACTACAGAGCATGATCCGGCCCTGAAGTTTAAATCGGCTGATGAGACTAAGCTTATTGACTTCGTGCCTGGCGATTCGTCCAAGCAGTTTAGCATCAGCGCTAACTTGGATCCGAAATAGGAAAGCGCGCTCATCGAGTTCATCCGTGAGAATCGGGACATCTTTGCATGGAAGCCTTCTGACATGCCAGGTGTACCGAGAGAACTCGCTGAGCACACTCTCAATGTTGATCCCAAGTATAAACCGGTGAAGCAGTTTCTTCGCCGGTTCAATGAAGAAAGACGCAAAGCTATTGGAGAAGAAGTAGCCAGGCTCTTGGCGGCTGGATTTATCGTTGAAGTATTCCATCCTGAGTGGTTGGCTAATCCGGTGCTGGTCCTCAAGAAGAATGGCACTTGGCGTATGTGTGTGGACTACACAGATCTCAACAAAGCTTGTCCAGCAGATCCTTTTGCCCTTCCCCGTATTGATCAAATTATTGATGCTACGGCGGGTTGTGAGCGTTTAAGTTTTTTGGATGCATATTCTGGTTATCATCAGATCAAAATGGCAGTTAAGGACCAGGAGAAGACAGCTTTCATAACTCCCTTTGGAGCCTTCTGCTATGTATCCATGCCCTTTGGGCTCAAGAGTGCCCAGGCGACTTATCAAAGGTGTGTGCAGAATTGTCTGCACGAACAGATCGGCCGCAATGTTCACGCCTATGTGGATGATATTGTGGTAAAATCAAGGAAAAAGGAGACATTGATTGATGACTTGAAGGAAACCTTTGATAACCTGCGGGTTTATAAAATGATGCTTAATCCGGCCAAGTGCGTCTTTGGTGTACCTGCAGGCAAGCTCTTGGGTTTTTTGGTGTCTAACAGGGGCATTGAAGCTAATCCGGAAAAAATCAAAGCCATCACCTCCTTGGCTAAACCGAAGTGTATCAATGATGTTCAACGCCTGGCAGGCCGGATTGCCGCATTGAGCCGGTTTGTCAGTCGCCTTGGCGAGAAGGCCATCCCTTTATATCAGATGCTGAAGAAAACGGATAACTTCGTCTGGAGTGACGCTGCTAATGAAGCATTTGAGGACTTAAAGCGGCAGCTGGCTAATCCGCCGATTCTCGCTGCTCCAGTGGACAAAGAACCATTGTTGCTATATGTGGCAGCTAATGCTCGGGCTGTTAGTGTGGCTATTGTGGTGGAGCGCAAGGAGGCAGGAAAGGAATATCCGGTTCAGCGGCCGGTTTACTATATCAGTGAGGTACTTATTGAGTCCAAGCAGAGGTACCCGCATTGGCAAAAATTGGTGTATGGGGTTTTCATGGCAAGCCGGAAGCTTAAGCAGTATTTCCAAGGTCATCCCATCACGGTGGTCAGCTCTGCTCCTTTGGGGGATATCATCCAGAACAGGGAAGCAACTGGTCGAATTGCTAAGTGGGCTATCGAGCTCGGGCCTCACGGGTTGAAATACATACCCCGAACGGCGATCAAATCTCAGGCACTTGTGGATTTCATTAATGATTGGACAGAATTACAAGCGCCAGAGGAGAAGCCGGATCACACTTATTGGACTATTCATTTTGATGGGTCCAGGCAATTGGAGGGCTCGGGGGCTGGAGTCGTATTAACTTCCCCACGAGGTGATAAGCTTTGTTATGTTCTCCGTTTAATGTTCCCTTGCACTAACAATGCAGCTGAATATGAGGCTTTACTCCATGGTCTTCGGATGGCTAAGGAGATGAACCTAAGCCGAGTTAAGTGCTTTGGTGACTCGGATCTGGTGGCTCAACAAGTGTCCGGCACTTGGGATTCCAAGGACCCACTAATGGCAGCATATCGTCGTGAGGTGGATATTGTTGCAGGTCACTTTAAGGGTTATCAGGTGGATCATGTGGACCGGCGGAAGAATGAAGCGGCGGACGCTTTAAGCCGCCTGGGTTCCCAACGTAAACCGGTTCCACCTAATGTCTTCCTGGATGTTTTGCATAATCCGTCCGTCAAGCTCCCTGGTGAAGAGGATTTGGCTGTTCCTGATCCGGAGGCCCAGTTGGTGGCGGCTCTTCATGTTATCCCGGACTGGACGGTTCCATATCTGGCATATATAAACCGGGGCGAGTTACCAGAGGATGAAACTTTGGCCAGGCAGATAACCCGGCGGTCCAAGTCCATGACTATTATCAATGGAGAGTTACATCATTGCAGTGTGACAGGGGCGTTTCAACGCTGTGTGTCTCCTGAGGAAGGCCGTGAAATTTTGCGTGAGATCCACGAAGGAGATTGTGGTCACCACGCCGGTTCAAAATCTTTGGTGGCCAAGGCGTTTCGTCACGGTTTCTATTGGTTGACAGCTCATGCTGATGCCGAGGACTTGGTCAAAAGATGTGATGGTTGTCAGAAATTCTCAAGGCGCGCTCATGTACCAGCTCAAGAATTGAGGATGATTCCAATCACCTGGCCGTTTGCAACTTGGGGGCTGGATATGGTTGGGCCTTTCAAGAGGTCCAAGGACAAGAAGACCCACCTTTTGGTGGCGGTTGATAAGTTCACGAAGTGGGTGGAGGCAGAGCCAGTTAGTAAGTGTGACGCAGCCACGGCGGTTCAATTCATCAAAAAGGTGATCTTCCGGTTTGGCTTTCCACACAGCATTATAACAGACAATGGTACCAATCTGTCTAAGGGTGCCATGAAGGAGTTCTGTCAACGTGAGCACATCCGGCTTGACGTGTCATCAGTGGCTCATCCTCAGTCCAATGGTCAAGCGGAGAGGGCCAATCAAGAGATCTTGAGAGGCATCAAACCCCGGCTTATGGTTCCTTTGCAACGGACGCCGGGTTGTTGGGTTGAGGAGCTACCTTCAGTGTTATGGAGCATCAATACCACACCCAACAGATCGACAGGATATACACCGTTCTTCATGGTTTATGGAGCGGAAGCGGTTCTTCCTAGTGACATCCGTCATGACTCACCTCGTGTAGCGGCATACGTTGAAGCTGACAACGAGAAGGCACGGCAGGAAGCTCTTGACCTGTTAGATGAGGAGCGTGACATGGCGGCAGCCCGTTCGGCGATTTATCAGCAAGATCTGCGTCGTTATCATAGCCGCCGGGTTAGAACCAGAACCTTTCAAGAAGGTGATTTGGTGCTTCGGCTCATCCAGGATCAGACGGATATGCACAAGCTATCCCCCCTTGGGAAGGACCCTTTGTGGTCAGCAAGAATCTACACAACGGGTCGTATTACCTAATTGATGTTCGAGAGCGCAAAGACTCACGTAAATCGGAGGAGGAGACCAACCGGCCGTGGAATATTGCTCATCTTCGGCCCTACTATACTTGAGCTACAGGCTCTGCTTATGTACATATTATGACATTGTATATATTATGATCAATATAATAAACCGGAACCTCAGCTAAAGCGGGGTATCTGTTGTTTTCTTATATCATGTGTGGTTACATGGAGCTTACAAAGCGGCGTCCGGTTCACCCCTTGATTTAGCTTCTCAAAGCTTAATATTAGGTCACTTGGGGGCTTGGTCGTATCCGAACCATAGCTACACCTCTTGATCGGCGTAAGGCCACAGCATCACTTGGGGGCTTGGTCGTATCCGAACCATAGCTACACCTCTTGATCGGCGTAATGCCACAGCATCACTTGGGGGCTTGGTCGAACCCGAACCATAGCTACACCTCTTGATCGGCGTAATGCCACAGCATCACTTGGGGGCTTGGTCGAACCCGAACCATAGCTACACCTCTTGATCGGCGTAATGCCACCGCATCACTTGGGGGCTTGGTCGAACCCGAACCATAGCTACACCTCTTGATCAAATTTGGGGCCTGGCAGCCCGTGAAAAGCCTCGACTACAACGGTTTTTATTTGCCTTTTGCTGAGTTTTCTTCGTTTTCATAACATTTGTGACGTTTTCAAACCGGCGTTTATCAACCCGGTTAGGCTGTCAACTACAAGTTGTCAGTACATGATCAAGTTATAATCCGGAGACTATCAGCCCGGTCTGGTTTTGACTCATAGTCACCAGTATGGAATAAACTGGTGTTTATCACAACCCGGAACGGTTTTATTGTAAACCGGCATCATATAACAGGAGTTACTTTTACTCCGGATTAGGGTTATTACCCTCATTACAAGGTTGGTTAGCCAACACTATGTCTAAAGGTCACAGGTATCATATATTTCCATATTTGATTATCTTTTACAACCTTGGTTATAAACCTTGGTCATATATGTATTTGGGTATCGTGACCCGCCCGGTGGTAAACCGCCAGGGCGCTTTAAGCTTCTTATCTGCAGGAACAGCTTGAATAAATAGCTATGGATTATGAACATCATATCTTAAGCATGGCGGATTAACACGCATCAGTTGCAGATAAATATGCACGAAGGCATAACAGACAAAGTGTTTTAACTAGCCTATTACAAGGCGTTTCAGTGCCCAAAAGAATAATTGTTTCTCAGTAAGCATTGCAGCAAGTGAAAGACTAAACCGGCCCCCGGATTACGATTGCTTGTCAGCTTGACCTGACGGCTGCGGATCATCTTGCACCGGTTCATCTTCTTCGTCTCTACCCAGCGGCTGGAAGTCAACAGTTGTCCAGTCGATCCCAGTTAAAGCTTGGAACACAGCTTCGTCGCTTATAAGGGTTGACGGTTCAATATCAGGGGCATAAGTGTGCTTACGGATTGGAGGGATCAGATTTTGCGCTTCTGGAATTGGCGCCGCAACCCGTCTGTTCTTTTCATCATAGCTTGCCTGATAGTGTGAGAGATCAACTTCTTCAGCCAATTGACAAGCCAGTGGACGTACTTCCCGGTTTATGGCGCGGAGATCCTCCTGGCCAAATTCTGATCCATCTTCTTTTAAGCTTGGGAAGCCTTTAGCCACGTCCACCGGATCAAGATCAGGCACCCACGCCTTTGCCCGGGTTAGAGCGGTCAGAGCGCCAGCCCTTGCAGCAGACCTCTTTAGCTCTTCTACCCGGGCAGGCAGCATAGATAGCCTGTCTAAGGTATCCTTGATTGAAGTCGGGGGCGGCTTATTGTGAGAAGCGGTGCAGATAATTCGTTGAGCACCGGTATACAGTTGTTCTATCAGCGTGTAGGCAGCCTTCAGCTTCTTCTGAACATCAGAGCCCAGATGACTAATGCGAGTTCCTGCATCATTGCAAACATCAGTAAACCGGCAACGCATGGGAAGATATGTTGAAAGTATTAAGGAAAAGATGCTTACCAAACACAGCAGCGGTCATCGCATGTACTTGCCGCTTTACACCAGTCAGCTCGTCTACCACCGGTTTGAGAGCTGCTTCTGCGTCCTCAGCTCTTTTCCGCAAAGCGGATTTCTCTGTGTTCCAATCCGCCCGTTCCTTGGCAAAGCTCTCCTTTAGCTTTTCCATAGCGGCTAAGGCGCTCGTCAGTTCATTTTTTGCTTTGGAAGTTTCGGCCTGTTGGGACTTGATGTTCTCTTGCAGATCAGCGGTTTGGCTTTCCTTCTTGCTCAGCTCAGCCTATAAAGAGACAGATACATAATGAGTTGACAGTACATATTTGAAGTACCAAGCACATAACAAGTTATCCCCTTGATACTTGGGGGCTAATGCATATTTGCTCCTTATCAGACATTTCTACAAGTCCCAAGCACAATACAAGTATTAATCTTGGCACTTGGGGGCTAATGTGTGTTTGCTCAAAAACTGTTGGTATGGGAATTCTTCTACAGTCCCGGTTCATCTTTATAAAATTAAACCGGCCCTTGGGGGCTATACCGGTGAAAGAGCAGTATGGCAAATTTTAAGGAACCGGTTCATCTTAAAAAGGTAATCCGGTCCCTGGAGGCTAAACATGCAAAGTTAAGTTATGACAAAAGTCCCGGTTTAGATTGGTATCATAAACCGTCACTTGGGGGCTACTAGGAGTTGATAAACTGCAATTGGACAAAAGAGAAAAATAGTAGTTACCTCATATCGCTCCTTCATCAAGTTTACCAAACTAGCTTCATAATCACGGCTGGTATACAGACGGTTCAAGAAGCCAGAGTGAATGTCTTGAGCATTGAGATTGGCGTAGCTTGATAAATCGGCATTCCACTTGCCTTTGCCGATAGCAGAAAGCTCCTCCTTGGCGGTATGCTTTGACAAAGCGACAGGGTTGCCAGGAGTGGTGTGGCCAGTGCCAGTAATCATAACGTCATCATCTTGGTCATCAGCAGCCTTTGATGGAGTTGGCGGTTTATCAGTACCTTTAACCGGGCTGGCCGGTTTGTCATCAGTTCGGACAGGGCTGGTTGGCCGGTCTGCATGGCTGGTAGTGTCAACTTGCACTTGTTCGGCAAGGAAGTCATGGTCTTGAGGCGGCGGATCATTAAGCATGTCGTCAGCTTCGGTTTCTTCCGGATCTGGAGTTGCTTCCGGTTCAGCAGCTACATTATCATCAGCCGGTTTGTTTAACCGAGCCTTCTTGCTGGGTCTTGGCTTGGCGCTGAGAAAAGATAGACATAAGGATCAGTACAGTATGTAAAGATAACACATCAAGAATAAAGACATGTGCATAGCTCACCCAGGAACTGTTTTGAGGGGTGGAAGCTGTGTGGCCGATGATTCGCCAGAGGATGAGTGAGAAGTACCCTGATAATTTGAATCAGACGGGTTAAGAGGATGGCGAAAACAACCTGCTTTTGGGCATGAAGTATCAATGGGATAAGAGACCTCTGATCGGCGTTTCCGAACCGGACTGTTCGGTAAACCGGCGGAGGTAACTACCTGGCCGCTGTGCCGGGTTGTACGGCGAGCCTCGTGCTGCTGCGTCTTCAAAAGAAAGTTTGGGTCCAAATAAGCAAGAGGGTGAGAAAATTTTACTTTCCGGTTTGCTTGACGGATTTTTGATGTTGGCAGAGGATCTGAATCGGAGGAAAGAATGGTTACCTCTACGTCCTCAGCATGACTGCCTTCAGCGTCGTCCTGATAATAATCATTGTCAATGAGATGTACGAAAAATGAACCAAGAGAGTCAAGTTCTACCTCTGGTTCCGGATTACCCACATCATCATCAGCTGGTGGATCGGAGGATGCAGTAGTCCTTCTCTTGGCAGGTTTTTTAATAACCTTGGTCTTTGGACGAACTGGCTTGACCGGTTTGTCTTGCGGCTTCGCCGGTTTGTCTTGTGACGGTTTCTTGTTCCAGAACGGATCGTCACCCTGTCAGAAAATAATCACACTTTCAGAGAATATTTGGACAGAAGCAACGTCAGATAAAAAGATTATATGATTCTTACAGCTGGCGGTTTGTTGAAGGTGCAGAAAGGGAGTAGTCCGGTTTGGGCACAGACAGCCTCCGGTTCGTTCAGTATCTTTTTTACAGCTTCAGTGACTTCTGCATCTGTGAGCTGAATGTCAATATGCCGCTGAGCATCCTTCAAACTCCCCGTGTACTCACACATCAAACCGGGGCGCCGGCTTAAGGGCAGAATACTCCAGCTTATCCAGCAACGAGCAAGATCCACTCCTGTCAAACCGTTCGCCATGAAGGCTCTGAGCTTTGATAATTGGGGAGCATAGTTGGCCCTTTCTCTTGCTGTCAACCTTTGAGGAAAAGGATGTGTGTTGCTAAGGCGTTCAGGGCGGTAACCCGGTAGGGGGTTCTCATCAGATGGAGATGTATCCATGCAGTAAAACCAAGTCTGGTTCCACTCTTTGGGGTGACTGTGGAGTTTGGGATGAGGGAAGGTGACTTCCTTCCTTTTTTGAACCGCCATTCCGCCCAATTCCGTATTGGGTCCATCTGAGAATTCTGTGCGACGGTTTAAGTGAAAGAAATCCCTAAACAGTTCGACTGAAGGTTCCTCTTGCAGATAAACCTCACAAAAGACTTGGAAGTGGCAGATGTTGGTCACAGAATTGGGACCGATGTCTTGAGGGCGCAGCTGAAAATTGGCCAGTACATCCCGGAAATTTTTTGAACCGGGAGGGCTAAAACCTCGTCCGAGATGATCAGCGAATACGACTACCTCTCCATCCTTGGGTGTAGGAGGATTTTCCGGGCCAGGGACCCTCCAGTGGATGACATCTTTTTTAGCTAAAGCGCCCGTTTTTACAAGGTTGCTTAACTGCTCCTCGGTTACTCGAGAGGGAGCCCGATTGCATTCATAGACTTGCTTGGCCATGACAAGGGAAATCTGAAACATGATTATTGCCGGTTTAAGAATTACAGTGGACAACTATACAGCGGTATGAGGATACAAGCATATTGACAAACCGGATTTGGTTATTCGTAAACCGGAGTCTGACAATGGAAACAGTGTAATGCATTGGCGGTTCAACAGGGGACTAATGGTATCTACTGGGTCATCATTTGGTATATAGAGTTAAACCGCCCAATCTGGTGTTAAGGATGTATAAGTGAAGAGAAAAACAGGTTTCACAAGTTGGCATTGTAATTTTGGATCTACCGCATGTCAGAAAATGAAAATATATTCAGACCTAAATATTGGTACCGAAGCAGTTGATGAAGATTCAGATGGGATTTTCTACTTAAACGAGATGAGTTGGATATCAAACAGGTGCTAAAACTACCACCGCGCGAGATCTATGTGGTTCTTGGATCTAATCCATGGATATAAGTAAGGATAAAGAAGGTTCGGGCGAAGAACACTGATGAACGACAGAAACCCTAAGTGCAGATCTATGGTAAGAGAAGGGGAGACTTACGGAGGCTGTCGAGCAGCGGCGGCGCGCGGAGGAGCTCTGGTACGTTCAGGTCGATGCAGCGGCCAAGGTTGGTGCAGCAGTCGAAGGTCGACGGCGGCGGCTGAGGTCGAAGGCTCGGGCGTCGCGAGGATGACGATGATGCGAAGAGGTACGAGGGGGAAAATGGAAAGACCCCCAGGCCCTATTTATAAGGGAGATAAACGACAGGCGCGAAAATCGAGGAGCCGAATTTTTTGATATGAGGCGGAGCTGTCGCCTCGATTGTCGGAGGCTCATTAATGAAGGTGGATTATACAGAGTTTTAAATAGCAGGTGACGTCACGGCGGTTTACCATGATCCTAGAAGATGACATCACGACGGTTTACAAGATTATATGAAGATGTTGAAGAAGCAAATTTCTTAAGTATTGAGGATTGACATGAACCAGTTCAAATCAATCTGGGGCCTAATGTTGGGGATATTACCACTGGGCGTAAACCGGCCAGGAGAGGCCGGGTCAACCCCATAAGTAGTTCATCTGTATCTGAAGCCTATGAAGACAGACGGTGATGCTTCATGAAGGCCCAGGGCCCAAAGCCGGTTTAAGGCCCGTAGACACAAACCGGCATTGATATGTAAACTTGTGTTGTAAGATAGAGGTAGCAGACACCGAGCCGAACACGATTATGAGCCGGCCTCGGAGTCTGTAAACCGACGGGCGTCAACCCATGTGTATAAGGGGACGACCCGGCGGCGGTTCAGGGACAACAGACAACACCTCGAGACTCAGGCAAAGCGTATTCGCTCCCTGGTCATCGAAACCCCATCAATTCCATCACAACTAGACGTAGGCTTTTACCTTCATCGTAAGGGGCCGAACTAGTATAAAACTCTCATGCGTCCCTTGTCCGCTTTAACCCCTTTAAGCTAACCCGTAGCGATGGCTCCACGACTAAGTCCTTTCTCTAGGACATCTGCCGTGACAAAACCACGACACTGACACATCTTCCTTGTATGGACTTGTCCCCATTATCTATCTTTAGGGGTGTGTGGGTGCGTGTGTGGGGGGGGGGACAGAATAACTGCACTGCGCCTGTCAAACGAGTGCACTGCCGCGTTAGCGCGAGGCCGAGCCCGGGGGGGGGGGGGTCGGGACCCCCCTCCCCCATCCCAGCGAGGCCGAGCCAGGAACGAACCGTAGCAGGCGACGACGCGGCGTGCCGCAGCGTCGCATACAGAGGCGAGTCCGTAACATGACTTGCCCCCGCACCGCACCGAGGGGCATAGTTGTTCCGACACATCTTCGTTGTATGGACTTGCCCCCATTATCTATCTTTAGTGGCGTGTGGGTGCGTGTGGGGGGAAACAGAATAACCGCACTGCGCTTGTCAAACGAGCGCACTGTCGCGTTAGCTCGAGGCCGAGCCGGGGGGAGGGGGGGTCCCGACCCCTCCCTCCCCCATCTCGGCGAGGCCAAGCCAGGAACGAGCCATAGCAGGCGACGACGCGGCGTGCCGCAGTGTCGCATGCGGAGGCGAGTCCGTAACATGACTTGCCCCCGCACCGCACCGCACCGAGGGGCGTAGTTGTACTCACACATCTTCCTTGTATGGACTTGCTCCCATTATCTATCTTTAGGGGTGTGTGGGTGCGTGTGGGGGGGGGGACAGAATAACCGCATTGCGCCTGTCAAACGAGCGCACTGTCGCGTTAGCGCGACGCTGAGCCAGGGGGGAGGGGGCGTCCCGACCCCTCCCTCCCCCATCCCGGCGAGGCCGAGCCAGGAATGAGCCGTAGCAGGCGACGACACGGCGTGCCGCGGCGTCGCATGCGGAGCCGTGTCCGTAACATGACTTTCCCCCGCACCGCACCGCACCGAGGGGCATAGTTGTACTGACACATCTTCCTTGTATGGACTTGCCCCCATTATCTATCTTTAGGGGTGTGTGGGTGCGTGTGGGGCGGGGGAAACAGAATAACCGCACTACGCCTGTCAAATGAGCGCAATGTCGCGTTAGCGCGAGGCCGAGCCGGGGGGGGGGGTCGGGACCCCCCTCCCCCATCCCGGCGAGGCCGAGCCAGGAACGAGCCGTAGCAGGCGACGACGCGGCATGCCGCGGCGTCGCATGCGGAGGCGAGTCTGTAACATGACTTGCCCCCGCACCGCACCGATTGGTATGCCGAGGCGAGTCCGTAACATGACTTGCCCCCATTATCTTATCTTTTTTAGGGGGAAAACCAGCGCCGTTATGAATTATTATTTCATTTGTACTTTTTTGATAATTTTTATTGTACTGTTGTGAGTTATTATTTGTACTTTAGCCGTTTGTTTTCTCCCTCTATTTTTTTATTGTATTTAATTTTTGCTATTATCTTTGGTAACTGCCCAGAGATAGTGGGCTTTGCCACGATTGTGGGCTTTAGCCGTCGGTTTTCTCCCACTCACCTTTTAACCTCCTCTCTCCCCCGTTCCGCTCCGCTCCCCTCCCCAAATCGATTCCTTCTTCGTTCCCCTCTTCTTCTCTTCTCACAGAGAAGTTGCTTCTCCTGTTTCGCCGCGGGAGTGTCGGCCGGCGGGTTGAACCCTAGGGGTGGAGGTCTGGGTGCTCTGTTTGCTCCTTTTGCTCTACTGTCGATTTCCCTTGCGTCCTCTTATGTACAAATTTTCCCTCTATTTCTAAGCTATTGCTCTCTTGCTGTCTCAGGCTGGATTCGCTAGGGTTCCTTTGCTCTTGAACGAGCGGTTGGCGACAGTGATACTGGATTCCGTGGCGGGTTTTGTGTTTGCTGGTAAGAGTTTTCCTTTGTATGGCGTGCTTCGTTTATGAAATAGGTCAGAGCCCTAATTTTTGTTCATGTGTCTTGCGGATCTGGTTGGGCAGATTTTAGGTCTGTAGATCTCAATGGGTACATCATCCAATCCGGACAAGTTGAATGCAGGTGATTTTCCCTGTAATTTGGATGATGTTTTAAAAGATCTGGTTTTTAGGTTGTATAGGTGTTGTCGTATCGACTTTGTAAGTTGTATGTATTTTGATAGCTGTTAATTTTGCCCTGGAATGTGTGGTGTGTATAGTTTTGGCGGTTGATGTGACCTGCAGACAGGTTGTAGTACTGATCACCATCTGTAGTTTGAACTGTTGTCCTGGCATTTGAAATACGGTGTCGTAGTCAGTGAAGAACTATTATGATATTGAAAGAGTTGTCATTCTGAAGTTTGTTGTGCCAGTGGTGGGTTGATATTGTTTTATTGGGTGCACTTGTGTTGTTCTTATAGTTGAACTGATTGCTTTGTTCGTGTACTTTTTTGCTAATTATGATGTTGTTGCAGATGTTGGAGTGCCAGTGCCTCCTGTTTCTGACAAATCGGAACGCTTTCAAGATCTTGTGAATGTTATTTTTGAGAAACCAAACCCTCTAGAAGAACTTGCGAATGTTACTGGTGTTTCCCTTATATTTGCTCTTTTTTTATCAGCCTTGAATACATAAATATGATTAGCTACATCAGTTGTTCCTTTTCTTTGTGTCTGATGCTATGCGCTTTATTTATCTTGCCTCTGCAATGTTAATTTTGTTTTAATTTTATATGTGCGTGCTTATGTTATTGGTTTATGCACTTAATGACAGCCATGGTGCTCCTGAGGACATTTCTGATGTTGTCAAAGATATTAATGATGGAATGTATTCTCTTAACGTTGATGATGGTGATGGCAGCTTGCAGTTGTCTGTTACTCAGTCACAGAGTGTTGATGGCACTAAGCCTGTTACTCAGGCTGAGGATGTTCCTATGCAGTTACAGCTTGAGGATGAAAGGATAAGAAAGTAGAAGTGTGATTTCCAGAGGAGAAAGGAGTTGGAACGGCGTCAAAAGGCTGCCTGTGTGCAACGAAGTGATGGGGATGTTACTCAAGCTCCTGATGGTGTAGGTGATGAAGGTGCTGACGCGGCCTTTTCAACTGTTGATGGTGGATCTCATGGAAGTGACATGCCTGTGAAGACAAACCTGATGCAAACTCGTTTGACGCAAGTGTTTACTCATGATGCAGTTAAGGAGAAGAAAGCTGTTTTGAAGAGGAAGATGTCAGATCGAAATGCTGATGGCACATAGAGGCGTAGCCCATGTGTGAAAGCTGGTTCCCAACCTGGTAATAGCAAAGCTGATGGGGATAGTGTTTCTGTGAAGATTGGTCCAAGCACACTTGGTGGCTCCCCTGTTTGTCGGAGTCCACGAGTTTTGATAAATAAGAAGCCTTCTTCGTCTCCTCTTCCAGAGCGCTCTTTGTTGAAAGAAAATAAGAAGCGTAAAGTTCCTCCTGCGAAGGTGAACAAAGGTGTGAAGAAGCATGCTCGTGTCGAAGCTGAAGATGATGTATCTGAAGAAGATGATATTGAAGTTGATTCTGAAGATGAATTTGCAGTGGTACGTGTCTTGTACTGTATGTCACTAACTAGTTGTACTTGCAATGATTTAATTGTGTCTGGGCTGGTATGCTGGCCAGGCGAGGCTGGTCATTGTTTGCATCAAATGAGGGTGGTACTGATGTTGTTTTAAGAGTTGAACTTGTGCAATCTTTTCTTTTTTCTACTTGCCTTCATATGCTCATTTTGTTTTCTATATTCATTTATTTAAGCTGTGGCTTCTTTATTTTCATTTACAGCCTGTTAGCGTTATGAGTCCGGTCAAGCCGGTGGGAGGCAATGCCGGAAAGTTGCTTTGGATGAAGGTGACCAATGGAAATTGAACTTAACTGTGCGATGTTCGTTGTGAGAGGTTGAAGCTTGCGCTAAATTGCTTGAGAGTCGGCATGTGGCTAGGGTTCATGCAGCTGGTTTTGGTTCTATCTTCAAGTGTAAGGTGAAGTCTAACATCTCCCGCCCTCTGATGGGAGCTTTGTACCCGAGGATAGATCCTGATACAATGACTCTTGACATGGGTGAGGCTAATAAGAAGATTCGCATCACTAGCGATGGTATAAATCAATTATTTGGGTTCCCTTGTGGTGGACGTTCTGCACCAAGGCCGTCAGAGGACGGATATGACAACGCTCTAATGAAGTTAAGATCGGAGCTTGACATTAGCAGGAACAAAGATATCAAGACAAAGGATTTGAGGGATAGGCTCGAGGAGCTTGTCAAGGATCCTAGCAAAGATGACCTTGCTCTGAAAGTGTTCTTCATTATTGTGTTTATGAAGGTTGTGTTGCCTGGTGCCGCCCCGCGTGTTTCCAGAGAGGCAGCAATGTTTGATAATCTCGTCATTGAGGACATGGCTAATATGGATTATTGCTAGCTGATGGTTGATGAGCTTAGAAGGGCTGTTGTCAGGTACCAATATGGTGTTACCCTTGGGAAGGCAATCACAAGTTGTGCTATAGGGCCTGTACTAATGTACCTTGACTACCTTATCCGTGGCAAGACTGCGGAGCCTGACATGCGAGTCCCCCGCATATGTTTCATGGATCCTGTCAAGCTTTCTGATCTGGTTGATGCAGATTTGATAAAAAAAGGCAATGCAGATCCAAAGACTTGGGTGTTTGGGAAGCTTCTGGTGAGTTTTATTTCTTTCGTGTCTTGCAGACCTTTTTTTATTTAGGTATAGCTATTTTTGCTGGAGTGAACATGTGTCCCGCAGAGTTACCTGTTTAGATTTTGTCATTTCTTAAGCTTTGTGAGGTTTAGGTACGATTTTTAGTACTGTTGTTTCATGTGTGGTTGAACTGAATATCTTTGTTCAACTGTCATGTCGGTAAATACTAACAAATTGGCACTGATAGTTAAAGATTGATAGTGCTGTTGATTTAAATCTGTTAATATCATGTTTTATTTTTCCCCGTGTGTTGCATTGATTATTTAACTCTTTTCCCCCTTGTTTGTAGTGGAAAACTCAAGAGGAGGTTGTTTTTTTCCGAGTGTATGAACGGCCAGTCCTGGAGATGCCGTCGTCTTAGGTTCCCAAGTTTTCATCTGTGCACGATGAGTTGAGAGATGGCCGTGGTGTTGAGGGTGCTGGTTATGTTCCCCCTAGCCCTAGTAATGCTAGTACTTAACAGAGGCAGGGTTTTGGTATTGATGTCGCTGTTTCTGCGTTGGAGCGCGCTGAGCATATTTTTAGAAATGTGTGTTCTGAGATGGAAAAGGTCCCAACGACAGTTGAGCGTCTGAGCTGTATCAATGGTATCCTTCCTGAAGGTCATCAATTTAACGCTTAGGAAGCAGTGGACTATATTGAGATGGAGAGAATTTTAATTGGTGATATGCGTGACGGTGATGCTGATCTAGTTCAGAGCTCGGTTCGTGTGTTGAACAACATGAAGCGTTTCAAAACTATGCAAGACTCTCGCTGCAAGCCATATGAAGAAAGTGCAAATGTTGTTATCAGGCAGATTGAGCAGGATGAGGCTGCTGCCACCGACAGCAGGGCTGGTGATGGTACCGAGGCTAATGTTTCTGATCATGAAATGAATGATGTTGGCTTGGAGCGCCTTGTTGTTGATGTGAGTCAGCCCTTGGTGTTTGCAATTTTTACTATGTTGTTCTGCTGTCAGTATTGTAGTTGAACTTTCTCATCTTCATCTGTTTATTAATTTTTCTTTCATGCAGATTGAGCAGGATGAGGCTACTACCACCGACAGCAGGGCTGATGATGGTACTGAGGCTAATGTTTCTGATCACCATACGAACGATGTTGGCTTGGAGCACCCTGTTGTTGATGTGAGTCAGTCCTCGGTGTTTGTATGTTTTTACTATGTTGTTCTGCTGTCAGTATTGTAGTTGAACTTCCTCATCTTCATCTGTTTATTAATTTTTCTTTTCATGCAGGAGACCAGTCATAATGTTGAGCCTGCTGTTGACCGTGGAATTAATGATCCATCTACTGATAAGTGCAAGGTTATTTTTATTTTTATTGTGTTTATACATATTTCTGAATTTTCATGCGCACCAATGTGCCTTGCTTGTTCATTTTTCTATCCCACACCGTTAAGAGTTTGCAGGTGATACCTACCTTTTTTGTTACTGTGGTTTAATTCCTTGTGTTTATTGTTGCTAATAATAGCATTGTTTTTTGCTTCATTACATATGAATCAGGGTCTTGTTGTTGGCGACGAGCCTTGTTCGCCCATTGGTGATGTTCCTTTGATTGTTAGCAGCAGCAAGATCGATGATGTTGCTGTGAATGCTTCTAAGGTTTGTTTTTCTGTGCACCTCTTGCTAGCTTATTTTTGATTGTTAGTTTTGCTCATATTATTCACTTTTTCTGAATTTTTATTTCTTCAGATGACTGATGTTGAGCGTGAGGCTGTCGTTAGTGGTGGAGATGATGCTCGTGGTGTTCCATTGAGTAGTGGGCGCGATGTTGGTACCAAAGTTGCTGATGAGGATGTTGGTGCTCCCAGCATACTTGATGCCAAATCGTCTCGTGTTGGTATTGCTGGGAATGAAAATGTTTCTGATTGTGAAGATTTGCCGCCGGAGAATTTCCCGCACGGAGGTCTTGATTACGGTGATGCACTGCAAGATGCCTCTAGCGTGGAGGAGGTGCCATCCGAGGATGATGATTTCTTCTGTCGATTTCTTCTGGCCCCTTGACGCAGGAGGCGCTCGTGTCGTCCCAGGATTTTCTTTCTATAGACCCTGAAAGCGCAGCAATATTGGTGTCCTCTCAAGATCTCCCATCGTCAAACCCTGAAACTGGAGGCATATTGGTCTCATCACAGGAACTACCGTCGCCGTCAAACGCTGATAGTGCAGGTAAGGACTTGTAAATGAGGCATACTTCTCAATTTGGCATTTTGGACATGTTCACTTATAGTGCTTGAACTTATTATTTTTCTTCTTTTTCTGCAAGCAGAAAGTGGTAATGTTGTTAAGGTTGGTATGTTTTTCTTCGCTATTACGAGGTTGTGCACAAACCGTACGAAACGGTTAGTTTGGGATTTTGCCCGTACCATTTTTTCTCTTTTTCTTTCTCTCATATGATTATTGTTGTTATTGTAGTAGTTTTAATTCATGTAATCTTTTGTGTTTTCCTAGTGACAAGCCGATGTTTCAAAATAAAGAATGTGATGCCAATGTTGGTTCTATTGCTAAATCGTTTGTCCCCACTGGCATGCTCAACTCAGACAGTGCTGATGTTGTTTTATATTCTCTACGTCAGAAGTACCGAGACACTGACAAGTTGATAGTTCCCAGATGGGTGATGGTCAGTATTTTGGTTTGTAGATAGGATGATAGCTTGTTTTGCCAATTTTCTAACTTTTGTTGTTCTTTTTATACAACAGACCAAGATCCATGATGGAAATATTGATTCCAATGTGCTAAATTGGTTCATGAGATCAGGGGCTGATGGTTTTGACCAAGTAGGTGAACTTGAACCTTTTGTACTCATGAACTAGAACTGTCATGTTTTCTTGCAAGTTTGGGAGGTGGGGGAATGAACTTGAGTAGCCTGCTTTTACCCCTGCACTTATGAATGATGTGTGCTTCTTTTTTTAAAGCTGAACTTATTGTCGCAAGGAAATTGAACTGATATGTTTGTTGCAAGTTTGGGCGGTGGATATAAACTTGAGTAGCATTTATTTTTTGTAGTGTTTTGCTTACTCAATTAGAACTTATGATTATCTGATTTTTGTTTGTACTTCTGAATTTCAATTTCCTTCTTTTATTTTATTGTTTGGAGGCTGAATTTTTTGTTTCATTATGATTTGTTAAATTCATTTTTCCTCTGTGATTTTTTTGTCAGCTTCTTTTCCCTACTTTTGATCCGCCGTCATTTGCGGCTACCATGAAGCCTAGCGAAGAATCTGGGCATTGGTGCTTGATTGTTCTGAATTTGAGGTTCCGTCGTTTCGAGTGTCTTGATTCACTGCGCGATGAAACCTGGAGTGATGCAGTTAGATTCTTAAGGACTATGACAGATAACATAAAGAAGCTTTGGAGGGAGTCCAGCGTAGACAGGGCCAAACCGTTCTCGCCGGTGCATATTGATGGTTTCTCTTGCGAGTTTGTGCGGGTGCCGCAGCAGAAAAACACGTGAGTATCCGTTTTTAATGATTTTTTGTTAGTTCTTTTTGTTGCTGGGAGGGTGGTGTTCCTGTATTTTCGGATTTGTGATGTACCCTTTTGTTTTTTCTTTTGTTAACAAGCATGATTGTGGATTCTTTATGCTACAAAGATGCAAGACCTATCATTGCCGGGAGGATGGTGTGATTGAAATGTTGGATTACAGCCATTAAGACATTCTTGACATTAGGAAGACTTTTCTGTATACCTGCGCAACTAGCGATGTGTTTGATGTTGACTTTCGTGGTTTGTTTGGCATCGAACCCTGTACGTATGCATGACCTTTTGTAATTTTTGGCAGCTTGTACTTCTTGATTAGTACTGTCATGAATTATGTATTTGAACTTTACCCTTGATGTGGTCTTCTATTTTTTTTATTTTTGCAGGTGAGTGGCTGGATCTTGATGAGCATGACTACAGGATCTTTGGCTGCCAGTTCTCGGAGCTCGAGCGCGTATCTATTGATCTTAGCCAGGGACGTTCCCCAGAAAAGACAAGATCTGGTGTTATTAAGGGGCGGTTGGGAGCCCTAAAAGGTTCTACGGCTGCTTGTGCAGAGAGCCCCTCTACACCCAAGAATCCCATTGTGGAATTGATAGATAGCGATGATGATGCGTTGACAAGATTGCTGGCATGGGAAGAGTCACCAGGAGCGCTGCTGCCAAGGGTTTATCCCCACTTGCTGGAATAGTGGCACGTAGAGCTGGTGGTGCTAGGAAGGATCCTGCTTTGGATTCTGGCAACGTTACAAGCATGAAGCGTGCACCCAGAGCTCCTATAAAGTTTTTCTCCCCTGTGCAGCAGGTTCACCCTCATAAATTCCCTCACCCGGACAAGGCTCACAAGTTGTATAATCTGTTGCTTAGCGATGAAGCATGTGAGAAGTATGCCGAGTGAGTATCTCTCATTACATTTCCTCTTCTTTTCCTCTGTTGTTTGTAACTGCTAGATAAATATGACCTGAACTGTTACTTTTTATACAACTTGAACTGCTATGAATGCCTTATCTTGCTTCCCCCTGCTTTTTGTTCTTGTCTGTGCTGCAGGAGTACATTCTCAATGGTACCTCAGCCCGATGGTAGCGTAACCAGCTTCACTGGGAAACGCATCTGGGAAGTTTTTGCACCTGGGCAAATGATGGAGGGTGATGTAATGGACTTCCTCATTGATGATTGGAAGAAATATCCCGATAGAAATGTTGATTTTGCGTCTGGGAAAAGGGTATTGCTGAGTCCATATTTCATCACGGTAATCAATCAGATCGTTTGTTTCTCTTAAACAAGACTGCCCATTGTTTTACGAGTTTTAATAATACTTTGCTTGTTGATCCTTTCCCCCTGTCTATTTCTTTCTGGACTTTTTGCAGGGTGTGCTTGACTGTACATTTTACGGTGGTGAAGATAAAGAGTTTAATGTGGAGAGTGCAGCGAGAGATTTCAGGAGCTATGTTAAAAATGAGGAAGACTTGCTCGCTACCGACCTTGTGAGTTCTACTAGCTGATTTTTGGTTTTATTTGTTTGTTGTCATGCTGGTTTTTTATTTTGAATATTTAATATATCTTTTTTGGTCATTTGTTTTTAGATCATGATGCCTCTATTCAAGCCTATGGTTTTACCAAAGGATAAGAAAGTGAACCACTTTTCCTTATATGTCATGAATCGGTACCGAAGTAGGGTCGACATCCTTGACTCTTTACCTTATCCGAAGGACCATCGTCCTTCAAAGAACACCTATCATAAAGACTGTGAGAAGATTGTGAGTGACATTTATTATCTGTACTGGATTAATTTTTCCACATCTTTGTTTCTGCTTTTCTAAGACCTGAAAATGTGTGGTTTCTTTTCTTTTTTTACAGATCTCCAGGATGGTCCAAGTAATGAAGGTTGTGTATGGTGATGCTCAGTACAATGTGAGCAAGCAGCCCAAATGGGAGCTTTTTGCAAAGAAACCAACGTTTGTGAAGGTTCCACTTCAAGGGGCGAATGAATGTGGCCATTATACTATGAAGTATGCGGGATCCTATGATGGTGAAAAGATCGTTGGGAACATTCGAGATAATGATGTGGTTTCTAGTTGAGCTTTTCACTTTTCTGTGTTTGGCTGATTGTGTATTCTTCTTTTTAATGTGTCATGATTTTTTATAATTTGTTTTATTGTTTTGCAGCCTCGTATTTGTTGATTGGAATGCTGAGGATCTGTATAGAGTTGTGTTCAACCAGAATAACCAACTTCTGGTGACGGAGCTTCCCAAGGAGGTCCAGCCTTTGACTCCTGGTGCATAGAAGAAATGGTCATCATTTGCGTATTGAAATGGATAGTTGTGTGATATATCTCTTGAAAGCATTGTAGGCTTTGATTGTAGTGTTTGGATGACTTGTCAAGTACTATGTAATAATTGGTATATTTTTGTGTTGTGTTTAAGTGTGGCACAATGTTTAACAATCTTTTTTTCCATGATGATAGTGTGGTTGAATAGCTGTTTTCACTTGTGTATTTTTCATTGGGAATTCGTTTTGGTTAAGTTCTATTTCTTGTACTGAAGTCTTGTAAACTAGTTGAACTGAAAACACCTTTTTCCAAGTTCATTACGAGTTGTTGCTGGAAAAGTGAGATTTATTTTATTTCATCTGTCCCAACCTAGGTTGGACCTTTATAGTTTCTGTACCCTCTTTTCTTGTACTTATAGTATAGTTCTGTTAGTACTGAATTGTAATGTCATTCAGCATAAGGCTTTTAAAATTTGGTGTCACTAGCACTTGCGGATCTAGCATGAGTGGAGTGACGCTTCCTTGTTATGTAGAACTGATTTCATATAATGTATTAGAACTGAAGTTTTTTTTGGGATTGAAATTATTTATGACCAAGTTGCTATGTGATCTCTAGCCAGATTTTATTCAAGTATAAGAAATTTAGCAAAATTTGAGAGCCAAATTTTTGTTTGAACTTCTTCAATTTTAGTAGTTGAACTTCATAGTAAAAGTTAAAGCACTGGTTTAAATTAGCTACATTTAACAGACAGCCGTATAAAGTTCATAATTACTTCACTAGTCAATGTGGCCTGATGCTTCTGTTGTTTGTTTTTTGTTAATTTTTGTCCTTGGTTGAACTATAATCTATTTGGTTGAGTCTTGGCCTTCTTTCTCAAGGCATTAATTGGTATCATCATAGCACTTACCGAATAAACTAACTTGTACTGAGATTTCAATTGTGCTAGTACTTTGATCATTTTATTTTCTTGTGTTGTTTGAAACTAGTGCCTCACTGGTCAATGTGGGCTGATGCTTCTGTTTTCTTTTCTTGTGATTTTTCTCCTTGGTCAAAATGATATCCTTTTGATTTAGTTTTGGCCTTCTTTTTTCTAGGTTGTGGTTCTTCTCAAGGCAATGTTTGGTATGATCATAGTACTTGCCTTATAGACGAAGTTGTACTGAGATTTCAGTTGTACTATTACTGTTATTCTTAGTGTGTCAATGTTTTATGGAACGTGAACTGAAGCTTCCCGTTCCTTTTTATATTTTGTAGAATGAATGTACCATTTGTTCAAGTGTACCAGAACTCTCAGTCCTAGCATGCTAGTGACTAGGAAATACGTACTGATTGTTCTTTGCTTTTCCTGTTGCAGTACTCAGTAAATTTCTAACTACTATTAGCACGATGCTGTTAGTAGTGAATGTTGTCCTCTGCTAAAACTTAGTCTTTTTAGTGTTCTTCTGAAACTAAAAACTGATTTCTTAGTGTGATAGTACTACCATAAATGTCTAAGTTGTACTGAGCGTCCAAGTCTACTATTTGTTGTTGTCCTTAGTTAGTCTGCCACTGTTTTTGTTTTTTTGTGAAAATATCCATGTGTGATTCTTGTTTCTCCATGACTAGTGCTGCGTGGCAGCCATCAAGTTTCAACTTCAACCTACTTCAACTTCAAATGATGGGAAGCAAGCAAACTTGTTGAACGACATAAGCAAATGATGTACTTGATAGACATAGGCAAACTTGTTCAAACCCTGACACACATAACATAAGGTAGCTGGTTCAACATAACGAAAGCAAACTAAAAGTCTGAAACAACAAGATTAAGGACAGGCAGAAGTGCGAGCAACACGAATGCAGACTTTCATGCATCTTCATCCCGCGAAGCTACAGTGGTAGTAGGGGTCAGCCTCCTGCTCTTTAGAAATATCCCAACCTGTCATGTTGTTGTCGATTGTCTTCCATGACTTGTACGTGGCGTACGCATCTATTCCTGCGTACGTGATGAGGTTGTCTGGCAGCGGGCTGGTCCCCCATAGTTTGTGGTCTGCCTTGTCCATCTTCTTCTTCATGCCGCTGTAGAATGGGTGGAACTGCAACATCGGCCAAGGAGTCGTAGTATTTGTCGGTCTTTCAATCTTTCCACTTGCGCTGCATGTCGATGAAGTTGTTGGGGTTGATCTCCAAACCAGACTTGTTCAGCATCCGCTTGTCACCTCCAATGCTAAAATCGACAAATGTGTACAATTTCTCCTCCCGCAGGAAGTCTTTGAGGCGCTTGGGCCTGCAAGGGGGGAGACACACATTTAAAGATTAGTCTTCTTTTTTGAAGATTTAATTCTTCTGTTGTTTGGTTTTACAAGTGATAATCCATGAGGTAGATGCTTATATAGTATAAGTAATGGATGAATGTAGTTCAGAAACTAGTACACAAAGTCCTGAAATTAAATTCAACTACACCATGTTATTTTTCTTTTTTGCTATCTTCAGTGCTTCACCAAATTCTTCACCAATTTCAAGAATCATTTTACTAGATTCAATGATATATGTGCTGCTTGATTCAAGTTTAGTTTTCTTTTTTGTTTAATAAAAGACCTATACCAGTGCTTGATACATCTTTGTGCATCAATTCTATATCAAGTTCAGAAATTAATTTGAGAAACATGTGCATCAAGATATGGACCTATACCACTTCACCAAACATCTTTTAATACATCAATACTATAAACTATACTAGTGCATCAAGATCAGAATCTATGCTAGTACATCAAGTTCAGAAATTAATTTGGTGCATCAAGTTCAGAATTCTATAAACATTTTCCAGATGCTAATCTGGTGGAATAATCCACTTCACAGTTTCAGAAATGCATGTAACTTGAGAAACATGTACTCGTGCATCCACTTCACAAACTATAGTAGTTCATCTAGTTGGGAAACAAGTTTAATGAAGTTTTTCGTGAGTAGTACTAGTACAACAGATGAATGAACAATAGTATGGGTTACCATTTTGTGGCTGTTGCGATGTGGTACACCAAGCAGAGTTCCTCGACGCACAAATGCAGGACTGCCGCCATCTATGGAGGTTCATCGTCGCAGGTGTACTCCACGTCAACTCCGATGAAGCTCGGAGACAAGCCGCCGCCCTTCATCCTGAGCCTGCTCATCACCTCGTCGGTCTTGTCTGGCTCGCTGGTGCAGACGATCTCCAGCGTCTCCTTGCCGTGGAGCTCAACCTCTGTGAGGGTTCTCGTGTACTCGCGCTTCTCGCCGGGGACGTGAACGTCGACGAGGTTGCTGCTCTTGTCCGACGGCTCGCCATGATGACGCTTGGTGGACGGTTCCTCCGCCATTGCCTTCCTCCGGCGATTGTGGGCTTGGGAGAGAAGTTTGTGGTTTGTGTGCAGTGGAGATTGAAGTGGCAATGGTGGTTCTGTGAATGAGGAGGAGATGGAAGACAATGGGGTATTTTGCAGTGCGTCGATGGGGATGTGTGGGAGGCGGTTCGTCAGGGGCGTGGGTGTGGTGGTCGTGGGGGTCCCCGTTTTAGTCCCTTGTGGCAACCGCTCAGTGGGTGGCGCGGGTGGTGGCCTGGAAGAAGCAACCGTCCAAGTCAAAGGGTTTTCACTGTTGCACTGACTAGTCTTGTCAAGCTGTACTTATGATATGCTAAATCCCACTTGCACGTCTCAGGGGTGGTGATGATGGCATTTTTCACTGTTAGGTGACGTATGCTTTGTGATGTTTTCCGTGTGGATGTTAAGTATTGTTTTACCACTGAAGTCTTATAGACTAGTTTATCTCAAAACATTTTTCAGTGCCCTGGGAGTTGTTGCTCAAAACTGGTACTTATTTTATTTTCATCTGTAATAACCTAAGTTAGGCCTTTATAGTTTTTGTATTCTCATTTTGGTGCACTTATGGTTTAGTGCTGTGTGAATTGAAATGTAATTTCATACAGCGTGCGGTTTTGAAATTTGGTGTCACAGTGGTGTGAGTGGCCTGACTGATCCTGCCTTTTTAGTACTGATGTCATATGTATGTTTGAACTGAGTTTTTTTATTTATTTGGGTGGGTTGGGGGATTGAGGTTATTTTACGACCAAATCGTTCATTGAGGTGTGGACAAATTTTATATAAATAAGAAATTTAGCAGAATTGACAAATAAATTCTATTTGAACTTCTTGCATTTTAGTAGTTGAAGTAGTCAGAATTTATATAAATAAGAAATTTAGCATAATTGACAAACATTATATATTTGAACTTCTTTTATTTTAGTAGTTGAACTTGTCAGAATTTATATAAATAAGAAATTTAGCATAATTGACAAACATTATATGTTTGAACTTTTTGCATTTTAGTAGTTGAACTTGTTAGATTTTATATAAATAATAATTTTAGCATAATTGACAAACATTATATGTTTGACCTTTTTGCATTTTAGTAGTTGAACTTGAAAGTAATATTTAATTCGGTTTTTTAAATTATGTACATTTAACACATAGGCTATTAAGTTCTCTTCTTTTTAGAGGTTCATTGTTTTTGTATCATATTTTCTCCTTATTTTATCATCCGTGGTGCAGAGCTAAAATTATTTTTATTTTTATTTTTCGTATTTAAAGTTATTGCCTGCGAACTAGTATTGGAATTTATCTATTTTCAGTTTCGAACATTTTTCTTGTAGTTTATATTTCTTTGCCCCGCCCTCTGGTTTGTTTAACTGGGCTTATTGGTGGGGTGTTTGTAGACGATGCAGGCTATTGGGCCGTTTTCCGGCCCAGATAGCTCGTCCGCGCGGCTGTGCAGTGCGGCGTGCGCGTGCGCTCTGGGTTTAGTCCCACCTCGCTAGTCGAGGGGGCTCCGGACCTGTTTATAAGCGCAGCCGAGGCTCACTGGTCGAACTCCTCTGAATACTTACCTGAGCGCTTATACACGGCGCTCGCTCTCTCTCATGACCTGTTGGCCCTGGTCGGCGGGCCCTGTGTTGTGCGGATTACTAGGGATTTGCCCACGGGCTCGAGTTCAAGTATCTAGCAGCGTCAGGGCCTGCGCCTGACCTTGGGCGGTCAATTTTTTATTTTTTGTTTGTTTGAATCTAGTACTTGACTCCACTAGTAACTTGGACTGATACTTTTTGTTCTGGTTCTTGTCAGTTTTGTGTAAGTGTAATATTTTTCATTTGAGTTTTTTGCCTTGTTTTTTGTGTTTGTTTTTGTGATTATTCTCAAGGGTCTTCTGGTGTCATTTTCAGAACTATGGTACTTGCGTGTAGACCAAGTTGTACTGATAGTCCATTCATAGTAGCGCTTATGTTCTTAGTCTGACATTTTTTTGGGTGATTATGGACTGCTGCTTCTTTGTACTTTTATTGTAGTAAGTATGTACTGTCCGATCAAGTGTACTAGTACTGTCATTCTTAATCTGCAAGTGACCAACATAAGTGTGTGCTGATGCTTCTTAACTTTTTCTGTTTATAGTACTTGTTAATTTTCTAGCAGCTACATATGAATGAGAACACTACATGAAGTACTAAGAATTTTTGCTTCAACTTTTGAAGCGTTGTTAAGCAACTCAAATTGTGCTGATTGTTTTCAATGTTATGTTTTCTATACAATACTGAATCGAAACTAGACATGGAACAACGTTGTGTGATTAGTTGCTTCATAACTAGTACTTTAGAGCAGCCACAAAGTTCCATTCAGAAGCTACTTTTGAATTTGAAATGATGGATTAACAACATACGAAGCTACCAAACTTATACAATGAGATAAGCAAAACATTATACTTGATGACATAAGTAAAATTGTTCAACCATGACAAGCACGACATAATCATACTGGTTCAACCCAACAAGAGCAAACTACTAATTTGAAACAACAAGATAAAAGGCAAGCACAAGCGGAAGGAAAACGAAGGCAGGCTCTGATGTATCTTCATCCCATAAAGGGGCAATAGGAGCGGTCGTAGAAGTTGTCAGCCTCCCAATCTTTTGCAAATTCTGAACCATCTGTGATGTAGTCGATTATGATCCATGACTTGTACGTGGCGTACGCATCTACTCAAGCGGACTCAATGAGGTTGTCTGGCAGTGGGCTGGTCCCCCACAGTTTGTGGTCTTCCTGCGTGTTGATGTTCTTCTTCATGCCTTTCTAGAATGGGTGGATGACGCTAGCTGCAACATCAGTCAAGGAGTCGTACTCTTTTCCGGTGTATGGAACTCTCCACTTGCGCTGAATGTCAATGAACTTGTTGGGGTTGATCTCCAAACCGGATAACTTCAGCTTCTCTTTGTTGCTTTCAATGCCGAAACTGGCAAATGTGAACAACCTCTCATGCTGCAGCATGTCATTCAGGCGCTTGGGCCTGCAAGGGGAGAGACATTTTGAAAATTAGCATTACTTTGATGTTTGAATTATTCATTTTTGTTTTGTTTTACAAGTGATGAATCCATGAAGTAGTTGTTTATGTAGCATAAATAATGGATGAATGTACTTCAAAAACTAGTAAACAAAGTTCTGAAATTAAATTCAAGTACATTATGTTATTTTTCTTTTTGGATTATACATAGTTCGAGTCAATGTTGTATGTGCTGCTTTAGTACTAGTTTAGTTTACTTCTGTTCAATTGGACAACACATAACCAGTGCTTCACCAAGTTCTTAGTTTTTTTGCTTACGAAAATAACATTAGACCAAATTCAGAAAATACTTCACTACATCAAGTTCAGAAACATGAATCCATGAAGTAGATGCTTATATAGCATAATGAATGAATGAATGTACTTCAGAAACTAGTAAACAAAGTTCTGAAATTAAATTCAAGTACATCATGTTATTTTTCTTTTTGGATTATACATAGTTTCAGTCAATGTTGTATGTTCTGATTTGGTACTAGTTTAGTTTACTTTTGTTGAATAGGATAACACATAACCAGTGCTTCACCAAGTCCTTAGTTTATTTTCTTATGAAAATAGCATTAGATCAAATTCAGAAAATACTTCACTACATCAAGTTCAGAAACATCTTTTTAATACATCGAGTAGATAAACTACACTATTGGATCAAGTTCAGAAACTACACTAGTCGATCAACTTCAGAAATTAATCTTCCGCAAGATTTTCCAAATAGTAATCCAGTGCATCAGGTTCAAAAAAACATTTACAGTGTATCTACTTGAGAAAATGCAGTAGTGCATCCACTTTTCACAAGCCACACTAGTACATCTAGTTCGGAAACAAGTCTGATGAAATTTTCAGGATACAGTACTAATAAAACAGATAAACCAAACAGGGAAATGAGTAGGATGGCTCACCATTTTCTGGCCGCTGCGATGTGGTGCACCAAGCAGAGCTCGTCGACGGACAACTGCAGGACTGCTACAATCTGGGGAGGTTCATCTTCGCTGGTGTAGTGCACACCAACGCCGACGATCCTACGACGCTGGCCGCAAGCCTTCTTCCAGAGCCTGGAGATCACCTAGTCAGCCTTGTCTGGTTCGCTGGTGCAGACAATCTCCAGCGTCTCCTTGCCGTGGAGTTCAACCCCTCTGAGGGTTTTGGTGTACTCGCGCTTCTCGTCGGGGACGTGAACGTCGACGAGGTTGCTGCTCTTGTCCGACGGCTCGCCATGATGACGCTTGGTGGACGGTTCCTCGGCCATCGCCCTCCTCCGACGGCTGTGGGCTTGGGAGAGAGAAGTTTCTGGTTTGTGTGCAGTGGAGATGGAAGGGGCAATGGTGGTTTCTGGCAATGAGGCAGAGATGGAAGAGAAAGGGGTATTTTGCAGTGCATCGACGGGGATGTGTGGGAGGCGGTTCGTCGGGGGCGTGGGTGTGGTGGTCGTGGGGGTCCCCGTTTGCAGTCCCTTGTGGCAACCGCTCAGTGGGTGGCGCGGGTGGTGGCCTTGAAGAAGCAATCGTCCAAGTCAAAGTGTTTTTACTGTTGCACTGATCCGTCTTGTCAAGCTGTACTTATCAGCTGCTTATCCCACTTGCACGTGTCAGGGATGGTGATGATGGAGGTCTGTACTCCTCTACTGTGGTACTTGGACTGGTGATTGAAGTGTAATTGAACTTACCAAATACCAGTCAGACTATGTGTGTCATGCTAATGTTTTTTAAAACAATTTTTGTATTTTTAAAGCATTGTTTATATCAAGATAATCTCTGAGTATTTTCTACAGATAAATTAGATTTTCATCAGTACAGGATGTATTATATTCGCATTTTGGTTGAGGTAATTATTTTTATGTACTGATGGTCTTTCTGAACTGGGACTGGCAGAAGCAGACATAGCTTGTTTTTTCAAATGTTGTTTTTTTGAGGTGTTCACGGGTGTGTTTGTTTTATTATGCCTTTGTACTGACGATTGAGAATTATCAGTACCGATGTACTATAAGAGTTTAAATTTTCCGTAACATATTTTTTCTAAGTTACTCGTCGACAGTAGTGTTGGCGTTACATAAATCCAGATAAGTTTTTTGAAATGTATTTGTGACTGCATTCAAAAGGATTATCAAATGGTTTACATAATAATGTCACTTGTCCAACGGGCACAAATCACAAATTATATCTTAACTATAGTACTGATCGAGAAATCGATGATAAAGCTAAATAAGTTTTGGTAGCGACAGTGTTTCTGATATGTTTCCTCATTGTGTACCGAGGCAACTGAGAGTACAAGCTTATTTTTTAGTTGACGCAGCAGCATATCCACTATGGATTGTTCAGTCTTGAGCTCCTCCTAACTGGCCCCGAATGTTGTCCCTTGCCGGCGCCCTTTCCTGGTTGAGCCTTGGCAGCTTCTTCATCAGTTTCAGTTTCCTCTTCCCCAACATTGTCATCTTCATTGTCGTCGTCTGATTGGTCGTCATTCTCATCAAACTCTTCTTCTTCATCCTCTTCTTTTGATTTTTTGGAACTCTATACCTTGCCCTGTTTCTGTTCAGCGCCACTGACCTCCTTGCCCACTTTGCACGTGCGGGCATTATGTCCGTCAGTTCCCCCACACTTGCGGCAAGTGTAGGTGTTACGTGTGTCGTCTCCATTGGTAGAAACCTGGGCAGCTCCAATCTGCTTGTGCAGCGTTTGCTTGTTGATAGTGGCATCTGTGCGGAGTGGGCATGTGCGGTAATTATGGTTGCTCGTGACGTTGCATAATCCGCATGCCCTTATCCCAAGAGGTTTGCCGTCCGGGCCAAATTCCACGCGCCTGTGGGGCGTGGCAGCTTTTTGGCTGCTGCTTTCGCTGCTTGCGTCTTACTCTTCCTCCCCTTTGTGTTTGAGAATATGGGTGGTTTAATCACCCTTTCCTGCTGCTGCTGGTAGGATGTCCTGTTGTCATGTCGTTCGCCTACAGCACCATCAAGCTCATGATCTTGCATGTGAGCATGTTGGTGCTCTTGAGTGCGCACATGGGCAAGCTCTGGTTACTGTTGCTCCTCTTCCTCATTGTCGAATGGGTCAATAGCTCCCAGATGGTTCATCTCAGATAACATTGTAGCAATATCCTGCTCAATGGCTTCATTGTCCGCGACACCTCCGTTTTCAGCAGAATGCATGGCGTCGAGTTCTTGTTCAAGTTTGTCCATGATGACCCGTGACCTCGCCATTTGCTCTTGGCTTCTCAAGCTTTTTCTGTGCACCCTCATGTTCAGCGTCAGCAGTGAGCTTTCAATGCAGTATTGGGATGCCTTGTTTGATGCCACTGTCCTCAAGTCATTTCTGTTGAATGTTGGCTGGATGTTCGGGCGTTTGGTGTATCTCCTGAGGATGTATTTCTTTGGAACGCTGGCAGCCTTAATTGTCTGCATCATGCACAGGACATGCACACAGAAAAGACTTGTATTTTTTTGGAAGAGGTGCATGTTTTTTGTCATTTCATTCGAACAAAAACTTTGCAAAAAAAGTAGTACAGTATGTAACATATTTTTTTAGTTCTCACCTGTGTGGTCCCATAGCCTGCACTCGCACTCATATGTTTCTCCCACGGGGTCTGCAACCACCTGGAACGCGTGCTGAGCCCACACAGACAGTTTTTGTGGGTTGTTGTAGTGCACGAGGTACTTTGTGGGCTCTTCCGTCTCTGTTGCCGTGAAGAGTGTGCTCAGTTTTAGCCTATTTCTGACCTCGCTATACACAGCTCGTGGGTAAAGCTTTGCCATCTGGGTGTCAAACCCATAGAAGGTCAGCGTGTTTTGTTCCTTCTGCCCATGCAAGAATGATGACCAAATTATTAGTTTTATCGCAGCAAAAAATTGTCTAACTAATAAAGTTTTACTTTAGTAAGAATGTTATTTTTGTCTTACGACAGGTGATAGAGCTATACCCGGTTACCCATTGTCTCCTAGTTCTCTGTCTCCCTCCTTGTTTTGACGTAGGAGTTTACCTGGCCGACAAACCGGTGTAGGTTTTCTCTCTCACTTACGAAGTTCTTCTTGAGCACATAGTTCATGCTCTCACTTCGTTGTGTGGATGTCATTTTGGCGCAGAAAATTTCTTTGAAGTAGGCTGATATCCATCTCTCACGCTCGTTCCACATGCCCACCATCGTGGCATCATCATGGAGGTTGTACTTATCCACGAGTCTTTTCCAGGCAGCCTCAAACTCAGTTGGCATGAGGGGCCAGTTGAGGATTGATGTGAATTCATCCTTAAATTCTTTGTGCAGGTTGTACAGGTATGCGAGGTGTTCCCTGTACTTCTTCATAATGTGCCAGCGGCACAGCTTGTGTACCATGTTCCCGAAAGCATCTGGGATCTCCAAAGCCATTGCCGGGCACTGGTCTGGTAATGAAAAAAGAGACGTGGAGTGGTCATCAGATGGTGGTGCATATATACCAATAGAACTGACACAACATTTTTACTGTGTTATTTTCCTTTTTTGGGGGGGGTGGTGGTTGGGGGTGGTTTTGGCGGTTGTACCTGTGAGGATGCATGTAGGAGCCTTCCTTCTTATGCACCTTAAAAATGTCTTGAACAACCATCTGAATGAATCTGCATCCTCATCTCTTATCAGGGCGAAACCAAAGAATGTAGTCTGTAAGTGGTTGTTAGTACCTACAAACACCCCAAGTGGCATATGGTACTTGTTGGTCTTATATGTGGTGTCAAACGTTACGCAGTCACCAAAGTCCTGATAGGCCCCTCGGCAGCTTGTATGTTCTTAACTCTGTCGGATTCATCGAGTTGCATGTCACAGAAGAATTCCCTATTTATAGCTTTCATCTTCCTAAAGAAGTTGACAGCCTTTAGGACATCGTCCACATCATCCATCCTTGAATTCTTTGCTTTGCTGCATATTAAAAGTGAACAGTCATTCAAAAAGGCATGTTGAACTGGCGTCAGGTCAAGCGTTGCGTAATATGTTTGTACTGACAGATGAAAAAAGACGGAGGTGGTTTATGGGAGGAGAACAAGTATGTACTTACATGTTAATCAGCTCTTTGACATTCATTTTGAGGAAGTAGCTACCGGGGTCATCGCCACCCAGTATGCTCATGATTTGCACGTGTTCAATGCCTTTGAACTGCAGGTACTTGACGTACTCCAAGATTGTTTTGTCAAAGTTTTTGTGGCAGTGCAAGAAGACAAGCATTTGGGGGGTGAGCTGTAGCCTATGGTTGTGTTCCCAGACTATCTCTTTTACGACAAGTGTTCCATCCTTTTCCATCTTCAGCCTCATTTTAGTGCCGCAGTTAGTCCTGGCTGTCGTCTTGTTCCGCTGTCTATTTGCTTCTGACACCTTCGACTCATAGACTCCATAGCACGTGCAATAAAGGTAGGCTCTGGTCTTAAACTTTGAGCCTTCCCTGATAGCAAAACCCGCGTGCTTTGCATAGACGTTGTAGTCCTTTGCTTCTTTGAAAGTTTCAAAGCGCATCTCTAGCCTTGGCAGAACGTAAGCTTCAATGTTAGGTGGCTGCACGCAACAGTGAGCAAACAAAAATGCAGTTATGAAAATGTTAGATGGGGGTGGTCACAGTACCATGGTATGGACTGTGCTTGTATGTTTTTTTCTGAATGGATACTTACATGTGTATAGCTCTATGCTGCCTCCAGTGTTTGCTGTTCAACCTGGTGTATGGGCGCGGGTGGTGTCACCCTTGGCACATGCAGCAATGCATCTCTTGGAGGGAGCAATGTTGATGAAGATCTCCGTCTCTCATTGTACGACCGTCTCCCCTCAGATTCGTTGTGAGGTTGCTCCTGTCTATATGGCTCATATCTTGTACTTTGGAACCTGCTAGAGTGGCCAAAATTTCTGTCTCTTTGGCCTGGTCTTCCCGTCGCAACCGCTTTTGTAGCACGGATGATTGATGTTGACGGAGCGGCTGGTGGAAGCCTGTGTGTGCTTGCCTTTCTGCATGCGCTAGGGAAGGAAAACATTTGTTGTTGGGGAAATTGTTGACCTTGTTGCAACCCAACAGTGGCAAAGCTTGTATTCCCAGATATCGGTGTTTGCTGCATAGAAGAACCTGTTCGTGCTTCTGATGATTCTGGTGTAGCTTGAAATCTGCCTGTATTGTTGAAGTATCCAGGTGCTATTTCTGGTGTTACCCAACCAGGTGGCGCCCCATATCTTCTTGGCTCATCAAACTCTTGCTGCGTGCGCCGCCTTGCATGTTTTTGCAATGGCATTCAACAGTTTTGGGATTAATCTTTTCTGCATTTTCTTGTATACATGCTATGGGTAACATGTCATGCACTGAAGGCAATGTACAAGTTGAACTTGCATCACTGGGCGTTATTAAACTTTGTTCTCTATTTTGTATCTAGTTTAGTTTTCAGTCGAACTGATGAACATACATGTTCAGCACTGATGTACTGATTTTTAGCACTACTTGCAAACTGAACATTGAACTTCAAGTATGTATGGATATGCATATATATATATATATATATATATATATAACTGATGCATGTCTTCTCTTTTTTTCATCTATAACTTATGCAACTACACTAGAAGTACTCCTAGTTTACGTATCATTGAACTTACTGTGTAACAAGTGTATATTTTTTTCAACAACATTCTTTTACTAGTTCGAACTGACGCAACTACACGGCATGCACTAGTAGAAATAACATCATACAACTTGCAGTGGTAGCTGAACTTTATATATAAGCCTAGTAGCTACTTGGACTGATGGATAAGTCTAAGTATTTTGGCTTGAACTGAAGCTAGCATATTAGAGGTACTGATAGTAACCTTGACATCCAAATTGTGCATCAGTTGGCAGGGGTGTAATGAACTGATCAAGCATTTGCAATGTACTATCATGTTCTTCTTCATAGGAACATGTGTCACTGATCCAGCACACATGTAGTACTGATGAATCTGATAGTGTAAGATGTGAAGGAAATATGCCCTAGAGGCAATAATAAAGTTATTATTTATTTCCTTATATCATGATAAATGTTTATTATTCATGCTAGAATTGTATTAACCGGAAACATGATCCATGTGTGAATACATAGACAAACAGAGTGTCACTAGTATGCCTCTACTTGACTAGCTCATTGATCAAAGATGGTTATGTTTCCTAACCATACACATGAGTTGTCATTTGATAAACGGGATCACATCATTAGGAGAATGATGTGATTGACTTGACCCATTCCGTTAGCTTAGCACTTGATCGTTTAGTATGTTGCTATTGCTTTCTTCATGACTTATACATGTTCCTATGACTATGAGATTATGCAACTCCCGAATACCGGAGGAACACTTTGTGTGCTACCAAACGTCACAACGTAACTGGGTGATTATAAAGGTGCTCTACAGGTGTCTCCGAAGGTACTTGTTGAGTTGGCATATATCGAGATTAGGATTTGTCACTCCGATTGTCGGAGAGGTATCGCTGGGCCCACTCGGTAATGCACATCACTATAAGCCTTGCAAGCATTGTAACTAATGAGTTAGTTGCGGGATGATGTATTACAGAACGAGTAAAGAGACTTGCCAGTAACGAGATTCAACTAGGTATGATGATACCGACGATCGAATCTCGGGCAAGTAACATATCGATGACAAAGGGAACAACGTATGTTGTTATGCAGTTTGACCGATAAAGATCTTCGTAGAATATGTAGGAGCCAATATGAGCATCCAGGTTCCGCTATTGGTTATTGACCGGAGACGTGTCTCGGTCATGTCTACATTGTTCTCGAACCCGTAGGGTCCGCACGCTTAAAGTTCGTTGATGATCGGTATTATGAGTTTTAGTGTTTTGATGTACCAAAGGTAGTTCGGAGTCCCGGATATGATCACGGACATGATGAGGAGTCTCGAAATGGTCGAGACGTAAAGATTGATATATTGGACGACTATGTTTGGACACCGGAAGGGTTCCGGGAGGTTTCGGGCATATACCGGAGTACCGGGGGGTTACCGCCCCCCCGGGGAGTTAATTGGGCCTCATGGGCCTTAGTGGGAGAAGAGGAGGGGCGGCCAGGGCAGCCGCGCGCCCCCTCCCCCTCTAGTCCGAATTGGACAAGGAGGGGGCGGCGCCCCCCTTTTTCCTTCTCTTCCTCTCTCCCTTCCTTCCCTTCTCCTACACCTACTTGGAAAGGGGGAGTCCTACTCCCGGTGGGAGTAGGACTCCTCATGGGGCGCGCCTAGGGAGGCCGGCCTCCTCCCCCTCCTCCACTCCTTTATATACGGGGAGGGGGCACCCCTTGGAGACACAAACAATTTATCATTGATCTCTTAGCCGTGTGCGGTACCCCCTCCACCATAATCCACCTCGATAATATTGTAGCGGTGCTTAGGCGAAGCCCTGCGTCGGTAGCATCATCATCACCGTCATCACGCCGTCGTGCTGACGAAACTCTCCGGCGAAGCTCTGCTGGATCGGAGCTCGCGGGACGTCATCGAGTTGAACGTGTGCTGAACTCGGAGGTGCCGTGCGTTCGGTACTTGGATCGGTCGGATCGTGAAGACGTACGACCACATCAACCGCATTGTGCTAACGCTTCCACTTTCGGTCCAAGAGGGTATGTGGACACACTCTCCCCACTCGTTTCTATGCATCACCATGATCCTGTGTGTGCGTAGGAATTTTTTTGAAATTACTACGTTCCCCAACAAGATGTAGGCAGAGCATAGTGTGTGCAATTTTTAAACTGAATCTTCTTCATTGTAGGACTGATGAACTTATGAACTCACACAAATGTGGTATTTTTCTTCAGGCAAACCCAGACATGAAAAGGTTTTTGAACTGATTCAATTTTTGAGGAAAAATAGTGTGGGAAGCAGACATCACCTCTAGTGGATTGTTCTTGGATCTAACTTCTTCTTCTTCTTCTCGTGGGCGGCGTACTGGCATGTTCTTGGGAGGCGGCGCCATTGATGCAGGCAAGGAGCTTGGGGAGATGACGGCGCTCCTGCTTGTGGTGGATGTCCGGCGATGAGGTCCGGGGAGGCAGCTGCTGGCGCGGATCACTGGCCCGGCAAAGGAGCCCTGGCGAGGGAGGGAGGCAGCAGGCGCGGGATCACTGGCCCGGCGAAGGAGCCCCGACGAGGGAGGGAGGCGGCTGGCGCGGATCACGGCCCCGACGAAGGATCCCGGCGAGAAAGGGGATGGCGGCTGGTGCGGATCACGGCCCCGGCGAAGGATCCCGGCAAGGAAGGGGATGGCAGCGGTGGATCTGTCCCGGCGAAGGATTCCGGCGAGGAAGGGGATGGCGGCGGGGGATCCATCGCCGGCCAGTCACGGCGCCGCGGGCACCTTCGCTCCGGCTGCCGCCGTCGCTCGCTCGCCCGCGACGGCTGCCTCCGGCGGAAGAAGGCGGGTTGGGTTCGGGCTGGCTCGGGGGGATTCTACTGTGTAGGCGCGTCGCGCCTATATAGGGCCGGGGGTAACAGAATATTATTCTGTTACTAGTAACAGAATAGTCCAGCCCATTATATATATATAATATAATATATATATATATCTTCGTCTAGAGTCTCATCCCGACTTGTGGGGGAATCATAGTCTCCATCATCCTTTCCTCACATGGGACAATGCTCTAATAATGAAAATCATCACACTTCTATTTACTTACAACTCAAGAATTACAACTCGATACTTTGAACAAAATATGACTCTCTGTGAATGCCTCTGGCGGTGTACCGGGATATGCAATGAATCAAGAGCGACATGTATGAAAGTATTATGAAGGTGGCTTTGCCACAAATACGATGTCAACCACATGGTCATGCAAAGCAATATGACAATGATGGAGCGTGTCATAATAAACGGAACGGTGGAAAGTTGCATGGCAATATATCTCAGGATGGATATGGAAATGCCATGATAGGTAGGTATGGTGGTTGTTTTGAGGAAGATATAAGGAGGCTTATGTGTGATAGAGCATATCGTATCACGGGGTTCGGATGCACCGGCGAAGTTTGCGCCAACTCTCGAGGTAAGAGTGCGTATAATCCATGGACTCACATTAGTCATAAAGAACTCATATACTTATTGCAAAAGTTTATTAGCCCTCGAAGCAAAGTACTACTACGCATGCCCCTGGGGGGATAGATTGGTAGTAAAAGACCATCGCTCGTCCCCGACCACCACTCATAAGGAAAGCAATCAAAGAACACCCCATGCTTCAAATTTGTCACATAACGTTTACCATACGTGCATGATACGGGACTTGCAATCCTCAACGCAAGTATTTCTCAATTCCGCAATTACCCAACTAGCATGACTCTAACATTACCACCTTTATATCTCAAATCAACTATCAAGTATCAAATTTATCATAGTATTTAATGCACTCTATATGAAAGTTTTTATTATACCCATCTTGGATGCCTATCATATTAGGACTAATTTTATAGCCAAAGCAAATTACCATGCTGTTCTAAAAGACTCTCAAAATAATATAAGTGAAGCATGAGAGATCCATAATTTCTATAAAATAAAACCACCACCGTGCTCTAAAAAGGTATAAGTGAAGCACTAGAGCAAAATTTATCTAGCTCAAAAGATATAAGTGAAGCACATAGAGTATTCTAATAAATTCCGATTCATGTGTGTCCTCTGTTGCAAAAGGCAGTGCCTAGGAGGCGCTTAGGCACGCCTAGGCGCTAGGCAATGTCCAAACGCCTCGCCTAGGGCATAAATGGAGGTCTAGGCAGGGCAAGCAAGGAATTTCCTACCCAAGCAAGAAATCATGCCACATACTGCATTGATATGCCAAACGGGTTATATTCCAATGGCAGTAGACGATAATTAACTTATTTATATGCCCTAAACTAATATCAACACCCATATAATAATCACAAATACACTACGAGTAAAAACTATATTACCGCCTAAGCCGCGCCTAGAGTGCTTAGGCACCGCCTAGGCACTAAGCGAAGGCCAACCGCCTCGCTTAGGCGTACCGCTTTTTCCAACCTTGTGTGTGTCTCTCCCAAAAGGTGTGTACAACAAGGATGATTGTCGTAAGCTAAAAAGCAAAGACTCAAATCATACAAGATGCTCCAAGCAAAACACATATCATGTGGTGAATAAAAATATAGCCTCAAGTAAAGTTACCGATAGACGAAGACGAAAGAGGGGATGCCTTCCGGGGCATCCCCAGGCTTAGGCTTTTGGTTGTCCTTGAATTTTACCTTGGGGTGCCTTGGGCATCCCCAAGCTTAGGCTCTTGCCACTCCTTCCATAATCCATCAAATCTTTACCAAAAACTTGAAAACTTCACAACACAAAACTCAACAGAAGATGTCATGAGCTCCGTTAGTGTAAGAAAACAAATCACCACCTTAAGGTACTGTAATGAACTCATTATTTATTTATATTGGTGTTAAACCTACTGTATTCCAACTTCTCTATGGTTCATACCCCTGATACAAGCCATAGATTCATCAAAATAAGCAAACAACACACGAAAAACAGAATCTGTCAAAAACTGAACAGTCTATAGAAATCTGATTTGTTCGAATACTTCTGGAACTCCAAAAATTCTGAAAAACTAGGACAACCTGGATAATTTGTATATTGATCTACTGCAAAATAAATTAGTATTTTAGATGAATTATTTATTAGTAAACATAAAAAAAAGCAAGGAACAAAAATAAAATTGGGTTGCCTCCCAACAAGCGCTATCGTTTAACGCCCCTAGCTAGGCATAAAAACTAGAATAGATCTAGGTATTGCCATAATGATAGGGCAAATCGCGAAAACTCATCTCATAATCCCTATGTTCAGCAGCAAGCTTTCTTTGCGGCAGGCAAAAATAATCAAAAGGGCTAAATTTAATGGGACAAAAGTCCCCAGGATCAAGCTCGGGAGGTATTGGTTCCTCCTTTGGCCCCTCATATTGCACAACCAATTCGTCAATATAAGCATTCTTTTGGCAAAAAGTCATGAGCATGTGCTAAAAAGATAGTAGCTGCACGCTTAACAGAAGAATGCTCAATATTGGAAAATTCTAGGAAAATCCTTTATATGCAAGGATGCATGTGCATAAATTGTCTTTCAAGTTCAACTATGAGCAAAGATATAGCATCCGCAAGACTACTAGTTCTATGAAGAATAGACCCTCCCATAGTGGGCAAAGCACCGGCACAAGTAAAGAAATCTTGAATAGCTCCTTTTCCAATAATATTACCACTACCAATACGAAACTTTTTAGTGTGTAGAATAGTAGATTCTTCATGTGGATTATCAAAAGCATCAAGGTTTCCCTCATTGTTACCATTATCTTTTTCGACGATAATCTCCCCAATTTCAGACATGATGGCAACAAACCGCACTAAGAACGGGCACACAAGAAGCAAGCAGAAAGAAGCGGATGGAAAAAAGGGTGAATAAAACGGTAAAGGTGAAGTGGGGGAGAGGAAAACGAGAGGCAAATGGTAAATAATGTAATGCGAGGGATAAGAGTTTGTGATGGGTACTTCGTATGTTTGACTTGAGCGTAGATCTCCCCGGCAACGGCGCCAGAAATTGGCAAGTTGATGGGAGATCAAATCTTGACTTGACTTGGCATAAATCTCCCCGGCAACGGCACCAGAAATCCTTCTTGCTACCTCTTGAGCATGCGTTGGTTTTCCCTTGAAGAGGAAAGGGTGATGCAGCAAAGTAGCGTAAGTATTTCCCTCAGTTTTTGAGAACCAAGGTATCAATCCAGTAGGAGACTACACGCAAATCGCCTAGTACCTGCACAAACAATCAAGAACCTTGCAACCAACGTGATAAAGGGGTTGTCAATCCCTTCATGGCCACTTGCAAAAGTGAGATCTGATAAAGATAATAAGATAAATATTTTTGGCATTTTTGTTGTATAGATTGGAAAATAAAGATTGCAAAATAAACGGCGATAGAAATAGCTAGTTGATGGGAAACTAATATGATGTAAAATAGACCCGGGGGCCATAGGTTTTACTAGTGGCTTCTCTCAAGATAACATATATTACGGTGGGTGAACAAATTACTGCCGAGCAATTGATAGAAAAGCGCATAGTTATGAGAATATCTAGGCATGATCATGAACATAGGCATCACGTCCGTGACAAGTAGACCGAAACGATTCTGCATCTACTACTATTACTCCACACATCGACCGCTATCCAGCATGCATCTAGAGTATTAAGTTCATAAGAACAGAGTAACGCATTAGGCAAGGTGACATGATGTAGAGGGATAAACTCAAGCAATATGATATAAATCCCATCTTTTTATCCTCGATGGCAACAATACAATATGTGTCGGTTCCCTTTCTGTCACTGGGATCGAGCACCGCAAGATTGAACCCAAAGCTAAGCACTTCTCCCATTGCAAGAAAGATCAATCTAGTAGGCCAAACTAAACCGATAATTCGAAGAGACTTGCAAAGATATCAAATCATGCATATAAGAATTCAGAGAAGAATCAAATACTGTTCATAGATAATCTTGATCATAAACCCACAATTCATTGGATCTCGGCAAACACACCGCAAGAAGAATTACATCGAATAGATCTCCAAGATGATCGAGGAGAACTTTGTATTGAGATCCAAAGAGAGAGAAGAAGACATCTAGCTAATAACTATGGACCCGAAGGTCTGTGGTAAACTACTCGCACATTATCGGAGAGACTATGGTGTTGATGTAGAAGCCCTCCGTGATCGAATACCCCTCCGGCAGATCGCCGGAAAAGGCCCCAAGATGGGATCTCATGGGTACAGAAGGTTGCGGCGGTGGAAAAGTGGTTTCGTGGCTCCCCCGATGGTTTCAGGGTATAAGAGTATATATAGGCGAAAGAAGTAGGTCGGTGGAGCTACGAGGGGCCCACGAGGGTGTGGGGCATGCCTACCCCCCCGGGCGCACCCTCCTGCCTCGTGGCTACCTCGTTGCTTCCTTGACTTCCACTCCAAGTCTCCTGGATTGCGTTTGTTCCAAAAAAGATTCTCGCGAAGGTTTCGTTCCGTTTGGATTCCGTTTGATATTCCTTTTCTGCGAAACACTGAAATAGGCAAAAAAACAGCAATTTGCACTAGGCCTTCGGTTAATAGGTCAGTCCCAAAAATAATATAAAAGAGCATAATAAAGCCCATTAAACATCCAAAACAGATAATATAATAGCATCGAACAATCAAAAATTATAGATACATTGGAGACATATCAATGCTTGCGAGAGGGTTAATCATAAGTAGGAGGTTTGTTCAAGTAAGAACAGCACCTAAGCACCGGTCCACCCACATATCAAATTATCAAAGTAGCGAACACAAATCAAACCAACATGATGAAAGTGACTAGATGAAATTCCCGTGTACCCTCAAGAACGCTTTGCTTATCATAAGAGACCGTTTTGGCCTGTCCTTTGCCTCAAAAGGATTGGGCTACCTTGCTGCACTTACTATTATCGTTGCTTGCTCGTTACAAATTATCTTGCTATCAAACTACTCCGCTACTTACAATTTCAGCACTTGCAGACATTACTTTACTTAAAACTACTCGTCATTTCCTTCTGCTCCTCGTTGGGTTTGACACTCTTACTTATCGAAAAGAGCTACAATTGATCCCCTATACTTGTGGGTCATCAGTGAACATCACTATGTTGATCATATCTACTATATGATTCATGTTCCACCTTTCGGTCTCAGTGTTCCGAGGCCATATCTGCATATGCTAGGCTCGTCAAGTTTAACCCGAGTATTCTGCACGTGCAAAACTGTCTTGCACCCGTTGTATGTGAACGTAGAGCTTATCACACCTGATCATCATGTAGTGCCTCGGCACAACGAACTGTAGCAACGGTGCATACTCAGGGAGAACACCCGTACCTTGAAATTTAGTGAGGGATCACTTATAATGCTACCGGCGTACTAAGCAAAATAAGATGCATAAAGGATAAACATCACATGCAATCAAAATATGTGACATGATATGGCCATCATCATATTGTGCCTTTGATCTCCATCTCCAAAGCACCATCATGATCTCCATCGTCACCGGCTTGACACCTTGTTCTCCATCACAGCGTCGTTGTCGTCTCGCCAACTGTTGCTTCCACGACTATCGCTACCGCTTAGTGATAAAGTAAAGCAATTACATGGTGATTGCATTTCATACAATAAAGCGACAACTATAAGGCTCCTGCCAGTTGCCGATAACTTTTACAAAACATGGTCATCTCATACAACAATTTATATCTCATCACGTCTTAACCATATCACATCACAACATGCCCTGCAAAAACAAGTTAGACGTCCTCAACTTTGTTGTTGCAAGTTTTACGTGGCTGCTACGGGCTTCTAGCAAGAACCGTTCCTACCTACGCATCAAAACCACAACGATTTTTCGTCAAGTGTGTTGTTTTAACCTTCAACAAGGACTGGCCGTTGTCAAACTCGATTCAACTAAAGTTGGAGAAATAGACACTCGCCAGCCAGCTGTGTGCGAAGCACGTCGGTAGAACCAGTCTCATGAACGCGGTTATGTAATGTCGGTCCAGGCCGCTTCATCCAATAATACCGCCAAATCAAAGTAAGACGTTGGTGGTAAGCAATATGACTATTATGGCCCACAACTCTTTGTGTTCTACTCGTGCATATAACATCTACGCATAGACCTGGCTCTGATACCACTGTTGGGGAACGTAGCATGCAATTTCAAAAAAATTCCTACGATCACACAAAATCTATCTAGGAGATGCATAGCCACGAGACGGGAGAGTGTGTCAACGTACCCTCGTAGACCAAAAGCGGAAGTGTTTAGTAACGCGGTTGATGTAGTCGAACATCTTCACGATCCAAGTACCGAACATACGGTACCTCCGTGTTCAGAACACGTTCAGCATGATGACGTCCCTCGAGCTCTTGATCCAGTTGAGGACGAGGGAGAGTTCCGTCAGCACGACGGCGTGGCGACGGTGATGATGAAGTTACCGGCACAGGGCTTCACCTAAGCACTATGACGATATGACCGAGGTGTTAAATTGTGAAGGGCGGCACCGCACACGGCTAAGAGATTGTGTGTTGTGCCTTTGGGGTGCCCCCTCGCCTCTGTGTATAAAGGGGGGAGGAGGAGGTGGCCGGCCAAGGGGGGCGCGCCATAGGGGGAGTCCAACTAGGATTCCCAATCCTAGTTGGACTCCCCTTCCTTTTCCAAGAAGGGGAGAGAGGGAAGGAGTAGGAGAGGGAGAAGGAAAGAGGGGGGCGCCGCCCCCTCCCTAATCCAATTCGGACTTGCCATGGGGGGCCACCCTTGCGGCCCTCCTCTCCTTTCCACTAAGGCCCGTGAAGGCCCACTACTTCCCCCCCGGGGGGGGGGGTTCCGGTAACCTCCCGGTACTCCAAAAAATACCCGAATCATTTCGGAACATTCCGGTGTCCGAATATAACCTTTTAATATATAATTCTTTACCTCTCGACCATTTCGAGACTCCTCGTCATGTCCGTGATCTCATCCGGGACTCCGAACAATCTTCGGTCATCAAATCACATAACTCATAATACAAATCGTCATCGAACGTTAAGCGTGCGAACCCTATGGGTTCGAGAACTATGTAGACATGACCGAGACACATCTCCGATCAATAACCAATAGCGGAACCTGGATGCTCATATTGGCTCCTACATATTCTTCGAAGATCTTTATCGGTCAAACCGCATAACAACATACGTTATTGCCTTTGTCATCGGTATGTTACTTGCCCGAGATTCGATCGTCGGTATCATCATACCTTGTTCAATCTCGTTACCGGCAAGTCTTTTTACTCGTTCTGTAATGCATCATCCTGTGACTAACTCATTAGTCACATTGCTTGCAAGGCTTATAGTGATGTGCATTACCGAGAGGGCCCAGAGATACCACTCTGATACACAGAGTGACAAATCCTAATCTCGATCTATGCCAACCCAACAAACACCTTCGGAGACACCTTTAGAGCATCTTTATAATCACCCAATTACGTTGTGACGTTTGATAGCACACTAAGTGTTCTTCGGGAGTTGCATAATCTCATAGTCAGAGGAATATGTATAAGCCATGAAGAAAGCAATATAGCAATAAAACTAAACTATCATTATGCTAAGCTAACGGATGGGTCTTGTGAAGGAAATATGCCCTAGAGGCAATAATAAAGTTGTTATTTATATTTCCTTATATCATGATAAATGTTTATTATTCATGCTAGAATTGTATTAACCGGAAACTTAGTACATGTGTGAATACATAGACAAACAGAGTGTCCCTAGTATGTCTCTACTAGACTAGCTCGTTAATCAAAGATGGTTAAGTTTCCTAGCCATAGACATGTGTTGTCATTTGATGAACGGGATCACATCATTAGAGAATGATGTGATGGACAAGACCCATCCGTTAGCTTAGCACTATGATCATTCAGTTTATTGCTATTGCTTTCTTCATGCCTTATACATGTTCCTATGACTACGAGATTATGCAACTCTCGAATACCGGAGGAACACTTAGTGTGCTGTCAAATGTCACAACGTAACTGGGTGATTATAAAGATGCTCTACAAGTGTCTCCGATGGTGTTTGTTGAGTTGGCATAGATCGAGATTAGGATTTTTCACTCCGATTATTGGAGAGGTATCTCTGGGCCCTCTAGGTAATGCACATCACTATAAGCCTTGCAAGCAATGTGACTAGTAAGTTAGTTGCGGGATGATGCACTGCGAAACGAGTACAGAGACTTGCTGGTAACGAGATTGAACTATGTACGATGATACCAACGATCGAATCTCAGGTTAGTAACATACCGATGACAAAGGAAACAACGCATGTTGTTATGCGGTTTGACCGATAAAGATCTTCGTAGAATATGTAGGAACCAATATGAGCATCCAGGTTCCGCTATTGGTTATTGACCGGAGATGAGTCTCGGTCATGTCTTCATAGTTCTCGAACCCGAAGGGTCTGCACGCTTAACGTTTGATCACGATTGGTATTATGAGTGTATGTGATTTGATGTACTGAAGGTTGTTCAGAGTCCTGGATGTGATTACGGACATGACGAGGAGTCTTGAAATGGTTGAGAAATAAAGAATGATATATTGGACGATGTTATTCGGACACCAGATGAGTTCCGGGGTCACCGGATAAATATCGGAGTGCCGGAAGGGTTATCGGAACTACCGGAGAAGTAATGGGCCTTATTGGGCCTAAGGGAGAGAGAGAGGGGCAGCCAAGGGCTGGCCGCCCCCCCATTGTCCTAGTCCGAATTGGACTAGGGGGAGGGGCGGTGCCCCCTCCTTCCGTCTCTTTCCCCTCTCCTTCCTTCTTCTCCTAGTTGGACTAGGAAAGGGGGGTCCAACTCCTACTTGGAGTAGGATTTCCCCCCTTGGGCGCGCCCTATGAGGGCCGGCCGGCCTCCCCCTTGCTCCTTTATATACGAGGGCAGGGGGCACCCCATAGACACACAAGTTGATTCTTAGCCGTGTGCGGTGCCCCCCTCCACATATTCCCACCTCAGTCATATTGTCGTAGTGCTTAGGCGAAGCCCTGCGTCGGTAACTTCATCATCACCGTCAACACGCCGTCGTGCTGACAAAACTCTCCCTCGACCTCAGCTGGATCTAGAAGTTCGAGGGACATCACCGAGCTGAACGTGTGCAGATCGCGGAGGTGTCGTGTGTTCGGTACTTCATCGGTTGGATCGCGAAGACGTTTGACTACATCAACCGTGTTACTTAACGCTTCCGCTTTCGGTCTACGAGGGTATGTGGACACACTCTCCCCGCTCATTGCTATGCATCTCCTAGATAGATCTTGCGTGATCGTAGGATTTTTTTGAAATATTGCGTTCCCCAACAGTGGCATCCGAGCCAGGTCTATGCGTAGATGTTATATGCACGAGAAGAACACAAGGAGTTGTGGGCGATAATAGTCATACTTCTTACCAGCATGTCATACTTTGATTCGGCGGTATTGTTGGATGAAGCGGCCCAGACCGACATTACATGAGCGCGTTCATGAGACTGGTTGTACCGCCGTGCTTCGCACACAGGTGGCTAGTGGGTGTCTGTTTCTCCAACTTTAGTTGAATCAATTGTGACTACGCCCGGTCCTTGTTGAAGGTTAAAACAACAAACTTGACGAAAAATCATTGTGGTTTTGATGCGTAGGTAAGAACGGTTCTTGCTAATCCCGTAGCAGCCACGTAAAATTTGCAACAACAAAGTAGAGGATGTCTAACTTGTTTTTGCAGGGCATGCTGTGATGTGATATGGTCAAGACGTGATGATATATAAATTGTTGTATGAGATGACCATGTTTTGTAACATTTATCGGCGACTGGCAGGAGCCTTATGGTTGTCGCTTTATTGTATGAATTGCAATCACCATGTAATTGCTTTACTTTATCACTAAGCAGTAGCGATAGTCGTAGAAACAATAGTTGGCGAGACGACAACAATGCTTCGATGGAGATCAAGGTGTCAAGCCAGTGACGATGGTGATCATAACGGTGCTTTGGAGATGGAGATCAAAGGCACAAGATGGTGATGGCCATATCATATCACTTATATTGATTGCATGTGTTGTTTATCCTTTATGCATCTTATGTTGCTTAGTTCGGCGGTAGCATTATAAGATGATATCACTAAATTTCAAGGTATAAGTGTTCTCCCTGAGTATGCACCATTGTGACAGTTCGTCGTGCCGAGACACCACGTGATGATCGGGTGTGATAAGCTCTATGTTCACATACAATGGGTGCAAGCCAATTTTGCACACGCAGAATACTAGGGTTAAACTTGACGAGCCTAGCATATGCAGATATGGCCTCGGAACACTGAGACCGAAAGGTCGAGCGTGAATCATATAGTAGATATGATCAACATAGTGATGTTCACCATTGAAAACTACTCCATCTCACGTGATGATCGAACATGGTTTAGTTGATTTGGATCACGTGATCACTTAGATGATTAGAGGGATGTCTATCTAAGTGGGAGTTCTTAAGTAATATGATTAATTGAACTTTAACTTCTCATGAACTTAGTACCTGATAGTATTTTGCATGTCTATGTTGTTGTAGATCAATGGCCCGTGCTACTGTTCCTTTGAATTTTAATGCATTCCAAGAGAAAGCTAAGTTGAAAGATGATGGTAGCAATTACACGGACTGGGTCCGTAACTTGAGGATTATCCTCATTGCTGCACAGAAGAATTACATCCTGGAAGCACCGCTAGGTGTACCACCCGCACCGGCAACTGCAGATGTTGTGAATGCCTGGCAGTCGCGTGTCGATGACTACTCGATAGTTCAGTGTGCCATGCTTTACGACTTAGAACCGGGACTTCAACGATGTTTTGAACATCATGGAGCATATGAGATGTTCCAGGAGTTGAGGTTAATATTTCAAGCAAATGCCCGGATTGAGAGATATGAAGTCTCCAATAAATTCTACAGCTGCAAAATGGAGGAGAATAGTTCTGCCAGTGAACACGTACTCAGAATGTCTGGGTACCACAACCACTTGACTCAACTGGGAGTTAATCTTCCTGATGATATTTTCATTGACAGAGTTCTTCAATCACCGCCACCAAGCTACAAAAGCTTCGTGGTCAACTATAATATGCAAGGGATGGATAAGACAATTCCCGAGCTCTTCGCGATGCTAAAGGTTGCGGAGGTAGAAATCAAGAAGGAGCATCAAGTGTTGATGGTCAATAAGACCACCAGTTTCAAGAAGAAGGGCAAAGGGAAGAAGGGGAACTTCAAGAAGAATGGCAAGCAAGTTGCTGCTCAAGTGAAGAAGCCCAAGTCTGGACCTAAGCCTGAGACTGAGTGCTTCTACTGCAAAGGGACTGGTCACTGGAAGCGGAACTGCCCCAAGTATTTGGCGGATAAGAAGGATGGCAAACTGAAGGTATATTTCATATACATGTTCTTGATGTGTACTTAAATAATGCTCGCAGTAGCGCCTGGGTATTTGATACTAGTTCTGTTGCTCATATTTGCAACTCGAAACAGGGGCTACGGATTAAGCGAAGATTAGCTAAGGACGAGGTGACGATGCGCGTGGGAAATGGTTCCAAAGTTGATGTGATCGCCGTCGGCATGCTACCTCTACATCTACCTTCGGGATTAGTTTTAGACCTAAATACTTGTTATTTGGTGCGAGCATTGAGCATGAACATTATATCCGGATCTTGTTTGATGCGAGACGGTTATTCATTTAAATAAGAGAATAATGGTTGTTCTATTTATATGAGTAATATCTTTTATGGTCATGCACCCTTGATGAGTGGTCTATTTTTACTAAATCTCGATGGTAGTGATACACATGTTCATAGTATTGAAGCCAAAAGATATAAGTTCAATAATGATAGTGCAACTTATTTGTGGCACTGTCGTTTAGGTCATATTGGTGTAAAGCGCATGAAGGAACTCCATGCTGATGGACTTTTGGAATCACTTGATTATGAATCACTTGATGCTTGCAAACCATGCCTCATGGGCAAGATGACTAAAACTCCGTTCTCCAGAACAATGGAGCAAGCAACAGACTTGTTGGAAATAAGACATACTGATGTATGCGGTTCAATGAGTGTTGATGCTCGCGGCGGGTATCGTTATTTTCTGACCTTCACAGATGATTTGAGCAGATATGGGTATATCTACTTGATGAAGCATAAGTTTGAAACATTTGAAAAGTTCAAAGAATTCCAGAGTAAAGTAGAAAATCATCGTAACAAGAAAATAAAGTTTCTACGATCTGATCGTGGAGGAGAATATTTGAGTTATGAGTTTGGTCTTCATTTGAAACAATGCGAAATAGTTTCGCAACTCACGCCACGCGGAACACCACAGCGTAATGGTGTGTCCGAATGTCGTAATCGTACTTTATTAGATATGGTGCGATCTATGATGTCTCTTACTGATTTACCGCTATCGTTTTGGGGTTATGCTTTAGAGACGGCAGAGTTCACGTTAAATAGGGCACCATCTAAATCTGTTGAGACGACACCATATGAAGTGTGGTTTGGCAAGAAACCCAAGTTGTCGTTTCTTAAAGTTTGGGGCTGCGATGCTTACGTGAGAAAGCGTCAACCTGATAAGCTCGAACCCAAATCGGAGAAATGTGTCTTCATAGGATACCCAAAGGAGACTTTTGGGTACACCTTCTATCACAGATCAGAAGGCAAGATATTCGTTGCTAAGAATGGATCCTTTCTAGAGAAGGAGTTTCTCTCGAAAGAAGTGAGTGGGAGGAAAGTAGAACTTGATGAGGTAACTGTACCTGCTCCCTTATTGGAAAGTAGTTCATCACAGAAGTCAGTTCCAGTGATTCCTACACCAGTAAGTGAGGAAGCTAATGATGATGATCATGAAACTTCTGATCAAGTTACTACCAAACCTCGTAGGTCAACCAGAGTAAGATCCGCACCGGAGTGGTACGGTAATCCTGTTCTGGAGGTCATTTTACTTGACGATCACAAACCTACGAACTATGAGGAAGCAATGATGAGCCCAGATTCTGCGAAATGGCTTGAGGCCATGAAATCTGAGATGGGATCCATGTATGAGAACAAAGTGTGGACTTTGGTTGACTTGCCCGATGTTCGTCAAGCTATAGAGAATAAATGGATCTTCAAGAAAAAGACTGATACTGACGGTAATATTACTGTCTACAAAGCTCGACTTATTGTGAAAGGTTTTTGACAAGTTCAAGGAGTTGACTACGATGAGACCTTCTCACCCGTAGCGATGCTTAAGTCCGTCTGAATCATGTTAGCAATTGCCGCATTTTATGATTATGAAATTTGGCAAATGGATGCCAAAACTGCATTCCTTAATGGATATCTAAAAGAAGAGTTGTATATGATGCAGCCAAAAGGTTTTGTCGATCCAAAACGTGCTAACAAAGTGTGTAAGCTCTAGCGATCCATTTATGGACTGCTGCAAGCATCTCGGAGTTGGAATATACTCTTTGATAGTGTGATCAAAGCATATGGTTTTATACAGACTTTTGGAGAACTCTGTATTTACAAGTAAGTGAGTGGGAGATCTGTAGCATTTCTAATATTATATGTGGATGACATATTATTGATTGGAAATGATATATAATTTCTGAATAGCATAAAAGGATACTTGAATAAGAATTTTTCAATGAAAGACCTCGGTAAAGCTGCTTATATATTGGGCATCAAGATATATAGAGATAGATCAAGACGCTTAATTGGACTTTCACAAAGCACATACCTTGATAAAGTTTTGAAGAAGTTCAAAATGGATCAAGCAAAGAAAGGGTTCTTGCCTGTGTTACAAGGTGTGAAGTTGAGTCAGACTCAATGGCCGATCACTTCAGAAGATAGAGAGAAAATGAAAGTCATTGCCTATGCTTCAGCCATAGGTTCTGTCATGTATGCAATGCTATGTACCAGATCTAATGTGTGCGTTGCTATTGGTTTAGCAGGGAGGTACCAAAGTAATCCAGGAGTGGATCACTGGACAGCAGTCAAGAACATCCTGAAATACCTGAAAAGTACTAAGGATATGTTTCTCGTTTATGGAGGTGACAAAGAGCTTGTGATGAACGGTTACGTCGATGCAAAGCTTTGACACTAATCCGGATGACTCTAAGTCACAAACCGGATATGTATTTATATTGAACGGTGGAGCTGTCAGTTGGTGCAGTTCTAAGCAAAGCGCCGTGGCAGCATCTACATGTGAAGCGGAGTACATAGCTGCTTCGGAAGCAGCAAATGAAGGAGTCTGGATGAAGGAGTTCATATCCGATCTAGGTGTCATACCTAGTGCATCGGGTCCAATGAAAATCTTTTGTGATAATACTTGTGCAATTGCCTTGGCAAAGGAATCCAGGTTTCACAACAGAACCAAGCACATCAAGAGACGCTTCAATTCCATCCGCGATCAAGTCAAGGAGGGATACATAGAGATTTGTAAGATACATATGGATCTGAATGTTGTAGACCTGTTGACTAAGCCTCCCTCACGAGCAAAACATGATCAACACCAAGACTCCTTGGGTTTAGAATCATTACTATGTAATCTAGATTATTGACTCTAGTGTAAGTGGGAGACTGAAGGAAATATGCCCTAGAGGCAATAATAAAGTTGTTATTTATATTTCCTTATATCATGATACAAGTTTATTATTAATGCTAGAATTGTATTAACCGGAAACTTAGTACATGTGTGAATACATAGACAAACAGAGTGTCCCTAGTATGCCTCTACTAGACTAGCTCGTTAATCAAAGATGGTTAAGTTTCCTAGCCATAGACATGTGTTGTCATTTGATGAACGGGATCACATCATTAGAGAATGATGTGATGGACAAGACCCATCTGTTAGCTTAGCACTATGATCGTTTAGTTTATTGCTATTGCTTTCTTCAATCCTTATACATGTTCCTATGACTATGAGATTATGCAACTCCCGAGTATCGGAGGAACACTTAGTGTGCTATCAAACGTCACAACGTAGCTGGGTGATTATAAAGATGCTCTACAGGTGTCTCCGGTGGTGTTTGTTGAGTTGGCATAGATCGAGATTAGGATTTGTCACTCCGATTGTCGGAGAGGTATCTCTGGGCCCTCTCGGTAATGCACATCACTATAAGCGTTGCAAGCAATGTGATTAATAAGTTAGTTGCGGGATGATGCATTACGGAACGAGTAAAGACACTTGCCAGTAACAAGATTGAACTAGGTATGCTGATACCGACGATCGAATCTCGGGCTAGTAACATACCGATGACAAAGGGAACAACGTATGTTGTTATGTGGTTTGACCGATAAAGATCTTCGTAGAATATGTAGGAACCAATATGAGCATCCAGGTTCCGCTATTAGTTATTGACCGGAGATGAGTCTCGGTCATGTCTTCATAGTTCTCGAACCCGTAGGGTCCGCACGCTTAACGTTCGATGACGATTGGTATTATGAGTTTATGTGATTTGATGTACCAAAGGTTGTTCGGAGTCCCGGATGTGATTACGGACATGACAAGGAGTCTCGAAATGGTCGAGACATAAAGAATGATATATTGGACGATGTTATTCGGACACCGGATGGGTTCCGGGGTCACCGGATAAATATCGGAGTGCCGGAAGGGTTATCGGAACTACCGGAGAAGTAATGGGCCTTATTGGGCCTAAGGGAGAGAGGGGCAGCCAAGGGCCTAGTCCGAATTGGACTAGGGGAGGGGCGGCGCCCCCTCCTTCTTTCTCTTTCCCGTCTCCTTCCTTCTTCTCCTAGTTGGACTAGGAAAGGGGGGGTCCAACTCCTACTTGGAGTAGGACTGCCCCCTTAGGCGCGCCCTATGAGGGCCGGCCAGTGTGACGCCCTCGATTCAATCATACACACAAATGTGTACGATCAAGATCAAGGACTCACGGGAAGATATCACAACACAACTCTAGACACAAATTAAAATAATACAAGCTTTATATTACAAGCCAGGGGCCTCGAGGGCTCGAATACATAAGCTTGATTCTACAAGAGTTAACAGAAGCAACAATATCTGAGTACAGACATAAGTTAGACAAGTTTGCCTTAAGAAGGCTAGCACAAAAGCAAGATCGATCGAAATGGCAAGGCCTCCTGCCTGGGAGCCTCCTAACTCTCCTGGTCGTCGGCGGCCTCCACGTAGTAGTAAGCATCGGCGGTGGCATCTGGCTCCTGGGCTCCGACATCTGGTTGCATCAACCAGAAAGAAGAAGAAAGGGGGAAAAGGGGGAGCAAAGCAACCGTGAGTACTCATCCAAAGTACTCGCAAGCAAGGAACTACACTACATATGCATCGGTATCAATGAAATGGGTTGTATGTGGACTGAGTTGCAGAAATGCCAGAATAGAGGGGAGAACCTAGTCCTATCGAAGACTAGCATGTTCTGGAAACCACCATCTTGCAGCAACAGGAGGGAGTAGAGTAGCATAAAGTAAATTAGTAGTAGTGTTATCAACCTCGGCCAGAGATCCTTTCTCGACTCCCTGCGAGAAAGCAATCCCAGAGCCATACTATCTAAGTGTCATCACAATCCAATTCTCATCACCATCCAGTTCTCATCACAAGTTTCCAGTTCTAGTTGTATCGATCGGGATACAACTCCAAGTGTCCGTTACCGTAGGACAGGCTATCGATAGATGTTTTCTTCCCTGCAGAGGTGCACCAACTTACCCACCACACTCGATTAACTCCGGCCGGCACACTTTCCTGGGTCATGCCCGGCCTCGGCCAAACAAGACGCCGCACCCCGACCTAGGCTTAATAGAGAGGTCAGCACGCCGGACTAAACCTATGCCCCCAGGGGTCATGGGCCATCACCCCAGGAACTCCTGCACGTTGCGTACGCGGCCGGTGAGCAGACCTAGCTACCTCCCTAAAAAGGCAGGAGCTTACCAGTCCAACCCGACGCGCGCCGCTCAGTAGCTGACGTCTATTAAGCTTCGGCTGATGCATACGACGCAGAACGCCCATACTATGCCCACGTGATGGTTAGTGCTATCACGCCAGAGGCCCCTCGGATCAAATATCCAAATCGTAGTGGATTATGAATGCGCGGTAACAAGCAGAGACTCACGAAAGATGTGACCCCGTTGCCCCGTCTTGAGGACTTGCGGCAAGGGCTAGGAATGCCCGGCCACACCTCGTAATTATCTCGCGGGCACCCTCCAGGTCAACCCGACTCCTCATCACTCGCAAATATGTTCGCGCGGGTACCCCTGAGGGCCGACCCGTCTTTAGTAACAGGGTTCAGTGTAAAGTAATAGTAACCATAGTAACCGTGTGTCCAAACATCAAGGGGAAAACCCGAGGAATCACCCCCGGTGAATTCCACTCGATGTAATCATCAAGGTGAACGTAAGAGGAACCACCCCCGAGGTTCACACTTGAGGGGTTGCACGACAGAGTCGTATCGGAAGTGGTTAAGGCGGAATCACCCTCGATGACCACGACCAAATAGCTACACTACAGGGTTAACATCAGAAGTGCTCTAGAGGCCTCACCCTCGGCACTCGATAGTAACCCAGTAGTGTCGAGCAACTAAGGGGAGAGTGATGTGCGGTGTCGGGGCCTGGTCTTCGATCCCGTTGATCGGGTCTTCGATGATGAAGCAGGGGCAACAAGGACAAGGTGGGGGTCACTGATGGATCACTAACCAACCTATACTAAGCAGTTTAGGATAAGCAGGTAAGGTACAATGAGTAGGTTACAAAAGCAGGCTATGCATCAGAATAGGAGCAAACAATAACAGTAGCAAAATCTAATGCAAGCATGAGAGAATGGAATGAGCGATATCGGGATGATCAAAGGGGGGGCTTGCCTAGTTGCTTTGGTAAGGAGGGGTCGTCGTCGACGTAGTCGATCACAAGGGCGGCATCGGTCTTGTGAAGGGGGATAACATCCGGGAATGCTTTCCCGAAGTTTGGCATTTTCGGACAGATGAAAAGAGAGGGGATGATTCCATGTTCAGCAAGCTAGGGGCACGTGACAGATGAACGGACCGCGTATCCGGATTTGCTGGATTTTTCTGAGCAACTTTCCTGTAGAAAACTTTTTCATCAGAGCTACGGTTTAATTTCTATGAATTTCTAAAGGTTTAAACATTTTCTGGAATTAATTAAATTGACAGAAAAGAAATACTACGTCAGCATGACATCATTGTGACGTAAGCAGTCAATAGGACGGCTGACCAGGTCAAACTGACCTGTGGGTCCCACCTGTCATAGAGAGTGGACTAACAGAAGTTTAAATTTAACTAAACTAAGGCTAATTAGAAGGTGGGCCCCACATGTCAGTGACTGATCAGGTTTTAACTAATTAAGTTTATTTTTAAAAATGTTTTACTAACCTAATTAGGTGGTGGGGCCTATATGTCAGTGGCTGGGGAATAGTACCCAGCGTTGATCGTGGTGAACGCGGTCAAACAGAGGCGCAGGGGCCCACTGTCAGCGGCACTGGGCGGGCCCCACGCCACGCCAGGTTAGGGTCGGCGCCGGAGGAGCTCCGGCGAGCGCGTTCGCGGCGGTTTCTCACCGGAGTTCGTCGGGACTTTCGCTACAGCAAGCCAAAACGCGCGCCGTGACTTGTGTTCGAACGAGTGGAGAACGCCGCGTCCAACGCGGGTGGTGACGCGAGCAGGGATGGCCGGAGTCGTCGCCGGTGACATGGACGGCGGAGACCCGAGGCACGACGAGCTTGCAAACGGCGCAACGGCGAGCAAATCGGGCGGTGCTAAGCACGTACGGCGTCTACGCATGCGGGCAAGCATGATGGACACGCTTGCGCGGGTGTTCGGTCACCGGAACGTGGCTGGCGACGAGCTTGGTGGAGGCGAGCTCGGACATGTGGGGAACGGCACCTACGGGCACGACAATGGCGGGAAGACAAAGGGGGGAGAGGCGAGGCTCACCGGGCGGCTAAGTAAAGCCCCTGGAAGGTTAGTAGCAGCAGCAGGCGTCACCAGAGTCGAAGGGGATCGCCGGAGCAGAGGCGGATGGAGGACGGCTCGATCCGCTGCCTGCGGTGCTCCCCGGCTTGCGCTCGTGGACGGGGACGAGGAAGTCGACGACGGCGGAGCTGCTGGACAGGTCGGCGAGGCGAGGCGAGGTTGGTAGCCGCGGCTGCGACGGCGAGCGGCGACGGAGGCGCTCGGGATGATGGGGGGAGCAAGGAGCGGCACGAAGGAGAGGGGAACGGGGGGCGTTAGGGTTAGGGTTTAGGTCGGGGGCGACCTAGTTGGCGACGGGGGAGCGGCGGATGGCCGCCGCGTGGCCATCCTTGGCCGCGGGCGGTCGAACGGCGGCCACCACGCCTCAGGTGAACAGAGGTAAGGGAAAGCCCCCAGATGGGCTGGGCCGTGGCACTGTGCAACTAGAGCCTAGTTGCACAGTAGCTTCTGGCCCTTTTCACTTTCCTTTTTTTAACTGCTTTCCAATTTCTGCCTCTGTTTTGCATTTTCTTTTAGTGCCAAATGAGTTTTTTTTTGAACAAAACTTGGCACATGGATCTAGCACAATACCTTGAGATGGAACAAAAAGGTTGGGGTCAAAAGGAGTTGGCTAACCAATTTTAGAAATTGAAAAGGCAAATTTAAAAGCTGTTGGACCACTAAATTAATTCCCATGGGCATTTTGGGAACTCAAATGAGGTTGGTTTCAACATAACAATGGTCAGGGGAATTTATAGGACAATGTGAACATTTTTGTTTTACTGCTTGAAGAAATAAATATTTGACTTGCATTTTAAATTTGAATTTGAGTTTGGTTTGAAACAAAGTGAGGATTAGCAACTTCATTATGATGACATGGCATCGTCAGGCATGAGATTACTGTAGCATGACACTGGGGGTGTTACAAATCTCCTCCACTACAAGAAATCTCGTCCCGAGATTTAAGTGGGGAAGTAAAGAGTAACTTCGGGAGAACTGACCCTTATAGGGTTAATTATCTGGTGTACAATTTAGGGAATGAGGCAGAAGTATCTCTCGAGTTGAAACTTAATAAAACATCAAGAGCAAAGTATGAAGGTACAATAGGAAGTTTCAAGCGAATGGACAAACGATTGATACCTCAATAGAGTGTGAGAAAGGTGTTCAGATCATCAGGAATAGATCATCTCTCGGAAGGTGGCTCGCGACATGATACAAAGCCAAATGCAAGAATATTCGGAATCCAAGATATACAGGAGAGTCAGGTTTCGATCCTGTGGAACTGTGGGTTATGGGCCCATCATGTGGGTTAAAGGTAGAAAGGGGGATTGACATCTTGGATGGTCATTATAGTAAGGCATGTCAGAGAATAATCTGTCAGTTATGTCGATAACAACGTCGGTACCAAGGGCGAGGGACGAAGAGAACCATTTTCCTGCTCGTTGAAACGAGGCGGGCCAATAGGCAAAGTTCTCGTCCACCGGCGGTTACCGAAATGTTAACAACAATAGTAACAGGGTCTTACTGACAGAGTTGTACACCGAGGTGTTTACCTAAGCAGAGATTTACCTCTGCTCAGATAAGTTAGATTACAAGAAACGTTAAACAAACCAATGGAAAGGAAAATATGATTATCAAATCAAACAACCCAATGGAAAGGAAGATGTGTTTACACATAAAAGTTGGGCGTATATCCTTCCCAAGGAAAAGCGGAGCAGGACATACATGATAGGACAACAAGTTCAAAAGCATTTAGATAATGGGGAGAGGGAAGAATCATGATATTACCAATACAACGGTGTGAGGGTAATTGAACGAGAAACATTTTGTATTATGCTTCCGATGTTCTTGTTGATATTCGGAATACCACAGTCATGCTTCGATGCAGCAATGATATGGTGTCAAGTAAAGATTGGGTTCGAAGATCTCAAGAGATACCGAGAAACAATTCCAAGATTATCTCAGAACGTAAGGAATAACCAAGCACAACCAGGTCTGCGTTGGCAGAAAGTCAAGGTGTCATCAATGATATCACAAATCATCGAGGGGCAGGGATGGTATTTCTAGCCATGAATTTAATTGACATCTCTGAAGAAGCCAAAGTGTTGACGGTGATCACGACAAATTTTGTTGAGAGACCCTATGAAGATGCTATCGAGCAGAAAAGGAAGGATGAAGTGAAAGGCTATTGGAACCACGGATACGACACAACCTCAAAATCAAGCTTGTTGTTCGAGGTGAATTGATAAAAAGAGGAAGATCGATGTAAGCTTCGCTCATCATCGAAAGGTTGTGCTCCGGGAATAAGGACCAGGTAGCACAGTTAAATTAGCGCGATAATGATATAGCCGATCAGGCTAGGAATGGTGTGACGGAGTATCACTCCAATTAAGAATTACAGGAGGTAGTGCAATGACACAATATCATCGAGATAACATGAGGCAATACTTGAAGGTAGATAAAATTAGAGGTTGGGCATGTGAAATGACTTGCAGGAGACAAGTATTTTAACTTGCCCGGGAAATGGAATTAAGGAGAAACTATGGTCGGAACCACGATTATGAATGATCAAACCACCGTTACAAGATGAACTTATAACAAGGGGTAATTATTTTTACGAGCAACTTCCATGATAAGTTCTACATCAGTTCCATGGGCATGAACACAAAGGTTCAAGGTCGACTCCCACTTCTTCAATGCATAACCTTTCATTCACTCCTCATTTTCGAAGAATTTGTAGTGCAGAGGATTTATCTGGCGAAGTACCAGAAGAGTAAGACTCGTGAGAACTCTCGGGTTCACACGGATTATGGAAGGCATAAGTTCAACCCATCAGGGCATTTTAGGAACCTATTCCACAAACTCCAAGAGTAAATAACACAAGCTCAGAAGGTAGAGCATGGTTGACAAAAGCAGAGGATACAAATTGTCAAAGACATTATGTATCATGGGAATAACTCACAAGAATTTTGAATGTGAAGGATACTATCGGATAATAACCCAGCAATGGGCCTGCCGGTCCAAAATGGAGCTGATGTGAGTATCGGTACTCAATTAGAGGAAGAAAGAATGTAAAGGCATCGGATTATAGAACATCTGAATAATTCGATGCTTAGATAACAAAGGAATTATGATTTCCAAAACGAAGGATCAGAAGCAGACGCTCTGATCAAGGATGGATAAGTTAGAATAGACCTAGGGGCACAATCGATGACAAATAGAATGGTCGAGAACCAGCTCATGTTCAGAATGACGTCTGAGCCGGAAAGATAATTTAGAAGGATCAACTGATGATTGCGTGCTTTCACACACATGTTGAATCGATAGGATCAAAATGATGGTGTAAAAGGATACTAATGAATATTGCTACACATATGGAAAGCATCCATAATCCAAGCAGACAAGTATTTGCAGAGCAATATTTTGAAGAGGATTCTCGGAAGATTGGATAGTATTTACAAGTATTTTGAAAAGCATATGAACAACTGGGGATGAGTGGACCCCGGTTAAGTGAATTATCCTTAGTGCAAAAAGAAGCTGCAAAGCAGAAGGCACAAGGATTCTCGGAACAACGGAGAGTGCTAGGGGTATCTTCTAACAACATGAGCAACTGGGGATGAAGGTACAAGCGGCAAGGAGGTTATTCACGAGGATTACCGGTGGTCAGGAACTGTAAGGCAGTGGGCACAGAGTCTCGAGAAACATCAAGGAGTATCTGCAGAATCTTCTGGCGAAGCAGGCGATCATCGGTAATGTCGGGGCTCTCCGGGAGGAAGTGGGTACGAGAACCTAATGTCAGAGTTAGTAAAATGTCTAACCTGAATAGAAGAGAGATCAGAATCCCAGAGTATAGACGAGGAATAAAAGATCCTAGTACCACCCATCGGCGACGTGGGCCCGTAAGCCACACAGCCAAGTTAGTAAAACAGTTTTGGATGACTAGACTCGACTTCGACCAAGGAGTTGGAAAGGGGGCTACCTACAGGCAGTCGACTCTGATACCAACTTGTGACGCCCTCGATTCAATCATAAACTAACCATACACGCAAATGTGTACGATCAAGATCAAGGACTCACGGGAAGATATCACAACACAACTCTAGACACAAATTAAAATAATACAAGCTTTATATTACAAGCCAGGGGCCTCGAGGGCTCGAATACATAAGCTCGATTTTACAAGAGTCAGCAGAAGCAACAATATCTGAGTACAGACATAAGTTACACAAGTTTGCCTTAAGAAGGCTAGCACAAAAGCAAGATCGAAAGAAATGGCAAGGCCTCCTGCCTGGGAGCATCCTAACTACTCCTGGTCGTCGGCGGCCTCCATGTAGTAGTAAGCATCGGCGGTGGCATCTGGCTCCTGGGCTCCAACATCTGGTTGCATCAACCAGAAATAAGAAGAAAGGGGGAAAAGGGGGAGCAAAGCAACCGTGAGTACTCATCCAAAGTACTCGCAAGCAAGGAACTACACTACATATGCATCGGTATCAATGAAATGGGTTGTATGTGGACTGAGCTGCAAAAATGCCAGTATAGAGGGGAGAACCTAGTCCTATCGAAGACTAGCATGTTCTGGAAACCACCATCTTGCAGCAACAGGAGGGAGTAGAGTAGCATAAAGTAAAGTAGTAGTAGTGTTATCAACCTCGGCCAGAGATCCTTTCTCGACTCCCTGCGAGAAAGCAATCCCAGAGCCATACTATCCAAGTGTCATCACAATCCAATTCTCATCACCATCCAGTTCTCATCACAAGTATCCAGTTCTAGTTGTACCGATCGGGATAATCCTCCAAGTGTCCGTTACCTTAGGACAGGCTATCGATAGATGCTTTCTTCCCTGCAGTGGTGCACCAACTTATCCATCATGCTCGATTAACTCCGGCCGGACACACTTTCCTGGGTCATGCCCGGCCTCGGCCAAACAATACGCCGCAACCCGACCTAAGCTTAATAGAGAGGTCAGCACGCCGGACTAAACCTATGCCCCCAGGGGTCATGGGCCATCGCCCCGGGAACTCCTGCACGTTGCGTACACGGCCGGTGAGCAGACCTAGCTACCTCCCTAAAAAGGCAGGAGTTTACCAGTCCAACCCGGCGCGCGCCGCTCAGTCGCTGACGTCTATTAAGCTTCGGCTGATGCATACGACGCAGAACACCCATACTATGCCCACGTGATGGTTAGTGCTATCAGGCCAGAGGCCCCTCGGATTAAATATCCAAATTGTAGTGGATTAGGAACGCGCGGTAACAAGCAGAGACTCACGAAAGATGTGACCCCGTTACCCCGTCTCGAGGACTTGCGGCAAGGGCTAGGAATGCCCGGCCACGCCTCGTAATTATCTCGCGGGCACCCTCCAGGTCAACCCGACTCCTCATCATTCGCAAATATGCTCGCGCGGGTACCCCTGAGGGCCGACCCGTCTTTAGTAACAGGGTTCAGTGTAAAGTCATAGTAACCATAGTAACCGTGTGTCCAAACATCAACGGGAAAACCCGAGGAATCACCCCCGGTGAATTCCACTCGCTGTAATCATCAAGGTGAACGTAAGAGGAACCACCCCCGAGGTTCACACTTGAGGGGTTGCACGACAGAGTCGTATCGGAAGTGGTTAAGGCGGAATCACCCTCGATGACCACGACCAAATAGCTACACTACAGGGTTAACATCAGAAGTGTTGTAGAGGCCTCACCCTCGGCACTCGATAGTAACCCAGTAGTGTCGCAACTAAGGGGAAAGTGATGTGCGGTGCCGGGGCCTGGTCTTCGATCCCATTGATCGGGTCTTCGATGATGAAGCAGGGGCAACAAGGACAAGGTGGGGGTCACTGATGGATCACTAACCAACCTATACTAAGCAGTTTAGGATAAGCAGGTAAGGTACAATGAGCAGGTTACAAAAGCAGGCTATGCATCAGAATAGGAGCAAACAATAACAATAGCAAAATGTAATGCAAGCATGAGAGAATGGAATGGGCGATATCGGGATGATCAAAGGGGGGGCTTGCCTGGTTGCTCTGGTAAGGAGGGGTCGTCGTCGACGTAGTCGATCACAGGGGCGGCATCGGTCTCGGGGTCTACCAGAGAGAAGGGGGGAGAAACAGTAAATACATAGCAAGCAAGAGCATAACAGGACAACACGCAGAGCTAGACGTGTTCTAACGCGGTGCTACACGCTACCGACGAGGGGGGATAACATCTGGGAATGTTTTCCAGAAGTTTGGCATTTTTGGACAGATAAAAAGAGAGGGGACGATTCCATGTTCAGCATGCTAGGGGCACGTGACAGATGAACGGACCGCGTATCCGGATTCGTTGGATTTTCTGAGCAACTTTCATGTAGAAAACTTTTTCATCGGAGCTACGGTTTAATTTCTATGGATTTCTAAAGGTTTAAACATTTTCTAGAATTAATTAAATTGACAGAAAAGAAATACTACGTCAGCATGACATCATTGTGACGTCAGCAGTCAACAGGACGGCTGACCAGGTCAAACTGACCTGTGGGTCCCACCTGTCATAGAGAGTGGACTAACAGAAGTTTAAATTTAACTAAACTGAGGCTAATTAGAATTTGGGCCCCACATGTGAGTGACTGATCAGGTTTTAACTAATTAAGTTTATTTTTAAAAACGTTTGACTAACCTAATTAGGTGGTGGGGCCTATATGTCAGTGGCTGGGGAATAGTACCCCGCGTTGACCGTGGTCAATGCGGTCAAACAGAGGCGCAGGGGCCCACTGTCAGCGGCACTGGGCGGGCCCCACGCCACGCCAGGTCAGGGCCGGCGCCGGAGGAGCTCCGGCGAGCGCGTCTGCTGCGGTTTCTCGCCGGAGTTCGTCGGGACTTTCGCTACAGCAAGCCAAAACGCGCGCCGTGACTTGTGTTCGAACGAGTGGAGAACGCCGCGTCCAACGCGGGTGCTGATGCGAGCAGGGATGGCCGGAGTCGTCGCCGGCAACATGTACGGCGGAGACCTGAGGCACGGTGAGCTTGCAAACGGTGCAACGGCGAGCAAAACGAGCGGTGCTGAGCACGTACGGCGTCTATGTGTGCGGGCGAGCATGATGGACACGCTTGCGCGGGCGTTCGGTCACCGAAACGTGGCCTGCGACGAGCTCTGCGGAGGCGAGCTCGGACATGTGGGGAACGGCACCTACGGGCGCGACAACAGCGGGAAGACGAAGGGGAGAGAGGCGAGGCTCACCGGGCGTCTACATAAAGCCCCTGGAAGGTTAGTAGCAGTAGCAGGCGTCGCCGGAGTCGAAGGGGATCGCCGGAGCAGAGGCGGGAGGAGGGCGGCTCGATCCGCTGCCTGCGGTGCTCCCCGGCTTGCGCTCGTGGACGGGGACGAGGAAGTCGACGACGGCGGAGCTGCTGGACAGGTCGGCAAGGCGAGGCGAGGTCAGTAGCCGCGGCTGCGACGGCGAGCGGCGACGGAGGCGCTCGGGATGATGGGGGGAGCAAGGAGCGGCGCGAAGGAGAGGGGAACTGGGGGCGTTAGGGTTAGGGTTTAGGTCGGGGGCAACCTAGTAGGCGACGGGGGAGCGGCGGATGGCCGCCGCGTGGCCATCCTTGGCCGCCGGCGGTCGAACGGCGGCCACCACGCCTCAGGTGAACAGAGGTAAGGGAAAGCCCCCAGATGGGTTGGACCGTGGCACTGTGCAACTAGAGCCTAGTTGCACAGTAGCTTCTGGCCCTTTTCACTTTCCTTTTTTTTAACTGCTTTCCAATTTCTGCCTCTGTTTTACATTTTCCTTTAGTACCAAATGAGTTTTGTTTTGAACAAAACTTGGCACATGAATCTAGCACAATACCTTGAGATGGAACAAAAAGGTTGGGGTCAAAAGGAGTTGGCTAACCAATTTTAGAAATTGAAAAGGCAAATTTAAAAGCTGTTGGACCACTAAATTAATTCCCATGGGCATTTTGGGAACTCAAATGAGGTTGGTTTCAACATAACAATGGTCACGGGAATTTATAGGACAATGTGAACATTTTTGTTTTACTGCTTGAAGAAATAAATATTTGACTTGCATTTTAAATTTGAATTTGAGTTTGGTTTGAAACAAAGTGAGGATTAGCAACTTCATTATGATGACATGGCATCATCAGGCATGAGATTACTGTAGCATGACACTGGGGGTGTTACAGCCGGCCTCCCCCTTGCTCCTTTATATATGGGGACAGGGGGCACCCCATAGACACACAAGTTGATTCTTAGCCGTGTGCGGTGCCTCCCTCCACATATTTCCACCTCGGCCATATTGTCGTAGTGCTTAGGCGAAGCCCTGCGTCGGTAACTTCATCATCACCGTCAACATGCCGTCGTGCTGATGAAACTCTCCCTCTACCTCAGCTGGATCTAGAAGTTCGAGGGACGTCACCGAGCTGAACGTGTGCAGATCGCGGAGGTGCCGTGCATTGGGTACTTGATCGGTTGGATCGCGAAGACGTTCGACTACATCAACCGCGTTACTTAACCCTTCCGCTTTCGGTCTACGAGGGTACGTGGACACACTCTCCCCGCTCGTTGCTATGCATCTCCTAGATAGATCTTGCATGATCGTAGGAATTTTTTTGAAATACTGCGTTCCCCATCATCTTGTCCGACACATCATTCTCCTAATGATGTGATCCCGTTCATCAAATGACAACACATGTCTATGGTCAGGAAACTTAACCATCTTTGATTAACGAGCTAGTCAAGTAGAGGCATACTAGGGACACTCTGTTTTGTCTATGTATTCACACATGTAATAAGTTTCCGGTTAATACAATTCTAGCATGAATAATAAACATTTATCATGATATAAGGAAATATAAATAACAACTTTATTATTGCCTCTAGGGCATATTTCCTTCATAAAGAACTTAAGGGTGCACCTTGCGGGTGCCCCGTAAGGGTCACTTTTGTGGGCTAAGAACATGTCAAGTGATGCGTCCAGCCGGTGATACGTCCATTTTGCATGATGCTTTTATATCGATATTTATTGCATTATGGGCTGTTATTACACGTTATGTCACAATACTTATGCCTATTCTCTCTTATTTTACAAGGTTTACATAAGGAGGGAGAATGCCGGCAGCTGGAATTTTGGGCTGGAAAAGGAGCAAATATTAGAGACCTATTCTGCACATTGAGACCTATACGGCAATAGAATTTTGGGCTAATCATGAGTTTAATTTCTCTAAATTTCATAGACAACACCGTGAAGAAGAATTACCTAGTAAGGATGAAATTATTGGTCTTGCTTCTATTGCCGTACCTCCTAGCGATCCTTTAGAACAATATTTGCTAGACCATGAAAATGATATGTTTATGAATGAAAGAAGGGAAATAGATGAAGTATTCTTTAAACAGGAACCCATTCTCAAACACAATTTGCCTGTTTAAATCCTAGGGGATCCTCCTCCACCGAAGGGTGATCCCGTGTTTGAGCTCAGACTGTTACCTGATACTCTTAAATATGCTTACCTTGATGAGAAAAAGATATATCATGTTATTATTAGTGCTAACCTCTCAGAACATGAAGAAGAGAGATTATTGAAAACTCTGAAGAAGCACCGTGCTGCTATTGGATATACTCTTGATGATCTTAAGGGCATTAGTCCCACTCTATGTCAACATAAAATAAATTTGGAAGAAGATGCCAAACCAGTTCGTGATCATCAACGACGGCTGAATCCTAAAATGAAAGAAGTGGTAAGAAAAGAAATACTAAAGCTCCTTGAGGCAGGTATAATTTATCCCATTGTTGATAGTCAGTGGGTAAGTCCTGTCCATTGTGTCCCTAAGAGGGGAGGTATTACCGTCGTTCCTAATGATAAAGATGAATTGATTCCGCAAAGAATTATTACAGGTTATAGGATGGTAATTGATTTCCGCAAATTAAATAAGGCTACTAAGAAAGATCATTACCCCTTACCTTTTATCGATCAAATGCTAGAAAGATTATCTAAACATACACATTTTTGCTTTCTAGATGGTTATTCTGGTTTCTCTCAAATACCTGTGTCAGCCAATGATCAATCAAAGACTACTTTTACTTGCCCTTTTGGTACTTTTGCTTATAGACGTATGCCTTTTGGTTTATGTAATGCACCTGCTACCTTTCAAAGATGCATGATGGCTATATTCTCTGACTTTTGTGAAAATATTTGTGAGGTTTTCATGGACGATTTCTCCGTTTATGGATCCTCTTTTGATGATTGCTTGAGCAACCTTGATCGAGTTTTGCAGAGATGTGAAGAAACTAACCTTGTCTTGAATTGGGAGAAGTGCCACTTTATGGTTAACGAAGGTATTGTCTTGGGGCATAAAGTTTCTGAAAGAGGTATTGAAGTTGATAAAGCCAAGGTTGATGCTATTGAGAAGATGACATGTCCCAAGGACATCAAAGGTATAAGAAGTTTCCTTGGTCACGCCGGTTTTTATAGGAGGTTCATTAAGGACTTCTCAAAAATCTCTTGGCCTCTGACTAATTTATTACAAAAAGATATACCATTTGTTTTTGATGATGATTGTGTAGAAGCATTTGAAATACTTAAGAAAGCATTGATCTCTGCACCTATTGTTCAGCCACCTGATTGGAATTTACCCTTTGAAATTATGTGTGATGCTAGTGATTATGCTGTAGGTGCTGTTCTAGGGCAAAGAGTTGATAAGAAATTAAATGTTATTCAATACTCTAGTAAAACTCTAGACAATGCTCAAAGAAAATATGCTACTACTGAAAAAGAATTCTTAGCAGTTGTATTTGCTTGTGATAAGTTCAGACCTTATATTGTTGATTCTAAAGTAACTATTCACACTGATCATGCTGCTATTAAATATCTTATGGAAAAGAAAGATGCTAAACCTAGACTTATTAGATGGGTTCTCCTGCTACAAGAATTTGATTTGCATATTGTTGATAGAAAGGGAGCTGAGAACCCCGTTGCAGACAACTTGTCTAGGTTAGAAAATGTTCTTGATGACCCACTACCTATTGATGATAGCTTTCCTGATGAGCAATTAAATGTCATAAATACTTCTCGTACTGCTCCATGGTATGTTGATTATGCTAATTACATTGTTGCTAAATTTATACCACCTAGTTTCACATACCAGCAAAAGAAAAAGTTTTTCTATGATTTGAGACATTACTTTTGGGATGACCCACATCTTTATAAAGAAGGAGTGGATGGTGTTATTAGACGTTGTGTACCTGAGCATGAACAGGAACAGATCCTACGCAAGTGTCACTCCGAAGCTTATGGAGGACACCACGCTGGAGATAGAACTGCACATAAGGTATTGCAATCCGGTTTCTATTGGCCTACTCTCTTCAAGGATGCCCGTAAGTTTGTCTTATCTTGTGATGAATGCCAAAGAATTGGTAACATTAGTAGACGTCAAGAAATGCCTATGAATTATTCACTTGTTATTGAACCTTTTGATGTTTGGGGCTTTGATTATATGGGACCTTTTCCTGCCTCTAATGGATACACACATATTTTAGTTGTTGTTGATTACGTTACTAAGTGGGTAGAAGCTATTCCAACTAGTAGTGCTGATCATAACACTTCTATTAAAATGCTTAAAGAAGTTATTTTTCCGAGGTTTGGAGTCCCTAGATATTTAATGACTGGTGGTGGTTCACATTTTATTCATGGTGCTTTCCGTAAAATGCTTGCTAAGTATGATGTTAACCATAGAATTGCATCTCCTTATCACCCACAGTCTAGTGGTCACGTAGAATTGAGTAATAGAGAGCTCAAATTAATTTTGCAAAATACTGTCAATAGATCTAGAAAGAATTGGTCCAAGAAACTTGATGATGCATTATGGGCCTATAGAACTGCATATAAAAATCCTATGGGTATGTCTCCATATAAAATGGTTTATGGAAAAGCATGTCACTTACCTCTCGAACTAGAACATAAGGCTTATTGGGCTATTAAAGATCTCAACTATGATTTCAAACTTGCCGGTGAGAAGAGGTTATTTGATATCAGCTCACTTGATGAATGGAGAACCCAAGCCTATGAAAATGCCAAGTTGTTTAAAGAAAAAGTTAAAAGATGGCATGACAAAAGGATACAAAAGCGTGAGTTTAATGTAGGTGATTATGTATTGCTATACAACTCTCATTTAAGATTTTTTGCAGGAAAACTTCTCTCTAAATGGGAAGGTCCTTACGTTATCGAGGAGGTCTATCATTCCGGTGCCATAAAAATCAACAACTTCGAAGGCACAAATCCGAAGGTGGTGAACGGTCAAAGAATCAAATATTATATCTCAGGTAATCCTATAAATGTTGAAACCAATGTTATTGAAACCGTAACCCCGGAGGAATACATAAGGGACACTTTTCGGAACGTTTCAGACTCCGAAAAGGAATAGGTATGTGGTACGGTAAGTAAACCGACTCCAAAACAGTTCTAAAGGCAATGTTTCTCCGTTTTGGAATATTTAGAAAAATAGAAAAATAAGAAGCAGTCCGAGAAGGACACGAGGCCTCCAAGAGGGTGGAGGGCGCGCCCTACCCTACTGGGCGCGCCCCCTACCTCGTGGGCACCTCGTGTGCTCTCCGGACTCCGTTTTCTTGCACGATACGTATTTTGGTCGGTAAAAATTCATTATATAATCTCCCGAAGGTTTTGACTCTTATATCACGCAAATATCCTCTGTTCTTGTTTCGAGCTGTTGCTGCTGCAGATTAGAGCAAGATGTCGTCTCAAGAGTCAGTCGGGGAGAGCCGGGTGTCTCATCCGGCATCGGAACCAAGGACAAACAGCGATGCTGACCACTTTGGGCTAGCAACGGAGGAAGAGATGGAGGCTGATTTGATGAGGATAGATGCCATGGAGGATCAAGAAGTCACTTCTCGCTTCCGAGCTGGGTTCACGATGGGAGAACTACAGAGCTCAGCCATTCCAAACTCGGTTATCCCTTCCAATGTTAGATTTCTTTCTTATGAAAATATGAAGAAGAGTGTCACTTGTTCTCCCGCAGCTATGCAACACCCTTGGGTGCAAGGAGCCTTAGCCGTTACAGGAAAGCTTCGTAAGGAAATAATGGATCTCAAGCAGCAAGTCAATAAGCTCAAGGAGGAGAATCGTATCCTGAGAGGCATCATCGCCAAGAATATTACACCATCCCCGAAGAAGGAGACATAATCACATGGGTATGGGCACTCCCTTTGGCAACTGCCAAGCTTGGGGGAGATGCCCAGTATCGTATCACCATCATACTTCTATCTTTACCATTTTTCTTAGTTCGATCCTAATTAGTAGTATCTTGATCTAGTAGAATAAATTTTATGGCATGATCTAGTTTTGAGTTTTGCTTTATGATCTCTCTATGTAATCGAGTACGTGAGCTATATATAATAAAGATTAGTGTTCAGTCAAGGGCTTGATTTTCTTGCTATGATCTTGAGTGAATAAAAGAAAAAGAGAAAAAGAATAAAAAGAAACAAAGAGATCATATTGATCTTATTGAGAGTAATGACTTCGCATAGAAAGAGTATGATGATTAAAAATTGTTGGGAGTTGGCAAACATAGCTTTGGTCATCGCTGCAATTAATAGGAAGTAATAAGGAAAGATAGGTTTCACATATAAATATACTATCTTGGACATCTTTTATGATTGGGAGCACTCATTAAAATATGACATGCTAAAGAGTTGATGCTGGACAAGGAAGACAACGTAATGGGTTATGTTTTCTTATATCTGAGATAAAGCATATTGTCATGGATCATCCAACATGTTGAGCTTGCCTTTCTCCCTCATGCTAGCCAAATTCTTTGCACCAAGTAGAGATACTACTTGTGCTTCCAAATATCCTTAAACCAGTTTTGCCATGAGAGTCCACCATATCTACCTATGGATTGAGTAAGATCCTTCAAGTAAGTTGTCATCGGTGCAAGCAATAAAAATTGCGCTCTAAATATGTATGATTGATTGGTGTGGAGCAAATAAGCTTTATACGATCTTGTGATGTGGAAGGAATAAAAGCGACGGACTGCATAATAAAGGTTCATATCACAAGTGGCAATATAAAGTGACGTTCTTTCACATTGAGATTTTGTGCATCCAACCATAAAAGCGCATGGCAACCTCTGCTTCCCTCTGCGAAGGGCCTATCTTTTATTATTATCTTCCACCTTATGCAAGAGTCATGGTGATCTTCATCTTTCCTTTTTATATTTTATCCTTTGGCAAGCACAGGGTGTTGGAAAGATCCTGATAGATATATCTAATTGGATGTAAGTCAGCATGAGTTATTATTGTTGACATTACCCTTGAGGTAAAAGGTTGGGAGGCGAAATTATAAGTCCCTGTCTTTCTCTGTGTCCGATTAAAACTCCGTAACCACAAGTATTGCGTGAGTGTTAGCAATTATGAAAGACTAAATGATAGTTGAGTATGTGGACTTGCTAGAAAGCTCTGACATAGACTCTTTCTGATATTATGATAAATTGCAATTGCCTCAATGACTGAGATTATAGTTTGTTGGTTCTCAATAAAGTTTCTGATTCATACTTTACATTGTGAATAGATTATTACTTGAGCATAAGAAATCATATGACAATATCCTTCTATGTTGCTGTTATGAGAATAATCATGATGCCCTCATGTCCGTATTTTATTTTAGCGACACCTCTACCTCTAAACATGTGGACATATTTATCGTTATCGGCTTCCGCTTGAGGACAAGCGAGGTCTAAGCTTGGGGGAGTTGATACGTCCATTTTGCATCATGCTTTTATATCGATATTTATTGCATTATGGGCTGTTATTACACGTTATGTCACAATAATTATGCCTGTTCTCTCTTATTTTACAAGGTTTACATAAGGAGGGAGAATGCCGGCAGCTGGAATTTTGGGCTGGAAAAGGAGCAAATATTAGAGACCTATTCTGCACAACTCCAAAAGTCCTGAAACTCCACAAAAGTTATTTTTGAAAATAATAAAAAATACTGAGCGGAAGAAATACGTCAGGGGGGCCACCACCTGCCCACGAGGGTGGGGGCGCGCCCCCTGCCTCGTGGGCCCCCTGTTGGCTCTCCGGTGGCCATCTTCTGCTATATGAAGTCTTTCGTCCAGGGAAAATCATAAGCAACCATTCGGGACGAGACTCCGCCGCCACGAGGCGGAACCTTGGCAGAACCAATCTAGGGCTCCGGCAGAGCTGTTCTGCCGGGGACACTTCCCTCCGGGAGGGGGAAATCATCACCATCGTCATCACCAACGCTCCTCTCATCGGGAGAGGGCAATCTCCATCAACATCTTCACCAGCACCATCTCCTCTCAAAACCCTAGTTCATCTCTTGTATCCAATTCTTGTCTCATAGTCTGGGATTGGTACTAGTAGGTTGCTAGTAGTGTTGATTACTCCTTGTAGTTGATGCTAGTTGGCTTATTTGGTGGAAGATCATATGTTCAGATCCTATATGCATATTAATATCCCTATGATTATGAACATGAATATGCTTTGTGAGTAGTTACGTTTGTTCCTGAGGACATGGGAGAAGTCTTGCTATTAGTAGTCATGTGAATTTGGTATTCGTTCGATATTTTGATGAGATGTATGTTGTCTATCCTCTAGTGGTGTTATGTGAACGTCGACTACATAACACTTCACCATTATTTGGGCCTAGAGGAAGGCATTGGGAAGTAATAAGTAGATGATGGGTTGCTAGAGTGACAGAAGCTTAAACCCTAGTTTATGCGTTGCTTCGTAAGGGGCTGATTTGGATCCATATGTTTCATGCTATAGTTAGGTTTACCTTAATACTTTTGTTGTAGTTGCGGATGCTTGCAATAGAGGTTAATCATAAGTGGGATGCTTGTTCAAGTAAGAACAGCACCCAAGCTCCGGTCCACCCACATATCAAATTATCAAAGTACCGAACGCGAATCATATGAACGTGATGAAAACTAGTTGACGATTATCCCCATGTGTCCTCGGGAGCGCTTTTCTCTATATAAGAGTTTGTCCAGGCTTGTCCTTTGCTACAAAAAGGATTGGGCCACCTTGCTGCACTTTATTTACTTTTGTTACTTGTTGCTCGTTACAAATTATCCTATCACAAAACTACCTGTTATCACTTATTTCAGTACTTGTAGAGAATACCTTGCTGAAAACCGCTTATCATTTCCTTCTGCTCCTCGTTGGGTTCGACACTCTTACTTATCGAAAGGACTACGATAGATCCCCTATACTTGTGGGTCATCAGCCGGCGCCATGTGTCAGGTGTTGTGCGCTCCTACTGGATTTCTTCTTTTTTCTATACATGTTTGTGGGTTCCATATTGTTTTTTTGCCTTTTTTATTTAATATTTTTTCTAGGTTTTCGAGAAAATAATCATGATTTGTTTCTTCCACGAGAAGCAAAAATTTGCTTCCCGTGGAGGCACTGATTTGCTTCCATGAGGAGAACAAAATTGTGCTTCTCGGAAAAGGAAAAATAAATAAAAGAAATGCTTTCACGAGAGGTACATATTTGCTTCTCGTGGAGGCATGTATTTATTTCCGCAATAAGCATAACTGTGGTTCTCGGAAAGGGATAAAAAAGCATGATTGTTTTTGCATGATTTTTTTGCTTCCACGAGAAACACAAAATTTGCATGTCGTCGATGCACAGATTTGCTTCCCCGAGAAGCACATTTGTGCTTCTCGAAAAAGGAAAAAATGTGATTTTTTGTGCTTTCACGAGAGGCACGGTTTGCATCTCGTGGAGGCACAGATCTGTGCTTTTCGAAAAGGAAAAACGGTGAAAAAAACATGCTTTTGGCTACGGGTTTTTTCTTTCGGGTTTTCTATGAAAAAATGTTTGTCAAGCTATTAACGTGGGATCTAGTTTCGAAGATCTCGACACGAGAAATCCAACAGTGGAAAACGGTTCAGGATTTGGACATACGGTTCAAGGGATAAAACATTAAAAAAAATCTACGAAAAAGGAAAAACTCACAGGTTGAAACAAGTGTCGCACATGCAGCGTGTCACTTGTCATCGCATGAGAAGGTGAAAGTTGACCTTTGCAAGAGATACCCCTTAAGTAGTGATTGTGCGGTACTTTCGTTATAAGCGAGATATATTTCTCAAGCTTCCTTTTCCACATTGAGCTTCCATTGCCGCCACGAACAATGAGCCATGAGGAAGTTACAATAGTTCCATGGAAATAACTAATAACCTGCTACCATATTTTATGTTGGACCGAGTTCATCTTGACACCTAAATCTAAGATGGAGACCCAACTAGCATATGAGAACGTAAACCTCTCTGGCTCCATGGCCTCGCCATGGTAGAGGGAAAATTTATATCATAAAAACACTAGTACGAAGACGCTGGCAAAAACACAAAGCTCTCAAATCTGAGGTCCCCACAACTCTTAGCGTCAAGATGGTAGTCGGAGGTGAGGGGACGGGGCAAATCTCTAGTTGCCGCTCCTCTGTCAAAACCTAGCCATCTCTACAGTTGATCTGTTTATTCATATAAAATGAGTTTATGTTATCGCATCCTATTCTTTTGTTGTTTTCATTCATTGTGAGGTTGGAATCCTTCATCAACACTATGGTGAAGGTCTTGTGGTTCGATAACCTGCACTTTAGGGGATTATTCATGACCCAAGTCCGGCCATTGATCATGGCTCCCCATCTAATTGAATGGATGATTGAATGTGCTTTTAGAAACCTTTATAGATAATCAAGTTCGTGCACGTGAACGTGAAGGAGTAACAGTCTTGCTGCTCCATTCCAATTGTAGCCTCTTTACCGATATGTTAGAATTATTTCATCTTGCAAAGATTGATCCCACAAAGAAGATATTTCCAGAAGATTTTATTGTATTTCTTAGTTATAGGAATTACAAATACTTTGTAATTCCAAATACTTTGTAATTCCTTGGGTCTTGTATCCAAAGTATTGTACCTGCAACAGTTAACAAGTATCAATAAATTTTTTGCGAGAAGAGTATAAATAAAATTGTAGGTGTTTCTCAAAGAAAAAAAGATCTAGCAACTTGCTCTATCGACTGACACACACAAAAACCTAAAAGATCGCTCCAAAATTTATACTGTAAAAACTATCAAAACTTTGACTAAATATGGCAATCTAGAATGAAAAACGTTCTAGCGTTAAAAGGTCAAAACAGAAGGTAATAACTAAGATTCTCTCTAAATCTAATTATATGCATTCTGCACGAAACTGAAATTTACTCTAAATCAAATTGTATGCATTTTGCGCTAAATAAAAGGTTAGCTAGGCGTAAGGTCTTCCGTTGAAAGAAAAGGAAAAAAGAAATCTAGCATGTTATGTTGGATGGCAACACGCATGTGTGAGCTTGTGTTAAGCGCCTTGATGATCTAATGCATATCTCTTGGAAACGATGAAGAATATGTTTTTATCATAGGACTTGAACTCTGGTGTGTTGAAGATGCCACTGTTCTCCTAATCATTTAACCACAGATCGGTTCGCACGATGAAGCATATTTTCATGGTAGAAAACAGTACCATATTGCGTTCTATGTGCCTCAATAAAAAAGTTGCATTCCATGTGCGGAATGTCATGCCATCTCCAAAGGTGACCGTCATCCTGTGACCGGGCAATTATAACGCCCGTGAATGGATGGATCGATCTTCTTTCACTATTCTCCACGGAGATCCTACGACACGGTCCGATTGGCAGCCAGTCCCCACAGATCACAAGAGCATCAAAGCCCAGGATATTGTCCACGCGGCGTCCACCGGCGCAGCAGAATCCGATGGCGCCAGCTCCCCATTGGCCAGCGCTCTATCCATCCTACCACCCCAGGATTTCCCCGCCCACATCTTGTGGCTGCCGTGCGCCGCAACGCCACGATTTAACATCAAAACCGTCGTGGCATCCTGCAAATCCTGCGCGCTCCAACAGACGTCCTAGCTGCCACTCCGCCGCGCGCGTCAGGGACCTCACCGTCACACCGGCGAAGCAACACCGGCACCCATGGCGCTCGCCTCCACCTCCGCCACCGCCTCCGCGGCCGTGCTCAAGAACCCGTTCCTCGGCGCGAGGCGCGCGCTCGCCAATGCCGCCTCCCTCGGCGCCGCCAAGCCCGTGACGCGCCGCGTGGTGGTCGTCGCCGCGGCCGTCGGCAAGAAGTCGTGGATCCCCGCGGTCAAGAGCGATGCCGAGTTCATCAACCCGTCCTGGCTCGATGGCTCGTAAGTCTTCCTCGTTCGTAGTATTTCTCTTCGTTCGTCGCCCTGCATTAATCCCACTCTACGCGAGGGGAGGCCTCCATGGCAGCAACTCTGAGACTCACTCAACGCGTACGTGCAGGCTCCCCGGTGACTTCGGCTTCGACCCGCTGGGGCTTGGCAAGGACCCGGCGTTCCTCAAGTGGTACAGGGAGGCCGAGCTGATCCACGGGCGCTGGGCGATGGCCGCGGTGCTGGGCATCTTCATCGGGCAGGCGTACAGCGGCGTGCCGTGGTTCGAGGCCGGAGCGCAGCCTGGCGCGGTGGCGCCCTTCTCCTTCGGGTCGCTCCTGGGCACCCAGCTGCTGCTCATGGGGTGGGTGGAGTCCAAGCGGTGGGTCGACTTCTTCAACCCGGACTCCCAGTCGGTGGAGTGGGCCACGCCGTGGTCGCGCACAGCCGAGAACTTCGCCAACTTCACCGGCGAGCAAGGGTACCCGGGCGGCAAGTTCTTCGACCCGCTCGGCCTCGGTGGCGAGACCAAGGACGGCGTCTACATCCCCGACACCGAGAAGCTCGAGCGGCTCAAGGTGGCCGAGATCAAGCACTCGCGCCTCGCCATGCTTGCCATGCTCATCTTCTACTTCGAGGCCGGGCAGGGCAAGACGCCGCTCGGCGCGCTCGGCCTATAAGACGATTTTTTGGCTTGCGCGCGTGGTGGGAGAGGGGTTGTTGCATTGCATCAGATCGGACGCATGGATTGATGGGATCTGCTGGAGGTCGAAGAAGCAGCAGCAACGTATCTGTGTCCGTGACTTCTTTCGGGTGGTGTGTGTGAATCGAATGGGGAATCAAGTACTCTTTCTTTCTCCAGCGTATGTACCATGTAATATATATAGTCTGAGCTCTGTAATTTAAGGCAGAATGAGCAAGGGCATTTGATTCATCACCTACCAAGTCTTTTACTAGAACATTGCTTGCATATTTAAACAACCCGCAAAAAAAATGCATCAGTTGAAGGAAGCACGAAAACTAGCAAAGTCTGCACTGCTCAGCGCAAGATAGGGTCACGAGATTCATCTAAAAATAAAGCAATGAGTACCAGTCGAACAGGAACAGGTGTTGGCTCTGTAAACGTTATAATACAGAATATATTAACAGGAGCACGCATTCCTGAGCCTGAAACAGAGGAAAATTAGGAATAAATAAAGAAACATAGGTGTTGCATTCCACGTTCGCAGGGTTCTTTGCAAACTTTCCTACAGAGTTCATCTCAAAATTGCCATGTATTTACCAAAGGCGAGTGATCTGCGCCGGCGCGCCGGTCCAAAGTTTAGTCCGGTCGCGCCCTAGCTGCAGGATGCCACTATTCCTAGCCGTTTGATCTAGCAAAAAAATATATTATTCGCCCCAGATCTTCTTTCTCCTCACGCATCTTACGCTCGCGCAGCACCCTGCATCTAGCCGTCTCGCGCTGCTCCCCTTCAGTGGACGTCCTCGTCGCCGGTCCCCACCCTCGCCGGCCGTCCTCGTCGCCAGTCCATACCCTCGCCGTCCGTCCTCGTCGCTGCCTCGACCCATGCAACAGCTCCACCTGTGGTTGCAGCTCTCAACGGCGACGATTGTAGCTCTGTTTGTAGCTCCGCCGCCGCCCCTCGCTGTTGATGCTCGCTGAACGGAATTGCGTCGACGACGCCCACCAGTCAATCAACGTCGTTGAATGGATGTAGCAAAAAACTTCGCCTGTCGTAGCAAAACCCGACTATGGCTGCAGCAAATGTCCATCATCGTCATCGCGAGGTCACATCTCCGCCTTGACGGATGTAGCAAAAAACTTCGCCGGTCGTAGCAAAAACCAATTACGGTTGCAGCAAATCACCGTCGCCGCCGTTGCGAGGTCGCAGCTCCACCTTGATGGATGCAGCAAAACACTTCGCCGGTAGTAACAGAAACCAACTATGGTTGAAACTTTAATATCTATTGTTGAAACATTTCTGTCAATAGTTGCAATTCTAATTTTCCACTTGTGCGGTGTCAGTCACAGCTCCGGTCGTCGCTCGTCGCACCGTTTGGCTTGCAAGCCGCAACATCCGGTGCTGACCCCCATCACGCGCGGCCATGGCGACAGGCGCGGCGAAGGGTAGGATCAGTGGATAAAATTCTGCTAGAGTTAGGAGACACTTGGAATACATAGGAGACTACGGTTGGAGAAAGGTCTAGGGATAGGGATATTATGGAGGATGACACAAACACTGCTTACTTCCATGTTGTAGCTAATCATAGGTGAAGGAAAAACTGATTAGTGTTCTAGATGGACCTGAGGGCTTTGGACTATTATAAGGAGTTATTTAGATATGAACATAGACCTGATATTTCTCTTAAGAGTGATTTATTTGGAGAGGACGAGAAAATTTCTGTGGAGGAGAATACTAGGTGTACCGAGGAGGAGATTAGGAAGCTGTTTTGACTCCTATTGTGATGGTGCCCCTAGGCCCGATGGATTGCCTTTTATATTTTACCAAGTGTTCTGTGACATTATTAAAGTTGATTTGATGGCTATGTTTGAAGTCTTGTTTGATCTAAACCTAGACATCATTAGACTTGATTTTGCATCACTCTTATTCCTAAAGAAGTTGATGCCAGAAACATGAAGAAATTTAGGCCTATAAATCTCCTCAATTGTTGTTTTAAGATCTTTACTAAAGTCTACCAATAGACTAGCCCTGATTATTGGCAGACTAATATCTGAGCATCAATCTGCTTTTGTTAGAGGTAGGTTTATTTTGAAGAGTGTGGTGATTGCCCATGAGGTTGCTCACTCGGTACACTCTTCTCTTTAGAAAGACCTTGTATTTAAGATTGATTATGAAAAGGCTTATGACAAGGTTAGTTTAGATATATATTTTGAATGGGGTTCTTGAACTTAGGGGGTTTGGTGCTAAATGGATTGGTTGGATTAGGAGACTCACCCAGTAGGATCAGTGGATGTGAAGATTAATGGTGAGGAAACTTACTTCTTCTTCACTAGTAGGGATTTGAGACAGGAAGACCCTTTGTCCCCATTGATTTTTAATTTGGTGGTGGATGTGTTTGCTAGGATATTAGTGAAAGGATGACGAGTTGGGGCGTTGGGCTAATTAGAGGGCTCTTCCCTATTTTTTGCCCTTGTGGTGTAGTGTGTCTGTGATATGCAAATGATACTTTCTTGTTCATTGATAATGACCCTCTAGTAGCTTTAAATATTAAGTGGGTCTTAACTTGCTTTGAGTTGGTTTCAGGGATGTCTATTAATTATCACAAAAATGAATTGGTGCCTATCAATTTAGAACCTGGAGAGGTTAAACCTTTCTTGGGTATTTTTAATTTATTCAAGGGGGGGCTTGCCTATTAAGTACTTAGAGTTCCTTTGCAATTTGATAAGATCAAGAGAGAGGACCTCCAATCTCTAGTTGATGCCATGCTGGACAGGATGGCTAGATGGAGGGTAAGATCCTAGTCCTTATTAGGGAGGGTCACCTTGGTTAGGATTTGTCTATCTAGTATTCCTATTCACATGTTATCTTCCTATAAGTTCCCGAAATGGTATGTGCCTTTGGTCAATTCATGGTTTTATAATTATTTCTGGAGTGATGGTGAAGGCTGCCAAAAGATGCACCCTGCCAATTGGCCCTCCATATGCATGAAAAGGGAATATGGTGGATGGGAGTTCAAAATATACATGATATGAATCTTTGCCTAACCGTCTCCTGGGTTAAAAGAGATATCTTAGGAGAAGGGACACTATGGAGTAGAGTTATAGATGCTAAGTATAATACCAAGAACCTTAATACTATGTGCTGCCATGATCCACATCCTTCTCAATTTTTTAAAGGGGTTATTGCTACTTCTTGAGCTTGCGTTGATTTTTCCCTTGAAGAGGAAAGGGTGATGCAGCAAAGTAGAGATAAGTATTTCCCTCGGTTAAGAACCAAGGTATCAATCTAGTAGGAGGCACAAGCAAACGAAAAGACGAACGGAAAGAAGGCAAATATTTTTGTGTTTTTCTGAAAACGTTTTAGAAGTGGGGGAGAGGAAAATGGTAGACAAATGGAAAATAATGTAAATGCAAGAGATGAGAGTTTATGATAGGTACTTAGTAGGCTTGATGTAGAACCTCCCCGGCAACCGCGCTAGAAATTCTTCCTGCTACTTCTTGAGCTTGCGTTGATGATTTATCCCTTGAAGAGGAAAGGGTGATGCAGCAAAGTAGAGATAAATATTTCCCTCAGTTAAGAACCAATGTATCAATCCAGTAGGAGGCACAAGAAAGTCCCCAATATATGCAACTGCACAAACTAACAAACACTTGCACTCAATGCGAAAAGGGGTTGTCAATCCCTTCACGGTCACTTGCAAAAGTGAGATCTAATAGAGATAGATATAAAAAATAAGTAAAAGGCAAATAAGTGAATATAAATAAATTGTAGCAAGGTATTTTTAGGTTTTTGTTTTGTAGATCTGAAAATATATGGTGGAAAATAGACCCGGGGGCCATAGGTTTCACTAGAAGCTTCTCTCTTGAATAAAGCATACAGTGGGTAAACAAATTACTGTTGAGAAATTGATAGAAAAGCGCTAAGTTATGACGATATATAAGGCAATGATCATGAATATAGGCATCACGCCCGTGACAAGTAGACCGAAACAATTATGCATCTACTACTATTACTCCACACATCGACCGACTCCTGCATGCATCTAGAGTATTAAGTTCATAAGAATAGAGTAACACCTTAAGCAAGATGACATGATGTAGAGGGATAAACTCAAGCAATATGATATAAACCCCATTTTTATCCTTAATGGAAACAATACAATACGAGCCTCGCTGCCCCTACTGTCACTGGGTGAAGACACCGCAAGATTGAACCCATCACAAAGCACCTCTCCCATTGTAAGGAAAACCAATCTAGTAGGCCAAACCAGATCGATAGATCGGAGAGAAATACTAAGCTATCTCAATCACGCATAAAAGAGTTCAGAGAAGACTCAAATAATATTCATAGATAATTTGATCATAAATCCACAATTCATCGAATCTCAACAAACGTACCGCAAAAGAAGATTACATCGAATAGATCTCCAAGAACATCGAGGAGTACATTGTATTGAAGATCAAAGAGAGAGAAGAAGCCATCTAGCTACTAACTATGAACCCTTAGGTCCGTGGTAAACTACTCACGCATCATGGGAAGGGAAGCAAAGGTTGATGTAGAGGCCCTCCATGATCGAATCCCCCTCTAGCGGAGTGCCGGAAAAGGCCCCAAGATGGGATCTCATGAGAACAGAAGCTTGCGGCGGCGGAATAATATTTTTTGTGTGCCCTCTGATGTAAGGGGAATATTTGAGAATTTATAGTGGTGGAGTTAGGGTTAGAAGGCCTACGGATTGTGGCCTCCTTGCAAGTCTTCTGGCCTCCTCCCAAAGCTTCCTGGGTTTCTTACGGTCCAAGAAAAATCATCGTAAAGTTTTATTCCGTTTGGACTCTGTTTGGTATTGATTTTCTCTAAAAGCCAAAAAAAGGAAAAAATAACAACTGGCAATGGGCACTAGGTTAATAAGTTAGTCCCAATAATAATATAAAATAGCATATTAATGCATATAAAACATCCAAAACAGACAATGTAATAGTATGGAACAATAAGAAAATAGATACGTTGGAGACATATCGGTTATGTGGGCTATGAAAGTTGTTAGGTTTGGATATACATGGTTTTTAGGTAATGCTAGATATGTGTTGTTTGGTGAACATATTTGGTTTGTAAACTCACCTCTAGGCACCCAGTTCTGGGATATTTATTGTATAGTCAACGAAAAGAATAAAACTGAGTTTTTGTCACATCCCAGATTTTTTCCAAATCTAGTATGTTTAAAATTTCACAGGGAATTAATATTTTTGTAGATTTTTTTTGCCTGCTCTCTCATTATCTCACATTCCCTAGTATTTTCTTGTGATCGATTGAATTGATCAACCTAGAGGGTCAAAGGCCCTATGCCGACATTTGAAACCCTAGATTGAAATTGGTAAAACAGAATGAACCCTAAAAGGTTTTAGGGAATAATTTTGAATCCTAAAATAGGGTGACAAATTAAAATATTTATTTGGGCGTAAATGTATTCTTAATCAGTTCAAAATGATATTCATAACCCTAATAAATTTCCCAAATAGTGGAAATGAAATTATGTTGGAATGAATTCAGAAATCAAATGGGAAAATTATTTGAAAGGGCCTTGCATTGTTTGGCAGGAAAAATAATTACCATAAGTCCAAAGAAAATGCTTGACTTTCTATTAATATTCCAAGTTAGATTTAGAGTATATTGTTTCAAACCAAATTGAAGTTCAAAAAGGAATTGAAAACAGAAAAAGAAAATATAAGGTGGCAGAATGATCACCAGACCAGGAGTATTCCATTTGGAATTTAGGCTAGTTAACTTTTGGAAGAAAATTCAATTTCTAAATAGTTTTGAATTTACAAAGGGAACCGAAAAGAATGAACAACCTAAACCTAGAGGCTCACCTAACACAACGATCTAGCTAGCCAGCTGCACACCCTCTCTCTCTCACTGACAGGCTAACCCCACAGTCAGCTTTGTCTTTGTCCATTAACTGCCGCCCCACGTCGCTTGCCCACTCACCTGAGCACAACTAAGCGCATGACCCCACGTCCAGTCACTTAACCGAATCGGTGTAGACCCGTAGGAGCCATCCACGTGTCCCCAGCCTTATCCACAACATTTTTCTGATTTAAATTAAAACCGCTTGGTAGTTTTACAGAAACCCCCTGGAACTTTAACCATTATAAGTTTTACGAGTAGGTCCAAATTGAGTGAAACTTTTTGCAAACTAGACCTTATGAAGTAAGCTTTCACCTAGACCAATAAAGATTAGGTTTTTGATGGCATGCAAGTGCACAAGGCTATGTAGAAATTTCATGATAAGTAAGGTTTGTCGATCCCATAGGGAGCGAATAGGATGGCACCACAGTCCCTATCGTCACTCAACACAACTACGCTCACACCCAAACCAGAGTTTGGAAATAGTTCATTCGAGTAGGTTGCTAGGGAATGGTAAAAGAGAGAACTAAGTACTAGAGAGAACAGAAAATAAATAATATAAATAGAGGAAAATAAACTAAGAGAACTATGTGATGTTTTAGATGAGGTTGCTGGCATCTAGGTATCGTCTCGTTTGGTACGGGCACAAAATGGTGTTAAGATTTACGACTATGCCATGTGGTGGCTAAGTCAGTACCTGCATTATAGGATACGGCAATCTACTAATGGTGGGCGATCCCTTGCATAATGTTATCCCTCAAGACGCGATGTACTGAGATAGCTCATTCGTCCTACTTCTTGTCCCATACTTGTGGCAGGAAACACAAAGATATTAAGGTCACGAGGACCGAATGAAGGCAATAAGTTCTATGGACAACCGTGCTCCTAGAATAATTGTGTTCCCCTTAAGATGTCTGCACTTGTCACGTCACAAGTCTATCAGTTTCCAAAAAATTCTATCATGTGGCCTAAGATTTGAACGTCTCCAACTACGCCAATGGATTGAACGTATCCAATTCACTAAATTACCGCAGAGGTAAGTAAGCAACACACATAAATAGACTAAACATATCAAACAACCACTTACTAATTGACCGACCCATAGCTAACAATTACTCAAATAACATCACATATAAGGGGGTTCAAGAGTTGTTACAACCCATCACAGAGACCATTATGGAGGAGGAAGAAGGGGTGGTGATGGTGATGATGATGGCGCGGCGGCGGATGATGGTGGCGATGGAGCGGCGGCGACGGCTCCCTTCGGTCTCCCTCTCGGTTGCAACTATGGTGTTCTTGATGTGGACGGTGGCTGGACATGGAGATGAATGATGAATGATGAATGATATGATGTAACACCCCGAGAACCATGCTACAGTGATCTCCCCTTCAATGATGCCATGTCATCATGCTTTTCAAACTAAATTGCCACTTGATGAAATCAAATCCAAATTCCAGTTGAATTACAAGTTAAATATTTGCTTCTTCTGTCATGCAAACAAAAATGTTCTTGATGTTGCAAATAATCTCCAAGTATTTGTCATGGTGAAAACAACCTCATTTGGATTTCCAAACCCCCCGGGATTTAATGTAGTGTTCCAGCAACATCTTAATGAACCATTTAAATTCAAACACGATTCTAAACTTTTCAAAATAAACTCAAGCTTTTTTGTAGCAGTACTAAATAATGCCTAGTATTTGTTTTGGCAAGTTGCTTTTTTTACAAAAGTTTTTTGGTGGTCAAGCAATTTGCAAACAGAGGCAAAAAGGCAAAACAGAAAAAGGATAAAAAAAGGGGAAATAGAAAGACCACCCCCCCTCTTTTGCACCTGGCCCAGCTTGCACTGTACGAGGCCCGGCCCACCGCCCCGGCCTTTCCCTCACCTTTCGTCAGAGGCAGAGGCCATGGCGCTGGCCGGGCACGCGCGACCGTCCACACGCGGATCTCACCCGTGTCGACCATCCGTCGGTGCCCTGAGACGGATAAGAGCATCCTCGCGCCCCTCTATCGAACCCTAGCATTATTCCCCTCTCCCCCTTTCCTCGTTCCCGATCTGGAGCTTCAACTAAGCTGTGGTCGTCGCGACCGTCGTTGTAGCCACGGCCAACGAGCTCCCCGCCACCTGAGACCACATCCAGGAGGTCACCCTCATCTCCCTCGTCCTCGTGGTGCAAGTACAAGCCCCGGGCTGCCTCGAAGCCTCGCCATCGACCATCCTTCTCCGACTACGGTCGCCGGACGCCGCCCATCGATCTGCCACATCCAGGACATCCCCGACCTCCTCGAGTTCACCTTCGGCACCGATGTGAGCCCCTTGCTCCATCCCCCCTTTTTCCATTCGAATCCGGCACCGTAGGTCGTCGTCACCGCCGCGTTCTGACCTCGCGCCCGTCACGTCCCCCCCGTACGTTGTTGCGTTGCTGCTACTGCTTGGCTGCTGTGCGCCTGGTCTACTCCCGCATCTGCCTCGGTCGTGCCGGCTGCGTGCCTTGGACCGCCCCTGCCCGTGCTCCTGCCGCGCCCTACGCACGCGCACACGCCCGCCCGCTGTCGCGTCCGCCTGCGTCCTGGCCTCGCCTTGCTTGCTGCTCGCTCCGCTGCTGCTGCTTCTTCCTACTGCTACTACAGCTGCTCCCTGCGCTGCCCGCTGCAGCTGCTCTACGCCCGCCTCCGGCCGCCACCGCTCGCCTGCCCGCTCGCCTGCCATGCGCGCCCCGCCTTACGCCGGCGATGCACTCCGCCGGCGACGCCCGCTACTGCCCCCCCGCCCCGCGCGCCGCCTGCTCGCCCACCATCGCTGGCGGCACACCCGGCCATGGCTTCTATCGAGCGAGCCAGCCGGTTCTGTGCTGGATTAGTGGGGATAACCCCCCAGTTTAGATTAAGTGCTAACCCCCCTTGAGTATGACTAGTGGGGCCCGCCCCTTTTAAAAAGGAATTTTAAATGAAAGTAGTAATTAGATTAATTAGTTAATTAATTAATTCTTAGTTAATTAGCTTAATCACACTGCCATGCGGGTCCCATCAGACCAGTTGACTGGTCAACCGTGGACCAGTCAACTGCTGAGTCAGCAGTTGACTGGACCCACGGGTCAGCCTCACTGGTGCACTGCACCGGGTGCACCTAGCCTTTTCACTCTTTTTTTATTAGCTTAAATTCCAGAAAATGATTAAAACCTTTGAAATTTCATAGCAAATAAACCATAGCTCGGATCGAAAAACTTTCTATATGAAAGTTGCTTAGAAAAATCCAACGAATCCGAATACGCGGTCCATTCATCTGTCACATGCCCCTAGCATGCTGAACATGGAACCGTCCCCTCTCTTTCATTTGTCTGAAATCCGCCTACCGCCGGGAAATCATCCTCGGATGTTTTCCCCCTTCGTCTGCAACGTGTAGTACCGCGTTAGAGCACGCCTGGCACTACGTATCGTCATGTCATGCTTAGTGATGCCTCTGTTTGCTATGTATTTACTGTTTCTTCCCCCTCTTCTCTCCGGTAGACCCCGAGACCAATGCCGCCCTTGTGATCGACTACGTCGACGACGACCCCTCATTCTTGCCAGAGCAACCAGGCAAGCCCCCCTTTGATCATCCCCATATCGCCCGTTCCATTCTCTCATGCTTGCATTAGATTTTGCTACTGTTATTGTTTGCTCCTATTCTGATGCATAGCCTGTTTATTGTAACCTGTTGTTGTTACCTACCTGCTTATCCTAAACTGTTTAGTATAGGTTGGGTAGAGACCCGTCAGAGACCCCCACTTTGTCCCGACTGCCCCGCTGGATTATCAGAAGACCCAATCAACGGGATCGAAGACCAGGCCCCGGCACCGCACATCACTTTCCCCTTAGTTGCTCGACACTACTGGGTTACTATCGAGTGCCGAGGGTGAGACCTCTACAGCACTTCTGATGTTAACCATGTAGTGTAGCTATTCGGTCGTGGTCATCGAGGGTGATTCCGCCTTAACCACTTCCGATACGACTCTGTCGTGCAACCCCTCAAGTGTGAACCTCGGGGGTGGTTCCTCTTACGTTCACCTTGATGATTACATCGAGTGGAATTCACCGGGGGTGATTCCTCGGGTTTTCCCCTTGATGTTTGGACACACGGATACTTGGACTTTACCACTGTTACTTGGAAAGGCGGGTCGACCCTGAGGGGTACCCGCGAGTGATGTGGAGATGGGTTGACCTGGAGGGTGCCCGCGAGATAATTACGAGGCGTGGCCGGGCATTCCTAGCCCTTGCCGCAAGTCCTCGAGACGGGGCGACGGGGTCACATCTTTCGTGAGTCTCTGCTTGTTACCACGCGTTCCTAATCCACTACGATTTGGATATTTGATCCGAGGGGCCTCTGGCCTGATAGCACTAACCATCACGTGGGCGTAGTATGGGTGTTCTGTGTCGTATGCATCAGCCGAAGCTTAATAGACGTCAGCGACTGAGCGGCGCGCGCCGGGTTGGACTGGTAAGCACCTGCCTTTTTAAAGGAGGTAACTAGATCTGCTCACCGGCCGCGTACGCAACGTGCAGGAGTTCCCGGGGTGATGGCCCATGACCCCTGGGGGCATAGGTTTAGTCTGGCGTGCTGACCTCTCTATTAAGCCTAGGTCGGGTTGTGGCGTATTGTTTGGCCGAGGCCGGGCATGACCCAGGAAAGTGTGTCCGGCCGGAGTTAATCGAGCATGGTGGGTAAGTTGGCGCACCCTGCAGGGAAGAAAACATCTATCGATAGCCTGTCCTACGGTAACGGAGACTTGGAGTTGTATCCCGATCGATACAACTAGAACTGGATACTTGAGATGAGACATGGATATGAGAAATGGATAGTATGGCTCCGGGATTGCTTTCTCGCAGGGAGTCGGGAAAGGATCTCTGGCCGAGGTTGATAACACTACTACTATACTTTATGCTTCTCTTATCTCTTCTGATGCTTCATGATGCTTGGAGCTGCTTGAAGATGCTAGTCTTCGATAGGCTAGGCTTTCCCCTTCTCTTCTGGCATTCTGCAGTTCAGTCCACATATTCAGCCCATTTCATTGATACCGATGCATATGTAGTGTAGATCCTTGCTTGCGAGTACTTTGGATGAGTACTCACGGTTGCTTTGCTCCCCCCTTTCTTCTTCTTTCCGGTTGATGCAACCAGATGTCGGAGCCCAGGAGCCAGATGCCACCGTCGATGCCTACTACTACGTGGAGACCGCCGACGACCAGGAGTAGTAAGGAGGCTCCCAGGCAGGAGGCCTTGATGTCTACTACACAACCTTCTTCTTGTAGACGTTGTTGGGCCTCCAAGTGCAGAGGTTTGTAGGACAGTAGCAAATTTCCCTCAAGTGGATGACCTAAGGTTTATCAATCCGTGGGAGGCGTAGGTTGAAGATGGTCTCTCTCAAGCAACCCTTCAACCAAATAGCAAAGAGTCTCTTGTGTCCCCAACACACCCAATATAATGGTAAATTGTATAGGTGCACTAGTTCGGCGAAGAGATGGTGATACAAGTGCAATATGGATGGTAGATATAGGTTTTTGTAATCTGAAAATATAAAAACAGCAAGGTAGCAAGCGATAAAAGTGAGCGTAAACGGTATTGCAATGCTAGGAAACAAGGCCTAGGGTTCATACTTTCACTAGTGCAAGTTCTCTCAACGATAATAACATAATTGGATCATATAACTATCCCTCAACATGCAACAAAGAGTCACTCCAAAGTCATTAATAGCGGGGAACAAACGAAGAGATTATGGTAGGGTACGAAACCACCTCAAAGTTATTCTTTTTGATCAATCCATTGGGCTATTCCTATAAGTGTCACAAACAACCCTAGAGTTCGTAGTAAAATAACACCTTAAGACACACATCAACCAAAATCCTAATATCACCTAGATACTCCAATGTCACCTCAAGTATCCGTGGGTATGATTATACGATATGCATCACACAATCTCAGATTCATCTATTCAACCAACACATAGAACCTCAAAGAGTGCCCCAAAGTTTCTACCGGAGAGTCAAGACGAAAATGTGTGCCAACCCCTATGCATAGGTTCATGGGCAGAACCCGCAAGTTGATCACCAAAACATACATCAAGTGAATCAATAGAACAACCCATTGTCACCACGGTCATCCCACTCAAGACATACATCAAGTGTTCTCAAATCATTAAAGACTCAATCCGATAAGATAACTTCAAAGGGAAAACTCAATCCATTACAAGAGAGTAGAGGGGGAGAAACATCATAAGATCCAACTATAATATCAAAGCTCGCGATACATCAAGATCGTGCCAAATCAAGAACACGAGAGAGAGAGAGAGAGATCAAACACATAGCTACTGGTACATACCCTCAGCCCCGAGGGTGAACTACTCCCTCCTCGTCATGGAGAGCGTCGGGATGATGAAGATGGCCACCGGTGAGGGATCCCCCCTCCGGCAGGGTGCTGGAATAGGGTCCCGATTGGTTTTTGGTGGCTACAGAGGCTTGCGGCGGCGGAACTCCCGATCTCTTCTGTTCCCCAATGGTTTTAGGGTATATTGGTATATATAGGAGGAAGAAATACGTCAGGGGAGCCACGAGGAGCCCACGAGGGTGGAGGGCGCGCCCAGGGGGGTGGGCGCGCCCCCTGCCTCGTGCTCTCCTCGTTGATCCCCTGACGTGCACTCCAAGTCTCCCGTATTGCTTTCTTTCCAAAAATAACTTTTCCGAAGGTTTCATTCCGTTTGGACTCCGTTTGATATTCCTTTTCTGCGAAACACTGAAACAAGGGAAAAACAGAAACTGGCACTGGGCTCTGGGTCAATAGGTTAGTCCCAAAAGTAATATAAAAGTGCATAGTAAAGCCCATAAAACATCCAAGATGGATAATATAATAGCATGAATACTTCATAAATTATAGATACGTTGGAGACGTATCAGCATCCCCAAGCTTAATTCCTGCTCGTCCTCGAGTAGGTAAATGATAAAAGAAATAATTTATGAAGTGTGAATGCTAGCAGGTGCATAAGTTTTATCAATGGTAATTTCAATCACCTTTTCTAGCATCATTATATGTCATAAAAGTAGCTCAACTCATAGAACTTTGCATGATCAAGTAACAAACTATTCACATGTTAAAGTATAGATCATAAACTTTCTTGAAAACTAACAAACTATGTTCTCAGTCATCAAACAATTGCAATTCATCTTATTTTCAGGAAGAGTCTATGTCAGAGCTTTGATTCAGCAAACTTCACATACTCAACTATCATTTAGTCTTCCATGATTGCTACCACTCAAAGCATATTTTTAGAACAAATAGTATTCATTACACAGAGAAAGATAGGGGCTTAATGTTTTGCCTCCCAACCTTTTACCTCAAGGGTAATGTCAACAGTAATAATTCATGCTCAAATATATTTGGATGGCCATATATGCTTAGATCTTTCCATCACATGATGCTTGCCAACTAAAGAGTAGGTTGGAATGAGAAGGAATACTACTGACTCTTGCATAAAAGTAAAAGATAGGCCCTTCGCAGAGGGAAGCAGGGATTTGCAGAGGTGCCAGAGCTCAAGGCAAAAACAGAGATGAAAATAATTTTGAGAGGTATGCTTTCATTGTCAACATAACGACCAAGAGTTCCCAATATCTTCCATACTAGATACATCATAGGCGGTTCCCACGCAGAAAGGTAATTTTTTTACTCCCCCTCCACCAACATTCACACTCCACGGCTTGTCCGAAATAACGGGTGCCGTCCAACTATCAACATTCCTGGGGGAGTTTTTTTAAAATTATTTGTGAATTTGTTTTTGATCTTTTGATCATAGGACTGGGCATCCCAGTTACCAGCCATTTTCTCATGAATGATGAGCGGAGTCCACTCATCGTGAGAATAACCCACCTAGCATGGAAGATACTGACAGCACCTAGTCGCTACATGAGCGATTCGGGCATACAAAACAGATTATTATTTGAAGGTTTAGAGTTTGGCACATGCAAATTTACTTGGGACGGCAGGTAAATACCGCATATAGGTAGATATGGTGGACACTCATGGAAGAAACTTGGTTCAAGGATTTTGGATGCACAAGCAGTATTCCCGCTTAGTACAGATATTTTGGCTAGCAAAGGATTCTAAATAGCAATCACCACATGTTAGAGGATCCATAACAATATAACTTATACAAATATACCCAAGCATAACTCATTAAGTTGTCTTCCTTGTCCAACTTCAACTAATTTGCTCAGGTTTGAAAATATTTAATGGGGCTCACAATCATAGAAGATGTCCAAGATAGTATATTTATATGTGAAATCTCTCTTCCTTTAATATTCTTTCATGAATTGTTGAAGTGACCAATACAATGTTTGCTAACCTTCAATAAATTTACCACCTCTACTTCTTATATGTGAAGGCATTACTCCCCATGGGAAAGGCATATGAAACATATATAATTTCAGACTTATGACATTCAAATCATTCAACCATTTACTCATAGGATATAAGTGAAGCACACAAGTAGATGCCAAACTACTCCAAAAAAATATAAGTGAAGATCAATGAGTAGTTAAATAATTATTTAGCTATGTGAGGACTCTCTCTCATTTAAGAATTTCAGATCTTGGTATATTATTCAAACAGCAAGCAAAACAAAATAAAGCAACATTTCAAGGATAGCACTCATCATGTGAAGAAGCAAAAACTTAGGCTCAACCGATACTAACCGATAATTGTCGAAGAAGAAAGGTGGGATGCCAACCAGGGCATCTCCAAGCTTAGACGCTTGAGACTTCTTGAAATATTATCTTGGGATGCCTTGGGCATCCCCAAGCTTGAGCTTTTGTGTATCCTTAATTCCTCTCATATCACGGTCTTCCTAAATCTCAAAAGCTTCATCCACACAAAAAAACCTTATCATACTAGTATAAACCAATGCAAAAACCTTATCATACTATACTGTAGCAAATCACTAAAATTATTATTCAACATTGCATACTAAATGCCTCTGCATATTTAATAGTCCTATCCTCAAATAGAATCATTAAACAAGCAAACATATGCAAACAATGCAAACATAACAGCAATCTGCCTAAACAGGACAGTCTGTAAAGAATGCAGCAAGATCCATACTTCCCTAGCTCCAAAAATTATGAAAGAAAATTCCCACTGTATTAAATTAATCAGAGCTTATTATGCAAAAGGTTTCAACATTTTATCACATTCTGACTTTTCTAGGGAATTTTTGCAACAGCGGTAAACTTTCTGTTTTGAAACAGCAACATGTATACTTGCAAAATAAGCATGGTAAAAGCTATCCTTGACATTTTTATTGAAACTAGAGATGCAAAACATTATTCTAAATAACATCAATCAAAACAAAGAAAAATAAAATGACGCTCCAAGCAAAACACATATCATGTGGTGAATAAAAATATAGCTCCAAGTAAAGTTACCGATGGATGAAGACGAAAGAGGGGATGCCATCCGGGGCATCCCCAAGCTTAGGCTCTTGGTTGTCCTTGAATATTACCTTGGGTGCCTTGGGCATCCCCAAGCTTAGGCTCTTGCCACTACTTATTCCATAGTCCATCGAATCTTTACCCAAAACTTGAAAACTTCACAACACAAAACTTAACAGAAAACTCGTAAGCTCCGTTAGTATAAGAAAATAAATCGCCACTTAGTTACTGTAATGAACTCATTATTTATTTATATTGGTGTTAAACCTACTGTATTCCAACTTATCTATGGTTTATAAACTATTTTACTAGCCATAGATTAATCAAAATAAGCAAACAACACATAGAAAACAGAATCTGTCAAAAACAGAACAGTCTTTAGTAATATGTATCAAACGTATATTTCTGGAACTCCAAAAATTCTAAAATAAATTGGTGGACCTGAGGAATGTGTCTAGTAATCATCTGAAAAAATAATCAAATAAATAGCACTCTCCAGGAAAAAGTTTTAGCTAATATCGTGAGCGCTAAAGTTTCTGTTTTTTACAGCATGATCATAAAGACTTCACCCAAGTCTTCCCAAAGGTTCTACTTGGCACAAACACTAATTAAAACACAAAACCACATCTAAATAGAAGCTAGATTAATTATTTATTCCTAAACAAAACCAAAAAGCAAGAAACTAAAATAAAATTGGGTTGCCTCCCAACAAGCGCTAACATTTAACACCCCTAGCTAGGCATGATGATTTCAATGATGCTCACATAAAAGATAAGAATTGAAACATAAAGAGAGCATCATGAAGAAGATGACTAGCACATTTAAGTCTAACCCAATTCCTATGCATAGGGATTTTGTGAGCAAACAACTTATGGGAACAATAATCAACTAGCATAGGAAGGCGAAACAAGCATAACTTCAAAACTTTAAGCACATAGAGAGGAAACTTGATATTATTGCAATTCCTACAAGCATATGTTCCTCCCTCATAATAATTTTCAGTGGCATCATGAATGAATTCAACAATATAACCAGCACCTAAAGCATTCTTTTCATGATCCACAAGCATAGAAATTTTATTACTCTCCACATAAGCAAAATTCTTCTCATGAATAATAGTGGGAGCAAACTCAACAAAATAACTATCATGTGAGGCATAATCCAATTGAAAACTAAAATCATGATGACAAGTTTCATGGTTATCATTATTCTTTAAAGCATACGTGTCAGCACAATAATCATCATAGATAGGAGGCATGCTTTCATCATAGTAAATTTGCTCATCAAAGCTTGGGGGACAAAAAATATCATCTTCATCAAACATAGCTTCCCCAAGCTTGTGGCTTTGCATATCATTAGCATCTTGGATATTCAAGGAATTCATACTAACAACATTGCAATCATGCTCATCATACAAAGATTTAGTGCCAAACATTTTAATACATTCTTCTTCTAACACTTTGGCACAATTTTCCTTTCCATCATACTTACGAAAGATATTAAAAAGATGAAGCGTATGAGGCAAACTCAATTCCATTTTTTTTGTAGTTTTCTTTTATAGACTAAACTAGTGATAAAACAAGAAACTAAAAGATTCGATTGCAAGATCTAAAGATATACCTTCAAGCACTCACCTCCCCGGCTACGACGCCAGAAAAGAGCTTGATGTCTACTACACAACCTTCTTGTAGACGTTGTTGGGCCTCCAAGTGCAGAGGTTTGTAGGACAGTAGCAAATTTCCCTCAAGTGGGTGACCTAAGGTTTATCAATCCGTGGGAGGCGTAGGTTGAAGATGGTCTCTCTCAAGCAACCCCGCAACCAAATAGCAAAGAGTCTCTTGTGTCCCCAACACACCCAATACAATGGTAAATTGTATAGGTGCACTAGTTCGGCGAAGAGATGGTGATACAAGTGCAATATGGATGGTAGTTATAGGTTTTTGTAATCTGAAAATATAAAAACAGCAAGGTAGCAAGCGATAAAAGTGAGTGTAAACGGTATTGCAATGCTAGGAAACAAGGCCTAGGGTTCATACTTTCACTAGTGCAAGTTCTCTCAACAATAATAACATAATTGGATCATATAACAATCCCTCAACATGCAACAAAGAGTCACTCCAAAGTCACTAATAGCGGGGAACAAACGAAGAGATTATGGTAGGGTACGAAACCACCTAAAAGTTATTCTTTCCGATCAATCCATTGGGCTATTCCTATAAGTGTCACAAACAGCCCTAGAGTTCGTAGTAAAATAACACCTTAAGACACACATCAACCAAAATCCTAATGTCACCTAGATACTCCAATGTCACCTCAAGTATCCGTGGGTATGATTATACGATATGCATCACACAATCTCATATTCATCTATTCAACCAACACATAGAACCTCAAAGAGTGCCCCAAAGTTTCTACCGAAGAGTCAAGACGAAAACGTGTGCCAACCCCTATGCATAGGTTCATGGGCGGAACCCGCAAGTTGATCACCAAAACATACATCAAGTGAATCAATAGAATAACCCATTGTCACCACGGTTATCCCACGCAAGATATACATCAAGTGTTCTCAAATCATTAAAGACTCAATCCAATAAGATAACTTCAAAGGGAAAACTCAATCCTTTACAAGAGAGTAGAGGGGGAGAAACATCATAAGATCCAACTATAATAGCAAAGCTCGCGATACATCAAGATCGTGCCAAATCAAGAACACGAGAGAGAGAGAGATCAAACACATAGCTACTGGTACATACCCTCAGCCCCGAGGGTGAACTACTCCCTCCTCGTCATGGAGAGCGCCGGGATGATGAAGATGGCCACCGGTGAGGGATCCCCCCTCCGGCAGGGTGCTGGAATAGGGTCCCGATTGGTTTTTGGTGGCTACAGAGGCTTGCGGCGGCAGAACTCCCGATCTCTTCTGTTCCCCGATGGTTTTAGGGTATATTGGTATATATAGGAGGAAGAAATACGTCAGGGGAGCCACGAGGGGCCCACGAGGGTGGAGGGCGCGCCCAGGGGGGTGGGCGCGCCCCCTGCCTCGTGCTCTCCTCGTTGATCCCCTGACGTGCACTCCAAGTCTCCCGTATTGCTTTGTTTCCAAAAGTAACTTTTCCGAAGGTTTCATTCCGTTTGTACTCCGTTTGATATTCATTTTCCGTGAAACACTGAAACAAGGGAAAAAACAGAAACTGGCACTGGGCTCTGGGTCAATAGGTTAGTCCCAAAAGTAATATAAAAGTGCATAGTAAAGCCCATTAAACATCCAAGATGGATAATATAATAGCATGAATACTTCATAAATTATAGATACGTTGGAGACGTATCAGGCCTTGCCTTTTCGATCGATGTTGCTTTTGTGCTAGCCTTCTTAAGGCAAACTTGTCTAACCTATGTCTGTACCCAGATATTGTTGCTTCCGCTGACTCTTGTGTATTCGAGCTTATGTATTCGAGCCCTCGAGGCCCATGGCTTGTAATATAAAGCTTGTTTTATTTTGATTTATGTCTAGAGTTGTATTGTGATATCTTCCCGTGAGTCCTTGATCTTGATCGTACATATTTGCGTGTACGATTAGTGTACGATTGAATAGAAGGCGTCACATATGAGATGGAGACAGTGGCTAGGGTTGAAGGTGTTTATATAATGGCTCTCTGGTAGCCTCCTCCGTTCATATAGCACCCCCCCCCCTTTGATCCGAGGGCTCTAGGTGAGCCTTATCCTCTCCCAAAACATCCCTTGAAGGCCAAGGAAGTCATAGGAACAAATAGGGACAAAATCGGTGAAGAATCATATCTAGAGAGGCAACTTTCGGGACTGATTCTTCCATACGACCGCGCGTACGACAAGATATGGTCGTATGATACGCCATCGTTTGTTATGGACCTCTTCGGTAAATTGTCATACGAACTCGGAATTTGACATGCTTGGACTCGTTGGATTCTTATGAATGGCATCGACCCACTTCTGGTATTAGATCTTTGCTTTGAGCAACTTGGAAAATGACTTTTTCACTCTCCGAAACGGTAAGTCTGAGGGCTGGATGTCCAGTATTTTAACTCCTTCCGTCATGGTAAGTGTGTGGGAAGTCCGTGTCACCTACAAGACACACAAAGACAAACAAAACTAAATAAAACTAAAAATAATAGAGGTTATGCAATGCTCGCGGTTAAAAGAGTAAAGACAAGAAATCATGCATATGGACATGTAATTGGCTCAATGGAACATGGTATAACTTGATATACAGAGATAACATTCAACAAGTGAGCTCTAAAGATGCGTAAAATATGGAGCCATCAGTTTTGAAAAGTTTAAAGTTGAAATTCAAATAGAATGTGTTAAAACTTAAGTAGGGTCTAGATTGAAATTTATACATCCAATTTAATTGCTTTGGTTTGCAAAGTAAACCTAATTAAATATAGTTTCAACTTAGATATCTGGATTTAAAATTTGAATAATTTAGAATACGAATCTAAATATAATTCATTAGAAGCTAGAAATTCAAGTGAAACTTAAAACTATTTAAGTTATAACTTAAAAATAAAGGTTTAAGTGGATTAAATATTTTGCAACATAGTAAAGAAACTTAAGATGAACTCTAGTAAATATTTTCTGGATTTATATTTGACTTTAGAAAATTCAAATATTATTTTCATTCAGTTCAACCTTAGTTTGGCTATAAAACCTAGGTTAAACTGGGATAATAATTCACATTAAATTTTAGGAACCTAAAATTGAACTATAGTAATTATTGGACATGGTACTTAACTTTAGGGACTATAGTGAATAACGTTGGATTTAAACTTACTATAGTGCAGACCTGAATAAGACTTGAAATGAACTTTGGAAAACATTTTGGATTATTATTTGACTTTAGGAATTCAAACTTAAATTGAAGTTAGTTGAAACTTAAATGAACTTAAAGTCATTACATTATAAAAATTGAATGAAATACTTTGGCAAGTGAATTCAAGAACCAACATTAGTCATTTATGAAATATTTTGAAATTGAACCTAGTTTTAGTAATTTAGTTTAGTTGAACCTAGTTCAAATCATTTTGAAATCTATCCAAGTCTAGTGTGTATTACCCATGAAAGGTTAACAAGTTTGGATTTTCATTCAAACCTAAAAATGAACTTGGTTATCCATTGTTCATAGACCATGACTCGAGTTGCAAGATTCTTTTGAATGAGTCCGGCAACCACAAATTTGCATCACATACTCCTTATGGGATGAATCCTTCTAAATTGAAACTTGCATGTGGACCCTTATATCACATGTACTCCAATTAACAACCACTATGTTGTTTTCCAAACCCTTATGAGTTAACACATGACACATGATCTCACATCAGAATGACACTGACACCATGCAGTGCACTTGTTGTATGTTGATTTGTGTTGTATGGTTGTTTATGGTTACTCTTTACGTACATTAGATTAAACGAAGAGCGAAGGGTAGCTTGATCAAGATTGTGAGTTTGAAGAATCGTCAATACCAGGAAAGTGGAACCTTTGATCATAATCTATGTTTTCATGCATTGTAGTTTTTTTAACTAGGAATTCCGTGTATGATTTCTGCTTCAGTAGACAAGAACCCAGTAAAAGAAACTTAGGTCCAATTACCTTGTTCCTTATAACATGTAGTTGCTTAGCTGTTATCAACGGGGATCGGGTCCAACATTCAAAAGGTTAATTTATGGATGTCTACTTAGTAACAATGTAATTAATGAATCATCTGGGTGGTTCTTGGAGTACTTAATAACAACCATATTAGTGAGGTGCGAGGTGGTAGCAACCATGGTGGGAGAGCGACTTTGGAGGACTTTGAGGAAATATTCTGAGCTTGATGACCGAGGTGTTGATCACCCAGCGATCTTCTCCTGTGGTTGTGCTGGTGGTGGTGTAGTTTATGTTTTAGTTTTGTCCTATGGTGTGGGTGTTATGTGGCCTGGTTGTTCATGTTGTTTGGTTGAGCTTTATTTCCTTGTCAGCTTTTGATCTCAGTGTTTAAACCCTTAGGTTGCGGGAATGGTCTGTGGTACTAGTTTCATTTTCTTAATGAGAGGAACTCATGGTTGCGCCCATTTCGATTGAAAGAAGAACAGTATCCAATTCCATTTGCAACATATGGCAACCCGTCGGTCCCTAGGTTGCATCCTTCACAAAATTTCCCTAGATGCAGCATTCCGTAGTAGTACTCCTCTGTTCCAAATTAGTATTTGTTTTAGATTTGTCTATTCCTACATGCGTTCTTCAAAATTGGAAGTAAAGAACCGTGACACTAGTTGACTTATTCAAAAAAAGGAAGTACTAATAGGACTAATAATCAAACAGACGCAAATAGTTAACAGAAAACTTCACCCTTACGTATATACACAGTCCATAATTCACATCGTCTTGATGTAGTAAGGAATAACTTTTAAGGTTTGTCTAGGCCACATCTAGATGTGACTAGTTATTACACATCTAAATGAGTGAATCAAGAATAAAGAAAAAAAAACAAAGAAAAAGAAAAATTCCACACAAATCTCCGCGTAAGATGAATGACCCTCAGATGTGCAATACTTATGACACATCTAAAAGCAAGTATAATAGGTCCTAGTCAACTGGCTATAACATGATCCATGTCAGCAAAATCTTAGTTGGAAAAGTGAGAAACGAAGAGAGAGAGCACAGCCGGCGCTTCGCGTGTCGCCCGGCTACAGCGCAAGCTACGAGAAACTAAAGCCAGCATGTAGCCGGCCTGCTAGCTAAAAGCGGGCGCCTTCTTCTCACCTACCAATTATTTACGTTTCTATGCTCCACTCCAGATGTAAGCATTTAATGCTGCAGTCACTAATCTACAGCCTGCCTATAAGACTAGCCACAGTGGGAGTAACTTCAGCGGTAACTTCAAGTCCAACTCGGCAAATTTGTCTATGTGGCAATGAGTTAATGAAGAGAGAGGTAGTTCTAGTAACCAGTGGCGGACCCACCATTGGGGCGAGCTGGGGCGGCCGCCCCGGGTCGCCGGCGGTGGAAAAATCGGCACCCCTACATATCCTTCCTCCTGTTTCCTCCGGCATGTGTCAGACAGCAAGCAGCGAGCGATTCATTGTGGCGGCGGCGCTGTTCTGCGTGACTGCGTCAAGGGATATGAGCTACGAGGGAGAAGTAGATTTGGGCTGGACTAGTGTACTGGGCTACGTTTACTACAGGCCCAAGTGCTCAATCGACAACTCTCCTCAAACAAAAAAAATCCCCAATTGGCGTGTTGCGCCGCTGCCAGACTTAAAGGTATACTATAATCATATGATCATATCAAAATATACATCCCCGTGTTCTTTGTGCAAGTACACCGTCACACTTGTGCTAATACATTCATAATTTTGTAGGTCTCATTTGAAATTATGGGATCTTATTGTGGCATCAAGTCAGCATTTCAAGCGACAAGAGTCCATGTCAGTAGTTTGCTACTCCCTCCGATCCATTGGATACATAAGACATCACCAAATCTTTGCTAGAATAGCAAGACCAAAAAAAACAAGAACCACAAGTATGCATTTTAGAAGATTTCCAACTTCCATAACTGCTCCCACTAGTTGGACTAATATCTTCTCCATGCATTCGTTATTGATCTGTGGATTCTTGATTTTGCATTCTTCTTTCTTCATCTTTGGTTCGAAAGAAGTAGACGTTGCTTCCCCTCTAGTTGTACATGCAGCCGCATCATTGCCTTCGATTCTACTAAGGAGCGCACGAACGTCTATTAAGTTTCTTTCTATCAATAAATCAATGTATTCGCCTTCCCAAAACCAAAATGAGCATCCATCTGCCTACACACATGATGATGTTCGACATGAGCTACCGCAATTGAAACAAAGAATGGGCTATCAAAATAAGCCGAATGAAAACAACACGTACCCTGTCGTTTTCGCATTTGAAGAACACCCATCCGGGGTGCTTGGGCATGCCCGAAGTTAGCCGCAGCACTGTCCGCGTGCAGTCATCGCACTGTATGAGCGGCATCGGCAAGCCACAGAGCCGCTGCGCGAGCACCGAGCCCGGTGGACGGTCGGCCGAATCCATGCCCGCAAACCGTCAGCGGCGGTGGGAGGACGAACCCGTACCTGCATGCGGCGATGCGACCTTGCCGGGACTGCACATGATGCTCCCCGACCATTTCATCGCTTGGCGCAGCCACCGGCGGCCGGAAAAGCCAAATCCGGCGGCTCGCGATGAAGGGCCGTAGATCCGCAACTTTCCGGCCCGCCGACTCAGGAGGGGGGGGGGACGGAGGGCAACCTCATGTGGCGGCCTTTCGGCGTGCTCCCGCCGGAATCTTGGGCGGCGGCCCAGCGGCGGGGCGAGGGGGAGAGGGGAGGTGGTTGGTGGGGAAAAGCGCGGGCTGAAATGTCCTCCCCACCAACCGCTCCCGCTATATGCAGGGCACCGACGGGCCGGGGGGGGGGGGGGGGGGCAAACCCGCGTATTCGCGGGTTGGGGTCAAGTTTTTGCCGCGTCCCTCAAATTTTTTTGCGGGCCGGCACGTTAGCGGTGTCTGTTCGGGCGGGATTTTCCGCGCCGACCCACATTTTGGCGGTTATTTTACGGGGCTTTTTGCAGGGTCTGCTAGAGTTGCTCTTAGTTGTCGCCGATTTAGAACAATAATATGGATCAGAGGGGTAGTTTTGAAGACCTTTTGTATGCTTTTGTTGTTGAATGTTATGAGTTCTAGTTGAATAGAGTTGCATTTGTACCGAAAAAATTAGACGTTCAATGTTCGCCCCGGTTAACTTGAATTTCTGGGTCCGCCACTGCTAGTAACTTAGCTAGTTACTGTAACATCACACATATCAAGGCAAGATGAGTCTATAGCATAATAAATGAAGTGTTGCATGTTACTACACATATGTTACTTCCCACTATAGAGATAGTAACATAGAGTAGTAACATGCTCATGTTACTACTCTATGTTACTGCCTATTGTGGCTAGTCTAAGCATTCTTGCATGAAGGCTCTTAATAATGTGGCATGGGTATAGAGCCGGCAGTGGGCTCTTCTATTAGCCATGCTCTTAAATGTGTTTTAGCAAAACTGTAACTTTTAACCCACTAATCCAAATCCGAACTCCCCCGGTGCCAGATCGGACTGCCCGGGAAGTCACTCGTGTCCACCACATCGGCAACGCTCAAGAAATCGTCGAACATGTCATCGCGCACCGTCGCCGCGTCCAGTACGCCGGTCTCAGCACAAGAGGTATTGTTCTGCTCCCCACCTCCAGCAACCACGTCCTTGATCTCCTGCTCACCACCGTCTGTTCCCTGCAGACAGCTGTAGTACATCATCATGAGCTCGTCGATGGAGTTGCGGTCCGCCTCCGCTACGACGTCAATGCCCGGCAGCGCAACCAGCTCCCGGCCACTGCCACTGTCGACATTTCCTCCCGCGCTCTCGTTTCCGACCTCTCGCTTGCGCTTGTCGACGTGAAGGTCGCGTTCCGCTTCCCGCGGCTCCTTGTCGTCGTCGTCGTCCTCCTCATCGAGCGGCGTGATCCGCAGGGCGCGCTGCACGTGGCGGTCGAGCGCCTCCTCCTGGGTGATGACCCTGGACCAGGTCTCGGCGTCCCTGGCGCTCATCCTATGCTGCAGCCGCTTGGATTGCCACACGAGCTTGCGCATCTGGTCGAAGCGCGGGCTCAGGTGCTTAATCACCGCGCTCAGCAGGGAGATCTTCCACGCCTTCTTCAGGTCGTGGGGCTTCCGGTACGGCGGCGGACCCTGATGGGCCTGGGTCTTGCCCTGCAGGCCCCACCAGACCTCCTGGCCCGTCGGCCACCACGGCGGCGGCAGTCCCCTGTCCAGCGGGAAGCTCCGCTGCGGGGGCTCGCAGTGCTGGATCAGCGCCGAGAGCAGAGACCCCAGTGTGCTGTCCTGGATGTCGAGGAGCCCGTGGAGGAACGACGACCCCGGGCTTTCGAGTGCCGTCGACGGACCGGCCAGGGCCGTCGGCCCGGTCCGCTCGAACCCAACGTCCTCCTTCCACCAGCCGCGGAGGCTGTCGGAGGAGCCGGACACGGGCATGCCGGTCTCGTCCACGATGCCGTACACGAACCCCCGCGCGTTGCACGCTTCCATCATCCTGAGCATGTGCCGGAGAACACCATCCTGCGCCCGGAGCATCGCCTTGCGGCGGTACCGTGACTCGGGCATCTCTGCCTCTTTCTCTGCTTGGGCCAGGTCCGTCCCCGGCCCCTGCGCTATTGCTCTCCGGTCATGGCCCGGACTGCCCTCGAGCTTCATGAGAAGCAACTGGTCCTTCCACATGCGCTTCTTGAGGTCCGCGATCTCGATAGACTCTGAATCTGACTCGGACTCGCTGTCGTCCTGCAGGTCCGGCTTGGCGGCAACAGCCACGGCATGGGGGTCGGCCTTGGTCTTGCCTCTGTCCATGGCTGGCCGTGGCAGCTGGTGCAGGCCAGGAATAGGTTTGTCGTTGCTGGGGCTTCCCATAGGGACGTAGCTGCTACGGGTGTAGCGGCTCGTCGATCGAATTTATAGGCGCTGCAGAAGAATGTAGAAGAATGCTGACCGTCTAGGGATGCGAGCCCACCAGTGGGGTAGTGCATGGCGGTATCTTCACGAGCTCGGTAGCTCCCGTTGGAGCGCACATGGTTTGGATCATGACTCACGGCGTAAAGTTTGTTCTCTTCCAGCAGACAACACAAACACGCAGCAAAACATGGAAGTGAGAACTGAGAAGAAGAACAAGATGCATGGACGTCAGTACACCAGAAAACATTAGTTTAACAAAGATGCATCCATGCATGCACTAGAAAGTTCTTATCCGAATGAGCCAAATATCCCAGCTGTTTCTTGTGCTGATCTCTTTTGGAAATGCGAAACCCTGTGCTGATTGATCTCGGAGCGCAGCATACGCAAGCACAAACGTACTCCTTGACTTTTCATATAGTCGGCACCATTGAATTTCGTGTCACCATCTCAGGAGACACTGAATTCAATAAATGCGTGGCCGGACGAGTTTGTCAGTTGGACAACAAAAATATCCCTGTGAGAAAAGGCTGTCTATTCTTTAGTGTCCTGCTTTTTTTTTCTTTTTTTTTCAGCCGTGAGATTGCAACTGGATATAATATTCAAGTATGCCACCTTGTGATTTGCCTGTCCATATTAATGTGATTCTGTAAATAAATGTTTAGTAAATCCTGTCCCTGATTTACCTTATATTTTGATGAGAAATTTGATAAATAAATTAAAATGGAATTGGTTCGGAAGGTAAGTAAATTATGATAATTGAAAACGGTGCCCAGGTTCACCTGCTCTCAGTGAACAGTAAATTCGAAAAATAGCAAACAAATTCAAAAAAGATGAACTTTTTACACATGAAAGATGAGAGAATTTTCTAGGTGCGTGCAAAATTTCAAGGTGTTTGGAAATTTCACGAGCTCGTGGTAGAAAAGATCGGTCTACACAGTGCACTTTTTGAAAGTTTCTTTGACAAGCCAAATTTTTTATTTTTGCCACGAGCTTCTCAAATGTCCAAACACCTTGAAATTTGGCACGCACCTAGAAGATTCTCTCAACTTTCATGTGTAAAAAAATTCAATTTTTTGGAATATTTTTGCTATTTTTCAATTTTACTATTCATCATCAGGTGCAGCCGAGCCTGGGTGCAGAAACGATACACTCAGTAAATTAAGGTGGTTGATTATCATACTAGAAAGGTTAGACGAATGAGTGGTGAGAAGAAAAGTGCAACATGTAACCTTATGTTTTTTTAAGTAGTAGAGACTAGACGAGTATCCGTGCTTTGCAATGGGAACAGACAATTACCATCTTTACAATATACCCAATATTGTAATTTTCACGTATGATAGATTCTTACGTTTTTTAAACTGATATAGAGATTTTTGAGTAAAAAGAATCCCTAACTTTTTGTTGGCTTATTTCTAGGCCAAATGAAATGCCCTGCATTTTCTATCAATATGAATGTTGCAAACATTCCATTTCACAATATGCCGGGGACAAAACTCTTCGATCGCAGCAATGTAAGCAAGACTCAATGATGCATGGATGGAGTAGTACAACGGGATATTTAGGTGATGTTTGGTTCTCTAGTCCTAGGACTTTCTGAAAAAGACTCTCAAGGAGGTGCTTCTAAGGACTTTTAGCAAAAAGTCTCAAAAAAGTCCCACCCTGTTTGGTTTGCTAGGAACTTTTTCTAGTCCCAACACAAAAAAAAACCTGAAACCAAACACCCCCTTATTCCTCTCTACCACAAAACAGTAACAAGAAGAATCGGTGAGAAAAACAATACAGTACTCCTAATAATTATTGGAGGAACTAAGCTAGTTCAAATATGTCTTACAAAAAAATGCAATGCAATGCCGTAGGGTATCTTTGTCAGTCATGACAAACACAGTTACATATAGGAAGGATCAGACCAGGTCCCGTTCTCTTAGTATAAGAGAGTAAAAAACTACTAGTAGTAAATATGTATATACACAAAGAACGAAATCCTAATCCTAACCAAAAATAAGGAAGGAGATACTAACTTGATTATGCATGCTAAGTAATCGAATTTATGGTGTTGTATATTTTTGAGGAAGCGCAAGAGAACTGTGTTTGCATTATAAGAGGTAAACGGCGGAAGAGCGCCCACTGTACAAAGACGAGCGAGCTTGCCAAAAGGAAGAAGAAATGAAAGGAAAAGGGGAAAACTAGAAAACGGAGACTATGCGCCGGTCTACTCTCGCAGCATCAAGTGTTTCCCCAGCCATCTGCCAGGCCATGACCTCGTCGCAAATGACCCCAAGAACCGCTTGCAATGTGCATTCAATGCTCCTGAAGATTCTACCATTTTGCTCGTTCCAGATTGACCATGCGACCAGGATTGCCATGGATCGGGCACGGTTCTGGTGGGGCGAAGTCGCAACGAGGTTTGTTAGCCAATCAGCGGTGCCGCCCGCGTCTTTCGAGTTGGTGGGATCGAGTGATAGCAGGTTGAATCTTGACGCAACACTCTTCCACAGCTCACGAGCCCAAGGACACTCCTGGAAGAGATGGACATTGGTTTCGAGGTTTCGCCTACACAAGGACTAAAATAACAGTTCCACCACTGCCTTGCCATGAGCCGGTCGGCGGTGAGCAACCTGTTGATGGAGAGTAGCCACGCGAACAACTTGATCTTGGCTAGTGCCCACGCCGTCCAAACCACCTCATGAATCGGCGAGGCGGTGTATGTGGAGACCGGCTTTTTTCGCGATCCCGTGCATGGCATCACCATTAACTCCATTATGACAGCCAACACACATGCTCCACCATACCCCCTACCCAGATTCTCCCCCTCTCCCTCCTTAATTCGCCCATGCATTTTATGTTCAGCCTCAAATTTGAAACCGTAGTAGTTTTTAAAGAAAATTTTGATTTATGACTTATATATTTGCGTTTCTGGCGAGGAGATCTTTTCAACAAGACTAACCATGAATATATTTCATCATTTCGAAATATAAATTTGAAAACTTGATGAAACAATAAAAACTATGATTGTTAGACTTGTTTTAGACCAATTTGCATAAGTTACTTTCCATCGTTATTAAACTTACTAATGTGTCCAAGAACATAACGTAGTTATATGTCCATGCAAAAACCATCATGTAATAATCCATTTCGCATATGTTTCACTGTATTTCAAAAATTCAAAATTCAAAACTATTAAAACATATTACCTCTACTCAGAAATAACTGACGTGTTTTAGTTAAAACCACTCCAGTTATTTTCGAACGGAGGGAGTATTAAATAGTGAACTTGTTTCAAAGATATCGTTGAAAGTAAGACACACCTTTATATGGATTGTTTATCCTATATTTTAAAATATATGGTTTTTTGAAGTTTAAGGTTGAAAATAAAATTCATATACTAGTGTGTGGGAGTAAGAAAAGTAGGTGGGAGAGAGGAACAGAGTGCATCGATAGGGTATAGTACTCTGCTGCAACCTTGCTCCATAAAGTTGTCAGATGGCTCTAGATATAAAGCTTCTTTTGCTTAGAAACTGAGGATGAAATGTATAGAGGCAACCCTTATAGACTTGGAGGCAAAAAATACTCACACTGTGGATGCCCTGAGAACGACTGCAAACCAAATGCATAGAGGCACTTTGCCATTTATATCTTCTTGTTAGGGACTTAAATTCCATCGATAGCTACTGGCCTATTAGTGCAGCTAAATGGCTATCCAATTATCATTGTAATAGCTCAGAAGGAACAAAGTGTAGAAAAAATAATATATTTATTTTTCATTTTCAGTGACAATCCACAAGGTGCCATTTGACCACATATAGACTATGAAGTTAGTTTCATATCCCATCAATTGACTACCAAAGGGAGCATATATGTTCATGGCTTATGATGAGTCCAAAATGTATGACAATTTTGATAATTATTTTGTGCCTACATGGTAGGCTTTGTGGAATATTATTACGTTCGCGCTTTGCTTTTTGTCAGTTTCCTAGGAAACGTCTTTTGGAATAAATAAAGCTCTTTGGAAGGAATCCTAGGAATTTATGGTGGAATCACGTTATTCAATGAGATAATTAACTACCATAAAAAGAACGAAGCAATGGGAGAAAGAAGGAGGCCCTGCGCGTGGTCCTACAAGCCAGCCTAGCATACAAGCGCAGACGCTCGTATGCGCGGTCGTATGACACGCCAACGCTGAAGGAAATATGCCCTAGAGGCAATAATAAAGTTGTTATTTATATTTCCTTATATCATGATAAATGTTTATTATTCATGCTAGAATTGTATTAATCGGAGACTTAGTACATGTGTGAATACATAGACAAACAGAGTGTCCCTAGTATGCCTCTACTAGACTAGCTCGTTAATCAAAGATGGTGTAGCGATCCGACCTCAAACGGTCAAATCTCTGTGCATAAGTGTCATCCCTGGATCGGTAATGCTGACACACACAGTACTTGAAGGATTTATAACAGAGTGCAATCACACACTTATTACATCGAATGTCTCAAAATAGAACTTATTACAATAATATGGCTTAAGGCCATCTAAATAAGATAACTGCGGAAGCATCGAAGGTAAATGAGTCCATCAACTCCAACGGCATAGCTGAGTGCACAACAACGACCTAGCGCACCTTACTCTTCGTCTGAAAAGTCTGCAATGTAATACGTTGCAGCCCGAAATGGGTCAGCACATGGAATATGCTGGCAAAATAACACTGTAGAGCAATGAACAAGATAACAACCATATCTACATGCATATATGGCTGGTGGAGGCTATATGGTTTTCATGTTTGCGTAAAGCCAATTTTCCCTACTGCAAAGGAATATATTTTATTTAACTACAAAGTTGGTTGATAAAATATTGAGAAGGTGAAGGAAATATGCTCTAGAGGCAATAATAAAGTTGTTATTTATATTTCCTTATATCATGATAAATGTTTATTATTCATGCTAGAATTGTATTAACCGGAAATTTAGTACATGTGTGAATACATAGACAAACAGAGTGTCACTAGTATGCCTGTACTTGACTGGCTCGTTGAATCAAAGATGGTTGAGTTTCCTAGCCATAGACATGAGTTGTCATTTGATTGACGGGATCACATCATTAGAGAATGATGTGATTAACTTGGCCCATTCCGTTAGCTTAGCATTTGATAGTTTAGTATATTGCTATTGCTTTCTTCATGACTTATACATGTTCCTATGACTATGAGATTATGCAACTCCCGAATACCGGAGGAACACTTTGTGTGCTACCAAACGTCACAACGTAACTGGGTGATTATAAAGGTGCTCTGCAGGTGTTTCCGATGGTACTTGTTGAGTTGGCATAGATCCAGATTAGGATTTGTGACTCCGATTGTCGGAGAGGTATCTCTGGGCCCTCTCGATAATGCACATCACTATAAGCCTTGCAAGCAAAGTGACTAACGAGTTAGTTGCGGGATGATGCATTATAGAACAAGTAAAGATACTTGCCTGTAATGAGATTGAACTAGGTATTGAGATACCGACGATCGAATCTCGGGCAAGTAACATACCGATGACAAAGGGAACAACGTATGTTGTTATGCGGTTTGACCGATAATTATCTTCGTAGAATATGTAGGAGCCAATATGAGCATCCAGGTTCCGCTATTGGTTATTGACCGGAGATGAGTCTCGGTCATGTCTACATAGTTCTCGAACCCGTAGGGTCCGCACGCTTAACGTTCGATGACGATCGGTATTATGAGTTTATGTGTTTTGATGTACCGAAGGTTGTTCGGAGTCTCAGATATGATCACGGACATGACAAGGAGTCTCGAAATGGTCGAGACATAAAGATCGATATATTGGATGACTATGTTTGGACACCGGAAGGGTTCCGAGTGAGTTCGGGCATATACCGGAGTACCGGGGGGTTACCGGAACCCCCCGGGTAGTTTAATGGGCCATATGGGTCTTAGTGGAGAGAGAGACAGGGGCGGCCAGGGCAGGCCGCGCGCCCCTCACCCTCTGGTCCGAATTGGACTAGGAAGGGGGGGGGGGCGCCCCCCTTTCCTTCACCCTCTCTCCTCCTTCCTTCTCTCCTACTCCTACTACATGGAAGGGGGAACACCGGGAGTAGGACTCCCCAGGGCGCGCCATAGTGGAGGGTCGGCCCTCCCCCTCCTCCACTCCTTTATATACGGGGGAGGGGGTACCCCAGAGACACACAAGTTGATCATTGATCTCTTAGCCGTGTGCAGTGCCCCCCTCCACCATAATCCACCTCAGTCATATTGTCGTAGTGCTTAGGCGAAGCCCTGCGCCGGTACCTTCATCATCACCGTCATCACGCCGTCGTGCTGACGAAGCTCTCCCTCGACACTCTACTGGATCGTGAGTTCGCGGGACGTCACCGAGCTGAACGTGTGCAGATCGCGGAGGTGCCGTACGTTCGGTACTAGGATCGGTCGATCGTGAAGACGTACGACTACATCAATCGCGTTGTCATAACACTTCTGCTTTTGGTCTACGAGGGTACGTGGACAACACTCTCCCCTCTCGTTGCTATGCATCACCATGATCTTGCGTGTGCGTAGGAAAATTTTGAAATTACTACATTCCCCAACAAAAGGTTCCTCCAACTCAATCACAATTAAACAAATATTAATAACCCAACAAGTTAATTAAAAGAGTGATGAGATCAAATCAATAATTCAGAACCAGATACTCAAGATGTCCATAACCGGGGACACGGCTAACCATGATTAGTTTGTACACTCTACAGAGGTTTGCGCACTTTTCCCCACAAGACTCGATCTCCTCCGTTGTATTTCTCGCACTGCATGGTGTTTGAGAAATGGATGACCGAGACGCAGTCTTTCCGAAGAGGTCCCCTTAACCGATAGATAGGCCGGTACGCCTACAATCCCCTACATCTGCTAGCCCATCATGGAAAGGTTTCCCAAAACTTACTCAACTATGCCAGAGCCCATAATGGCTTGTGGATGCACCCGGATGTTTCTAGCATGAATAATCTTATGATCCCTTTGAGCCTGGGTGGCGAACCATAGGATGATCACACGGGTACTCCGGGATATCCCAGGACAGCGCTGGATTGCTCCAGGTGCCCAGACAGCCACTGGGTGCTCCAGGGTGCCTCAACCAATCCACCCAGATGTGTATTAAAGTAGCCACATTAAGTTAACCATTAATTAACAACTCTCACATCTGTCATGGATACACTCAACCAATCCATGTCTACGAGCATAGCATAGCAGTATAAGCATAATGTAGAAGTAACTCCCGGGGTTTGATATAAAGACAATAGGTTCTACCTCATCAACTACTTCCCAATACCCACATGTTAACACATCCTAACCATGCAATGTTTGAGGGGTATAACTAATGCATAAAAACTGGGTAATAAAGGGGCATTATCAAAGTGTTACTTGCCTTGCTGACGATCTGAAAACCCTAGTGACTCGTACTAGCACGCTTCGCACTCCGGTAATTCTATCGCAAACAAACAATAGCATACATAAGCACTCAAGCATATATGCAAAGGTAAAACTCAAATAAAAGATCCCAACTGAAATTTCAACTGAAGAGCTTCGATTCTCAAAAAGAATCAATCAAATCGGAGCTACAAAACTCAAATGCGATCAAAAGAAGTTCGATTTCAAATCCGCTTGAAACCAAATTTTAGTTAGTCAAAACCATGTTCAAGTTGATTAACTGGAAAGAGGGGTTCGAGACGGAAATTTTGGCGTTGGTTTCACTGGATTTGGATAAACGAGCAAGAAGTTGCGAGGGTTTGAAGATCAGGGGCTAATCTGCGATAAAAATAATCACGGATAGGTCCCTGGCCGAAAGTAAAATAAAAAGAAAAGACTAAAAAACGGACGTTCTCTATCAGAGACGAACGGACGAACGTGTTCGCGAATAGAGGCATTCGGGTGAACATTCGCTAAGACGATCCGATCGAGAAAAACCGAGAAAAACCGAAGTGAACCGGTGAACCGGAGCGGTTTTTATACCGGTCAGCAGGCGGCGGGCGGCGGCTCCGGCGGGACCCGGCGCGGGCGGCGGCGTTGGTGTGGGGCGGCGGCGGCGGTTTGGGGAGGAGAGGGCGGCGGGGCGGCGATATATAAAGGGGCCGGGGGGCTTGCCTTGCGGGAGGAGGCGGCGGCGGCTCGTGTCCGAGCCGGACACGATGACGGCGGCGGCGAACCTCGGGACTCCCGTCCCGAGTCGGCGGGGGAGGCGGCGCGGCTGGGCCGGCCTGCTCGGCTGGGCCTTCGGCCCAGTCGGGCGGAAACTTTTTTTAAATAAAAATTTCCGCCGAAGAAAATCCTAATAAAATAAAAAAATCTAAAAATGCCAAAAACAATTTTCACCGTCTAAATAAAATATTGAGAACAAAGTGAACATTTTTCTAGCCTAAAAATGCAATTGTAAATAATGCATATTTTTCTAATTCAAATAAAATAGCAATAAAATCCAAATGAAATATTTATTTGATTTTAAAACTTTTCCTTCAATATTCCTCTCTCTTTGAAGAAGTCATATTATCTTCTCTCTTTTATTTTAATATTAGAAATATTTGGAGAGAAAAAATTATTAAAACCAAATTGATCCTCTTTTCAAATTTGAGAAAATTCAAATATGAAAAAAATGAAATCCCCAACTCTCTCCTTGGGTCCTTGAGTTGCTTAAGATTTCTAGGATCACAACCAAAAATGCAGATAGAAAAGATGATATGCATATGATGACCTATGTATAACATCCAAATTGAAAATTGGGATGTTACAAACCTACCCCCCTTAAGATGAATCTCGCCCTCGAGAATCGGGTTGGCTAGAAAATAGGTGTGGGTGGTCTTTCCGTAGGTCTTCTTCTCGTTCCCAGGTGGCTTCATCCTCGGTATGGTGGCTCCACTGAACTTTGCAAAACTTGATAACCTTGCTGCGTGTAACTCGGTTGGCAAATTCGAGAATCTTGACGGGCTTCTCCTCGTAGGCCAGATCACTATCCAACTGAATGGCTTCCAGGGGCACTGTATCTCTCAGAGGAATATCGACCATCTCTGCATGGCACTTCTTCAGCTGGGAAATGTGAAACACATCATGAACTCCTGACAATCCTTCGGGTAACTCCAACTTGTAGGCCACTTCTCCCATAGGCTCCAAAACTCGGTATGGTCCTACAAATCTCGGGGCTAACTTTCCCTTAACTCCAAATCGTTTAACTCCTCGCAGAGGTGACACACGAAGATATGCTCTATCTCCGATTTCGTAGACTACCTCCTTGCGTTTGGTGTCTGCATAACTCTTCTTCCTGGACCGAGCTACTTTCAGTCTGTCTCGAATTAACTTAACCTTCTCTTCAGACTCCTTGATAAAATCAGGTCCAAACAACTGACGGTCTCCAACTTCATCCCACATTAATGGTGTCCTGCACCTTCTTCCATACAAAGCTTCGAAAGGTGCCATCTTCAAACTAGCTTGATAACTGTTGTTGTATGAGAACTCTGCGTAGGGCAAATTACCATCCCAACTGGATCCATAGTCTAATGCACAAGCTCTCAACATGTCCTCCAGAATCCGATTGACTCTCTCGGTCTGTCCATCTGTCTGCGGATGAAAGGCTGTACTAAACTCTAGCCTGGTACCCAAAGTCTGGTGCAACTGATTCCAAAACTTTGAAGTAAACTGTGTTCCTCTATCTGATATGATGGTCCTCAGAACTCCGTGCAGACATACAATCCTGGTCATATATATCTTGGCCAACTTCGCACTCGTGTAAGTGGTTTTTACTGGGATAAAGTGAGCCACTTTGGTCAAGCGATCAACTACTACCCAGATAGAATCATATACTGATCGGGTCCTGGGTAATCCAGTGATGAAATCCATGCCAAGCTTGTCCCACTTCCATTCGGGTATCGGCATAGGCTGTAGCAATCGTGCTGGCTTTTGATGTTCTGCCTTCACTCTCTGACATACATCACATACGGCAACATACTCGACAATATCCTTCTTCATACCTGTCCACCAGAAACGCTCCTTCAAATCCAAGTACATCTTGTTGTTTCCGGGGTGAATCGAGTATGGCGAATCATGAGCCTCCTGAAGTATTAACTTCCTGATCTCCGCATTATTGGGCACATAAACACGATCCTCAAACCATAAAGTTTCGTGCTTATCCTCACGAAAACCTTTGGCTTTTCCTTTTCTCATCTTCTCCTTTATCTCAGCAATCTCCTTATCATCCCTTTGAGCTTCTCGGATCTTTCCCAATAATGTAGACTGAACCTCCATTGCTGCAACAAAACCTCTTGGAACTATCTCCAAACGAAGTTCCTTGAGATCGTCAACTAACTCCTGCGGTAATCCTCCACTTATGAGGGTATTGACATAACTCTTCCGGCTCAAAGTGTCTGCTACGACATTGGCCTTTCCTGGATGATAATGCAGCTTCATATCATAATCCTTTATAAGCTCCAACCATCTCCTCTACCTGAGGTTTAGCTCCTTCTGAGTGAAAATGTACTTCAAACTCTTGTGATCCGTGTACACATCACCACGGTTTCCAATAAGAAAATGTCTCCAGGTCTTGAGCGCATGCACTACGGCTGCTAACTCCAAATCATGTGGGGCATAATTCAACTCATGCGGTCGAAGCTGTCGTGAGGCATATGAAACAACTCTTCCGTCCTTCATAAGTACACCTCCAAGTCCTTGGCGAGAAGCGTCGCAATACGCTTGGAAACCCTTGTGTATATCCGGCAGAATTAGCACTGGTGATGTAACCAAACATTTCTTCAACTCCTGAAAACTAGCCTCACAATCTTCTGTCCATTTGAACTTGGTGTCCTTCTTCAACAACTCTGTCATGGGCTTCGCAATCTTGGAAAAATTCTCAATGAATCTCCGGTAATATCCCGCGAGTCCAAGAAAACTGCGGATCTCTCCTACTGAGGTGGGTGCCAACCACTCGGTAACAGATTTAACCTTGCTAGGGTCTACTTCTATACCCTCTCCTGATATAACATGTCCAAGGAATCCAACTTCCTTCAACCAAAACTCGCATTTGCTGAACTTGGCATATAGCTGATGTTCCCTGAGTTTCTCGAGAACTAAACGCAAATGCTCCTTGTGCTCCTCTTCATTCTTCGAGTATACCAAAATTTCATCAAGGAACACCACAACAAACTTATCCAAGAACTCCATGAACACCCTATTCATCATACTCATGAAATAGGCGGGGGCATTGGTCAATCCAAATGACATGACTGTGTACTCATATAGCCCATACCTTGTAGTGAAAGCTGTCTTAGGTATATCATGCTCTCGGATCTTTAGCTGATGGTATCCTGATCGCAGATTGATCTTGGAGAATACTTTAGCTCCTTGCAGCTGGTCAAACAAATCGTTGATCATCGGTAGTGGGTACTTGTTCTTGATCGTTACTTCATTCAAAGCACGATAATCAACAACCATTCTCAAAGATCCATCCTTCTTCTCAACCAAGAGCACTAGGGCTCCCCACGGTGACGAACTTCGTCGAGTGTAACCTTTCTCCAATAACTCCTTAATTGCTTCTTAATTTCCTCCAGATCATTTGCGGGCATCCGGTATGGTCCCTTTGATATTGGTCCGGTGCCTGGCAACAGTTCTATCAAAAACTCTATGTCTCGATCTGGCGGCATGCCTGGTAATTCCTTTGGAAATACATCCGGGTAATCCTTCACAATGGGCACTTCCTCCTGAACGACTCCTGAGAGCGAGTTTACTTGGGTCCTCCTCGGCGCATGCCGAGACACATACTTAATCCGTTTACCCTTTGGGGTGGTGAGAAGAATAGACTTACTGGCGCAATCGATGTTTCCTCCATACATCGATAGCCAATCCATGCCTAGTATCACATCCAATCATTGTGACTCCAGAATTATTAGGTCCGAGGGGAAAACATGCCTACCTATGGTCAATGGCATCTGAAAACATCCTCTGCTTGCCATATACTCCGCTCCTGGCGAGCTTACTAACATAGGTGTCTTAAGAACTTTGGTGGGCAACTTATACTTATCCACAAACCCCCTTGATATGTATGAATGTGATGCACCAGTATCAGAAAGAACGATTGCAATAAATGACTTAATCAAAAACTTACCTATAAATGTGTCCGGCTGTTCTTCAACCTCCTCCATGTTAACGTGGTTCACCTGTCCCCAGATGAAAGGGTTGGGCTTCTTCCTAGAGCTTCCATTGCCATTTCCATAATTGGCTTCAAAACACTCGGTGGCGTAGTGTCCAGTCTTCCCGCACCTAAAACAAGTAATGTGACTTAGATCATTTTTGGCGGGTGTAGAGGGGTTGGAACGGTTCTGGCTGCTGCTTCCTCCATTCCCATTCCCATTCTTGGGGCCACTATGGTTATGCGAACTTCCTCCATTGTGAGTGTGGCCTCCATGGTTATGGGTATATCCTCCCGAGTTTGGGGTAAAATGAGGTCTCTATTGAGCTCCTGAATTGTATTTCCCTTGTCCATACTTCCTTTTGCGGCTCTCTATCTGCTGCTGCTTCCCTTCAATCATAAGGGCCCTGTCTACCAACCCCTGATAGTTAGCAAATGTTGCTACCATCAGCTGCATACTCATCTCATCATTTAGCCCTTCCATAAACTTCTCCTGCTTCGCGGCATTTGTGGCCACATCATCCGGGGCATAGCGAGCTAACTTACTGAACTCATCCATGTACTGCCCCACTGTCGTGGTATTCTCATGGGGGGCTTGCGAGTCGACAGATGCCACAAGGGCTTAGTATGAGGGTAAGACTGCTGCTGATAGGCCCGGGAGCGGGTATGCGAGTAGCACGCGCTAGTTTACCCAGGTTCGGGGCTCTCTGGAGAGATAATACCCTTACTCCTGCATGTCTGAGTATCTGTAGTATATCTGGTACAGAGTTGCTCCTGGAGCTGTATCTGAGCTTAGTGTCATAGGCATCTGGCTTTGTATATGTCTCATATATGTGTATGAGCTAGCTAACAAGTGGGCATGAGAGAGCTCCACCGTGAGTGGGCATGGATGCATGCGTGTGTGTGAGCCTGGAGTGGATGGATGGATGGGTGGCATATATATAGGTGAGCTAGCTTACTACCTAAATAGGTAGTGGCGTGGGGGGCAAGTGGGCATGGGGCACCATGCCCATGATGGTGTGGACGTGATGTGCATGCCTCCTTGTCCCTGGTGCACTTTATAAAACAGTGCCCAGGGACAGATACACTGTAGATGATGTCGTCGCGGTACAGCCGTCTCGTCCGCGGTATGGCCGTCACGTCGGTGTCTTGTTGGTGTCGGGTCAGGCTGCAGTCGGCAGCCGGCTGGTCGGCCGGGCAGAGCAGTCGGACGGGGAGCCGGCAGGAGCAGCCGGGCAGTCGGACTGAGGGGCTTTGCTAGCCCCGATGTCTTGAATTATTGTCTCGCCATCTTGGGGGTATCCGTGGCCTATTACTCCGACAGTAGCCCCAAGCCTCCGGGCAACTTGGCAAAGTTGGGCGGAGGTTTTTTGGCGGGTGTTCATGGAAATGATCATGCAAAAAGACAAAGTTAGTCCACGCAGATATATCAAATGATTGCTTTTAGCATTGCAAGTTTTATGCGGAGGGTGCCGACTCGGTTTCGTCCGAGCCCCCTTCAATCTTTTTCGTGTTCCCTCCGCTCTTTGGCTTGTGCTCTCGCTTGCTGGACAGTCGCTCTGCGGTCTGTGGCTGAGAGTGGGCCGCGGAGTGGAGTGTACAATACTCAGACTCTGGGAGCGAATTTAAGCGAGCAGATACTCATAAAGAAAACGGCCGGGTCGCCCGAACCGTTTTTCTCCCCGGACGTTTTTTCGCGTGGGTGGCCTCCAGCGTTCACTCTTGCTAGCCGGACAGCCGCTCTGCGGTCTGTGACTAAGAGTGGGCCTTTGGTACCGCGCACGCTACTAAGCTGTCTGCGGGAACAAACGTCTCAGGTAAAGCGGCCAGCCCCCGGGCCAACTCTGGCTGGCGCCGGGGCGAACAGTGCTGCAACTGTAATAAAATGCGGAGATAGTCCCCCGAGCATCGCTCGGGGTTATCCGTGCTTGCGTGGTGCAAAAATATGCGGGTGAGGAGCTCACATTGATTTTCGTGCAGCCGAGGCGGAGGTCGTCGAAAACAGCCGGCGCCGCTCGGCGCTCGCGGAGCGCGTCGGCGCACCGGCTGGGTGTAGCCCTCGAGCCTCTAGGCACTCGAGGAGGGTCCAGCCGGTCGGGCCTGACCGGCCAGGCAGCGAGCGGAATGCGGCCGAGCCGGCTTGGCACAGCCGGCCAGGCGGCGAGGCGTCTGCCAGCGCCCTTTTTCTTCTTTCTTCTCTTGTTTTTGTTTCTTGCAATCTTCCATGGGGGCGCGCCAGCGCACCCACTGGGTGTAGCCCCCGAGATTCAGGCCGACTGCTGAGCAGTCGGACCGGATCTTCCGGCAACTACTTTTTCTTCTTCTTCGCGGGGGCGCGTCAGCGCACCCGCTGGGTGTAGCCCCCGAGATTCGGGCCGACTGCTGAGCAGTTGGGCCAGATCTCCCGGCGACTACTTTGTCTTCTTCTTCGCGGGGGCGCGTCAGCGCACCCGCTGGGTGTAGCCCCCGAGATTCGGGCCGACTACTGAGCAGTCAGGCCGGATCTCCCGGCGACTACTTTGTCTTCTTCTTCGCGGGGGCGCGTCAGCGCACCCGCTGGGTGTAGCCCCCGAGATTCGGGCCGACTGCTGAGCAGTCAGGCCGGATCTCCCGGCAACTACTTTCTCTTCTCTTCGCAGGGGCGCGTCAGCGCACCCGCTGGGTGTGCCGTCGGAGCAGGAGGCAGACCAGTCGGCTTGGCACTGCCGACAACGCGGGTCACGACTGACCGTCCGAGTGGCGAAGCAGGCGGACGAATCATCCGGACGGGTGTTTCTTTTCTTCTCTTTGTCCCAGCCGACTTCTTTCTCTCTCTCTCTTTTTTTTGCCAGTCAACCGTGGGCACCCGACATTTTCTTCGGCCGGATCTAGGCAGCCGGATGCACACAAAATTATTTTTTTCTAGCAGCCGGCCATTGACTTTTTCAGCCGGATTGGGCACTCGACCCTTTCTCTCTCTCTCTCTCTCTCTCTCTCTCTCTCTCTTTTCTTTTTTAGCAGCGGCCGGCTGGGGACCCGACCTTTTCCCTTTTGCACAAGCAACCGGCCACGTTGTAGCCGGCAGGCGGCTGGGCGCGGCAGTCGGCCCGGAGCGGAGGCGACGAGCGGAGCCCGCGGGGCGAGGCGGCGAACTGAGCCGGCGCGCGGCCGCGAGCGGGGAAAGCTAGCTGGTCGGGATGGAGGGACGCGGACGCGCGGGCGCGCCAGGGCCGGGCGTACGCAGACGTGGGGGCGCGCGGTGACGAAGAGCCGGGTGCCGGGGCCAGGCGGCGGAGCCGGCTTTGGGGAAGCGGGGCCAGGTGGATGGACGGAGCCGGCGGGGGCGATCCGGGAGGTCGGACGCCGAGTGGCGGGAGGAGCCGCGGCCGGGTGGAGGGAGCCGGCCGGGCTGTGCGGGAGCCGGCGCAGGGGTGTCCGAGATGCGGGACGCCGGACGGAGCGGCGACGAGCCGGCGGCGGACGTCCTGGGTCACGCGGAGCCGGACGGGGGCGCGGGAGAGGAGCAGCGGCGGAGTGGCGCGCAGGCCGGTGGCACGCTAGCGGCGGCTGTCCGGGTCGCGGGACGAGGCGAGACGCCGGACCGCAGCAGGAGCAGGTGGCGATGGCGCGCCGGTTGCAGGAAGGAGCAGCGCGGGGCTTGAGACGCGCGGCAGCCATGGCGTGGGACGAGGCGGAGCAGCACGCAGGGGCCAGGCCCGCTCGGGGAGCCGTGCTGCCTGCCTGGGGGTGGGAGCGGCAGCGGCGCTCGCAGCAGCAGGCAGTAGTAGCAGTTGGCGGCGGCGCAGAGAGCAGCGGACTCGCAGGGGGCTGGAGTCGTGACAGGCAGCCGGAGTACGTGCAACGTCCGGCCATCGTCTGACCGATATATGGTCATTATCTGGGGTGTGTTTGGCTAATGGTTTGACTTGCATCTAGCTAGCTTGCATAGATGGCATGTGGAAGAGCCAATGCGCGTTCCGGCCAGAGCAAGGCGCAGCGCGGAAGGGAGCCGACGCGAGCGGCGCGTGGATGGACACGGCCGACCGAAGCTAGGCCCCGCGCGCGCGGGGTCAGATGGCCGGCGTTGCAACGGTGGTGATAACGAAGGCGGCGAGGCCGACGACAAGGACGCGCCATCCCGCGCGGCCGCTCCGGGGGCGGGTCGAAGTCGAGCCCCCGAGCACCACCGGAGAGACGACGACGACGCCGCGGTGACGACGAAGATGGCAAAGCCGACGGCGAGGGCACGCCGCCCCTTGCGGCCACTCCGGGGGCATGTCGATGTTGAGCCCCCGACCGCTATCGGAGAGACGGCGCGATGCCGCGGCGGTGAAGACGAAAATGGTCCCGCCCGGACAGTGAAACCAGCAGCAGCGTGGTAGCAGAGTAGTAGTACCACACCACGGTGGGCGCCAACTGTCGTGGTATTCTCATGGGGGGCTTGCGAGTCGACAGATGCCACAAGGGCTTAGTGTGAGGGTAAGACTGCTACTGATAGGCCCGGGAGCGGGTATGCGAGTAGCACGCGCTAGTTTACCCAGGTTCGGGGCTCTCCGGAGAGATAATACCCTTACTCCTGCATGTCTGAGTATCTGTAGTATATCTGGTACAGAGTTGCTCCTGGAGCTGTATCTGAGCTCAGTGTCATAGGCATCTGGCTTTGTATATGTCTCATATATGTGTATGAGCTAGCTAACAAGTGGGCATGAGAGAGCTCCACCGTGAGTGGGCATGGATGCATGCGTGTGTGTGAGCCTGGAGTGGATGGATGGATGGGTGGCATATATATAGGTGAGCTAGCTTACTACCTAAGCTAGGTAGTGGCGTGGGAGGCAAGTGGGCATGGGGCACCATGCCCATGATGGTGTGGACGTGATGTGCATGCCTCCTTGTCCCTGGTGCACTTTATAAAACAGTGCCCAAGGACAGATACACTGTAGATGATGTCGTCGCGGTACAGCCGTCTCGTCCGCGGTATGGCCGTCACGTCGGTGTCTTGTTGGTGTCGGGTCAGGCTGCAGCCGGCAGCCGGCTGGTTGGCGCAGTCGGCAGCCGGCTGGTCGACCGGGCAGAGCAGTCGGACGGGGAGCCGGCAGGAGCAGCCGGGCAGTCGGACTGAGGGGCTTTGCTAGCCCCGATGTCTTGAATTATTGTCTCGCCGTCTTCGGGGTATCCGTTGCCTATTACTCCGACACCCACAGTACGATTTCCCTGGCGTAAGTTGCGAAACTCATGCTTCTTCATGTTCATAGCTCCAGTTGAGACATGGGCTGTGCGGAACGCTTGCTGAAACTGAACCCATGTGACATTGGCTATGGGAAAAGTGGTTGTGTAATTCTCCCACCATGAAGCTGCAGGTCCATCCAGTTGGTGTGCGGCAAAACGCACCTTCTCAACATCTGTGCAACCTGCGGTGGTCAACTCCCTTCCTATCCTGCATAGCCAACCATCTGCAACTATCGGCTCGGTGCTACTAGAAAACACCGGTGGATTCAACCTCAGAAAACAGGCTAAGTTGTCAACTAGGGGTGGTGGCTGTGGGTTGTTGTTGTTGTTGTTGTCGTTGTTGTTGCCTTGGTTCTGGACTAGCAACTGCATCAAGGCATTCTGTTGTTGGATCAACTGAGTGAGCTCCGGTGGGAAGACAAATCCGGGGTCACATCTCGGAGGCATCTGATGGGTTTAGAGGGAGAGATTAGAATAGAATGAGGTCTAAAGAGAAAGCACTACCCATATGCACATGAAACAAACACATTCATATCACACCAGTCAATTCAAACAAGGGCATACAATCGATCTAGCTACCGTTACAAAATACTCGGACTACTACTATATACATGGGGGAATACTACTGATAATATGGTGGTCGACTAGAAATTTTGATCGGTGGAAGACTCCATGATATCCGCTCCAGCTTCGTCTTCATAATCATCATCACTACTATTGGGGTTGGGGTCGGTGTCGTCGATGATGACGTAGTCCTCGGGATGGTCGTCATCTCCTGGCGCGGGGTCTCCCATGAATACTCCTAGCTTCTTCTTAGGTCTTCATTCTTCTCCAGTAGCACTACGATTTCCTCCTCATATCCATCGCGTGTAGACTTGAGTTCCTCTTCAAGCTCCATGTTCCTGGTCATCACCTTCTTTAGATCTATCATGTTGGCGCACATTTGGTTCTCCTGGCGGCGAATATGCTGGTTTAACTCCTGGATGAAAGCTGCAATGGACTTGTCCCTCCTGGTGCTGATCATCTCCCATTGCTCATCTCGGCGCCCACATATCTGGTAGATGGTGTCCTTAAGATCCTTGTTATGTACTTCGCCGATGCGTCCCATGGCGATGTGGACTGCCATGCTCTTTCCTAGACTCCAGGTCGGTGCATCAAAGGAAAACTCTATGGGCTCGGTAACTGGCGTGAATGTCCTTCCTGGAACATGAACTCGAATCATCCAACACTCCTCTTCTGGTAAAGTGGCGGTGTAGGTCCCGGTGAAGCTTGGTATTCCGATGTTCAGGTACCTAGTGACTTCCTTCAAGTGTCGTCCAAATGGTGTGTCTTCATCCGGTTGAGCAAACTTGTTCCTCGGGTCCGCCATCTATAGAGTGGAAAATGGAGGAGAGTTAGAATGAGTAGAGAAGAGTGACCTATGGCTTATCTTAGTGGTCGCGTCCTACAGTCAGCGTGTGCCCTGATACCATCTTGTAGCGACACGACCTCAAATGGTCAAATCTCTGTGCATAAGTGGCATCCCTGGATCGGTAATGCTGACACACACAGTACTTGAAGGATTTATAACAAAGTGCAATCACACACTTATTACATCGAATGTCTCAAAAGAGAACTTATTACAATAATATGGCTTAAGGCCATCTAAATAAGATAACTACGGAAGCATCGAAGGTAAATGAGTCCATCAACTCCAATGGCATAGCTGAGTGCACGACAACTACCTAGCGCACCTTACTCTTCGTCTGAAAAGTCTGCAACATAATACGTTGCAGCCCGAAACGGGTCAGCACATGGAATATGCTGGAAAAATAACACTGTAGAGCAATGAACAAGATAACAACTATATCTACATGCATATATGGCTGGTGGAGGCTCTATTGTTTTCATGTTTGCGTAAAGTCAATTTTTCCCTACTCCAAAGGAATATATTTTATTTAGCTACAAAGTTGGTTGATAAAATATTAAGAAGGTTCCTCCAACTCAATCCCAATTAAACAAATATTAATAACCCAACAAGTTAATTAAAAGAGTGATGAGATCAAATCAATAATTCAGAACCAGATACTCAAGATGTCCATAACCGGGGACACGGCTAACCATGATTAGTTTGTACACTCTCCAGAGGTTTGCGCACTTTTACCCACAAGACTCGATCTCCTCCATTGTATTTCTCGCACTGCATGGTGTTTGAGAAATGGATGACCGAGACACAGTCTTTCCAAAGAGGTCCCCTTAACCGATAGATAGGCCGGTACGCCTACAATCCCCTACATCTGCTAGCCCATCATGGAAAGGTTTCCCAAAACTTACTCAACTATGCCAGAGCCCATAATGGCTTGTGGCTGCACACGGAAGTTTCTAGCATGAATAATCTTATGATCCCTTTGAGCGTTGGTGGCGAACCACAGGATGATCACACGGGTACTCCGGGATATCCCAGGACAGCGCTGGATTGCTCCAGGTGCCCAGGCAACCACTGGGTGCTCCAGGGAGCCTCAACCAATCCACCCAGATGTGTATTAAAGTAGCCACCTTAAGTTAACCATTCATTAACAACTCTCACATCTGTCATGGATACACTCAACCAATCCACGTCTACGAGCATAGCATAGCAGTGTAAGCATAATGTAGAAGTAAACTCCCAGGGTTTGATATAAAGACAATAGGTTCTACCTCATCAACTACTTCCCAATACCCATATGTTAACACATCCTAACCATGCAATGTTTGAGGGGTATAACTAATGCATAAAAACTGGGTAATAAAGGGGCATGATCAAAGTATTACTTGCCTTGCTGACGATCTGAAAACCCTAGTGACTCGTAGTAGCACGCTTCGCACTGCGGAAATTCTATCGCAAAAAAACGATAGCATACATAAGCACTCAAGCATAGATGCAAAGGTAAAACTCAAATAAAAGATCCCAACTGAAAGATCAACTGAAGAGCTTCGATTCGCAAAAATAATCAATCAAATCGGAGCTAGAAAACTCAAACTACGATCAACAGAAGTTCGAATTCAAATCTGCCTGAAACCAAATTTTAATTTTTAAAAACCATGTTCAAGTTGATTAACTCTAAAGAGGGGTTCGAGACGTAGATTTTGGCGTTGGTTTCACTGGATTTGGATAAACGCGCAAGAAGTTGCGAGGGTTTGAAGATTAGGGGCTAATCTGTGATAAAAATAATCGCGGATAGGTCCTGGCTGAAAATAAAATAAAAAGAAAAGACTAACAAACGAACGTTCGCTATCAGACACGAACGAACGAACGTGTTCGCGAACAGAGGCGTTCAGGTGAACGTTCGCTAAAAAGATCCGATCAAGAAAAACCGAGAAAACTGAAGTGAACGGGCGAACCGGAGTAGTTTTTATAACGGTCAACGTGCGGCAGGTCAACGGCGGCGGGCGGTGGCTCCGGCGGGATCCGGCACGGGTGGCAGCGTTGGTGCGGGGCGGCGGCTCCGGCGGCGCGGGGCGGCGTGCAGCGGGAGCGGCGGCGGCGGCTTGGGGAGGAGAGGGGGGCGATATATAAAGGGGCCGGGGGGCTGGCCTTGCGGGAGGAGGCGGCGGCGGCTCGTGTCCGAGCCGGACACGGTGACGGCGGCGGCGAACCTCGGGACTCTCGTCCCGAGTCGGCGTGGGAGGCGGCGCGGCTGGGCCTTCGGCCCAGTCGGGCGGAAACTAAAAAAAAATTTCCACCCAAGAAAATCCTAATAAAATAAAAAAAATTCTAAAAATGCCAAAAACAATTTTCACCGTCTAAATAAAATATTTAGAACAAAGTGAACATTTTTCTGGCCTAAAAATGCAATTTTAAAAAATGCATATTTTTCTAATTCAAATAAAAAAGCAATAAAATCCAAATAAAATATTTATTTGATTTTAAAATTTTTCCTCCAATATTCCTCTCTCTTTGAAGAAGTCATATTATCTTCTCTGTTTTGTTTTAATATAAGAAATATTTGGAGAGAAAAAATTATTAAAACCAAATTGATCCTCTTTTCAAATTTGAGAAAATTGAAATATGAAAAAAATGAAATCCGCAACTCTCTCCTTGGGTCCTTGAGTTGCTTAAGATTTCTAGGATCACAACCAAAAATGCAGATAAAAAATGATATGCATATGATGACCTATGTATAACATCCAAATTGAAAATTGGGATGTTACAGATGGTTAAGTTTCCTAGCCATAGACATGTGTTGTCATTTGATGAACTAGATCACATCATTAGAGAATGATGTGATGGACAAGACCCATCCGTTAGCTTAGCACTATGATCGTTTAGTTTATTGCTATTGCTTTCTTCATGACTTATACATGTTCCTATGACTATGAGATTATGCAACTCCCGAATACCGGAGGAACACTTAGTGTGCTATCAAACGTCACAACGTAACTGGGTGATTATAAAGATGCTCTACAGTTGTCTCCGAAGGTGTTTGTTGAGTTGGCATAGATCGAGATTAGGATTTGTCACTCCGATTGTCGGAGAGGTATCTCTGGGCCCTCTCGGTAATGCACATCACTATAAGCCTTGCAAGCAATGTGACTAATGAGTTAGTTGCGGGATGATGCATTACGAAACGAGTAAAGAGACTTGCCGGTAACGAGATTGAACTAGGTATGGTGATACCGACGATCGAATCTTGGGCAAGTAACATACCGATGACAAAGGGAACAACGTATGATGTTATGCGGTTTGACCGATAAAGATCTTCGTACAATATGTAGGAGCCAATATGAGCATTCATGTTCCGCTATTGGTTATTGACCGGAGATGTGTCTCTATCATGTATACATAGTTCTCGAACCCGTAGGGTCCGCAAGCTTAACGTTCGATGACGATTTGTATTATGAGTTTATGTGATTTGACGACCGAAGGTTGTTCGGAGTCCCGGATGAGGTCACGGACGTGACGAGGAGTCTCGAAATAGTCGAGACATAAAGATTGATATATTGGACCATGTTATTCGGACACCGGAAGTGTTCAGGATGGTTTCGGGTAAAACCGGAGTGCCGGAGGGGTTACCGGAACCCTCGGGGGAACTAATGGGCCACCATGGGCCTTAGTGGAGAGAGAGGAGGGCAGCCAGGGCAGGCCGCGCGCCCCCTCCCCTTGCAGTCCGACTTGGACAAGGGAAAGGGGGCGGCGCCCCCTTTCCTTCTCCCTCTCTCTCTCTCTCCTTCCTTCCCCCTCTCTCCCTCTTGGTGGAATCCTACTAGGACTTGGAGTCTTAGTAGGACTCCCCTCCTTGGGTGCGCCCCCTAGGGCCGGCTGGCCTCCTCCTCCCCTCCTTTATATACGGGGGAGGGGGGCACCCCATAGACAGCCAAGATGATATTTTTGCCGTGTGCGGTGCCCCCTCCACAGTTACAGACCTTGATCATATCGTCTAGTGCTTAGGCAAAGCCCTGCGCCGGTGAACTTCATCATCATGATCACCACGCCGTCGTGCTGACGAAACTCTCCCTCGACCTCAACTGGATCAAGAGTACGAGGGACGTCATCGAGCTGAACGTCTGCTAAACACGGAGGTGCCGTACGTTCGGTGCTAGGATCGGTCGGATCGTGAAGACTGATACATCTCCGTCGTATCTACTTTTCCAAACACTTTTGCCCTTGTTTTGGACTCTAACTTGCATGATTTGAATGGAACTAACCTGGACTGACGCTGTTTTCAGCAGAATTCCCATGGTGTTATTTATGTGCAGAAACAAAAGTTCTCGGAATGACCTGAAACTCCACAGAACTTATTTTTGGAAAATATTAAAAATATTGGCAAAAGAATCAAGGCCAAAGGGCCCACCACCTGTCCACGAGGGTGGGAGGCACGCCTGCACCCCCTGGGCGCGCCCCCTGCCTCGTGGGCCCCCTGTTGCTCCACCTACCTCAACTCCAACTCCATATATTCGTGTTCGGAGAGAAAAAAATCAGAGAGAAAGATTTATCGCGTTATATGATACGGAGCCGCCGCCAAGCCCTAAACTCTCTCGGGAGGGCTGATCTGGAGTCCGTTCAGGGCTTCGGAGAGGGTAATCCGTTGCCATCGTCATCATCAACCATCCTCCATCACCAATTTCATGATGCTCATCGCCGTGCGTGAGTAATTCCATCGTAGGCTTGCTGGACGGTGATGGGTTGGATGAGATTTATCATGTAATCGAGTTTGTTTTGTTAGGGTTTGATCCCTGGTATCCACTATGTTCTGAGATCGATGTTGCTATGACTTTGCTATGCTTAATGCTTGTCACTAGGGCCCGAGTGCCATGATTTCAGATCTGAACCTATTATGTTTTCATGAATATATGTGAGTTCTTGATCCTATCTTGCAAGTCTATAGTCACCTACTATGTGTTATGATCCGGCAACCCTGAAGTGACAATAATCGGGACCACTCCCGGTGATGACCGTAGTTTGAGGAGTTCATGTATTCACTATGTGTTAATGCTTTGGTCCGGTACTCTATTAAAAGGAGGCCTTAATATCCCTTAGTTTCCATTAGGACCCCGCTGCCACGGGAGGGTAGGACAAAAGATGTCATGCAAGTTCTTTTCCATAAGCACGTATGACTATATTCGGAATACATGCCTACATTACATTGATGAATTGGAGCTAGTTCTGTGTCACCCTATGTTATGATTGTTACATGATGAACCGCATCCGGCATAATTCTCCATCACCGATCCAATGCCTACGAGCTTTTCACATATTGTTCTTCGCTTATTTACTTTTCCGTTGCTACTGTTACAATCACTACAAAACCCAAAAATATTACTTTTGCTACCGTTACCGTTACTTCCATATTACTTTGCTACTAAATACTTTGCTGCAGATATTAAGTTATCCAGGTGTGGTTGAATTGACAACTCAACTGCTAATACTTGAGAATATTCTTTGGCTCCCCTTGTGTCGAATCAATAAATTTGGGTTGAATACTCTACCCTCGAAAACTGTTGCGATCCCCTATACTTGTGGGTTATCAAGACTATTTTCTGGCGCCGTTGCCGGGGAGCATAGCTCTATTCTTTGAGTCACTTGGGATTTATATCTGCTGGTCACTATGAAGGAACTTGAAAGACGAGAAAACAAAAATTTATCCCTCAACTACGAGGGGAGGTAAGGAACTGCCATCTAGCTCTGCACTTGATTCACCTTCTGTTTTGAGTAAGCTTGCGACACCTAAACCTGCTTCCGCTATTAATTCTGATATGTCGCATGTTATTGATGATGCCACTTCTACTATGCATGATACTTATGATGAAACTACTTCTATGCTTGATACTACTGTGCCACTTGGTGAATTTCTTGATGAACAACTTGCTAGGGCTAGAGAGAATGAAATTATTGAAACCGATAATATTGATGAAAGTGATGATCAAGGCTCTCCCAATAAATATGAATTACCTGTTGTGCCCGAGGACTATGTTATGGATGAAGAAACTAAAAGGGACTTTCTTGCTTGCAATGATAGAAGTTATCTTAAGAAATTATTACCTAAGCTTAAACAAAAAAACTCTGAATGCTAGAATGAAATATGATCCTGCTTATGCTACTTCACCTATCTTCGTTACTGATAAGGATTATGAATTCTCTATTGACCCTGATATAATTACTTTGGTTGAATCTGATCCTTTTTATGGCTATGAATCTGAAACTAGTGTGCCACATCTTACTAAATTAAATGATATAGCCACCCTATTCACTAATGATGAGAGAACTCACTACTTTTATATCCTTAAAATATTTCCGTTCTCATTAAAGGGTGATGCTAAGATATGGTTCAATTCTCTTGATCCTCGTTGTGTGCGTAGTCCCCAGGATATGATTTATTACTTCTCTGCTAAATATTTCCCTGCTCATAAGAAACAAGCTGCTTTAAGGGATATATATAATTTTGTGCAAATTGAAGAAGAGAGTCTCCCACAATCTTGGGGGAGGCTTCTCCAATTACGTAATGCTTTGCCTGATCGTCCTCTTAAGAAAAATGAAATACTTGATATCTTTTATAATGGACTAACCGATGCTTCCAGAGATTACCTGGATAGTTGTGCTGGTTCTGTTTTCAGGGAAAGAACACCAGATGAAGCTGAAATTCTATTGAATAATATGTTGACCAATGAAAATAACTGGACACTTCCTGAGCCAACTCCTGAACCTATTCCTAAACCAACTCCGGAGAAGAGGGGTGTTCTATTTCTCAGTCCTGAAGATATGCAAGAGGCAAAGAAATCTATGAAAGAAAAGGGTATTAAAGCCGAGGATGTTAAGAATTTACCTCCTATTGAAGAAATACATGGTCTTAATTTACCGCCTGTTGAGGAAATATATGGTCTTAATTCATCACCTATTGAAGAAGCACATGGTCTTGATAACCCGACACAGGTAGTAGAGGTAAATTCTCTCTATAGATATGATAAAGCTGACATCCCTCCTACTAAGTTTGCTAGCCAATGTTTGGATGAGTTTGATAACTTTATGATTAAAGAAGAAAATTTCAATGCTTATTTTGGTAGACAATTAAAACAAAATGCTTATATGATTGAACAATTGGGTGATTATATGTCTAGAGTTAAAGGTGAATTTAAACTCATTAGTAAACATGATTCTATGGTCACCACTCAAGTAGAACAAGTACTTAAAGCTCAGAATGATTTGCTCAATGAATTAAATAGTAAGAATAATGATTATGCTGTTAGAGTGGCTACTAGAACTGGTAAAATGACTCAGGAACCCTTGTATCCTGAAGGCCATCCTAAGAGAATTGAGCAGGACTCTCAGAGAAATAATATAGATGCACCTAGTCCTTCTAAAAAGAAGAAAAAGAAAAATGATAGGACTTTGCATACTTCTAGTGAACCTATTGCTGAACCACCTGAGAATCCAAATGATATTTCTATTTCTGATGCTGAAACACAATCTGGTAATGAACATGAACCTAGTGATAATGTTAATGATTATGTTCATGTTGATGCTCAACCTAGCAATGATAATGATGTAGAAATTGAACCTGTTGTTGATCTTGATAACCCACAATCAAAGAATCAACGTTATGACAAGAGAGACTTTGTTGCTAGGAAGCACGGTAAAGAAAGATAACCATGGGTTCAGAAACCCATGCCTTTTCCTCCCAAACCATCCAAGAAAAAGGATGACGAGGATTTTGAGCGCTTTGCTGAAATGATTAGACCTATCTTCTTGCGTATGCGATTAACTGATATGCTCAAAATGAATCCTTATGCTAAGTATATGAAAGAAATTGTTACTAATAAGAGAAAGATACCGGAAACTGAAATTTCCACCATGCTTGCTAATTACACTTTTAAGGGTGGAATACCAAAGAAACTAGGAGATCCAGGAGCACCCACTACACCATGCTCCATTAAAATAAACTATGTTAAAACTGCTTTGTGTGATCTTGGAGCCGGTTCTTAGTGTTATGCCTCTCTCTTTATATTGTAGACTTGATATGAATAAGTTGACACCTACTGAAATATCTTTGCAAATGGCTGATAAATCAACTGCTATACCTGTCGGTATTTGTGAGGATGTGCCTGTTGGGGTTGCAAATGTTACTATTTTAACAGACTTTGTTATTCTTAATATTCCCGAGGACAATAGTATATCTATTATTCTTGGAAGACCCTTTTTGAATACTGCAGGGGCCGTTATTGATTGCAACAAAGGCAATATCACTTTTCATGTTAATGGCAATGAACATACGGTACACTTACCGAGGAAACAACCTCAAGTCCACAGTATCAATTCTATTGGAAAAAGTCCATCGATTATTTTTGGAGGTTTTAAATTTCCTCTACCTACTGTCAAAAGGAGATATGATATTCTTATTATTGGGGATGTGCATATCCCCGTTGAGGTAACATAGTGTTATTCAAAATTTCTCCGGTTCCATGTTATTCGGAGTGAGTTTGTTAATAATACCTGATCAACCTTGTTAGTGGATTCCTTTTGATGAGCATGAGATGGATGAAATTAGAAGCACAACCTTCTGTACCCTCTCTCTACTTTCTGTTATTTAGTTGAAATAAAGTAAAAATAGGATTTTTCTGTCTGTTTTCTGAATTATCCGTGCAATATAAAAATACCCTGAAAATAAAAGTTCTCCAAATGCCTGCCAAATTAATATGATTTTTTCTGGAATATTTGAGAATATCTGGCACTGAGAACACAGCGGGGGAGCAAGCACTTGGCCACGAGGGTCCAGGGCGCGCCCCCTGCCTCGTGGGCCCATGGTGGCTCCCCTCCACTTATTCCTGCACCCACACACTTCTTCTTCCTCCCAAAAAAATCACCATCCAGCTCAAGCATGAGTTCTAGCTCATTTTGCTGCGATTTTTGATCTCCTTGCTCAAAGCACCTCTCACAAAACTGCTTTGGGGGATTGTTCCTTGGTATGTGACTCCTCCATTGGTCCAATTAGTTTTTGTTCTAGTGCTTTATTCATTGCAAATTTGTGCTGCCTAGGTGACCATGTTCTTGAGCTTGCATGTCAAATTTATATGGTTCCAAGTAGTTCTAATGCATGATATAGTCTCTAGGCACTTGTTGGAGTAGTTGCTATCAATTTTGTTGAGCTTGGTTCACTTTTATTTGAAGTTACTAAAATTTTCTGAAATTTTCTAGAGGAAGAAATATGTTTAGGAAAATGTACCAAGGTGGTTCTTCAAGGAAGAAAGGACCCAGGCTTGCAATGCGTGATGCCGACGGTGAACCACCAAGGGACGCTCCAGTGCGGCCTTGTGAATGGCCTTCAGAAGACTTTATGGATCGAGCGGGAATCAAGGAAGAATTTAACACCTATTTGCGTAACGCTGATCTTGTGAGCTTCGAGGCAGAAAAGTGCCGTCAGTACCACTATCTCACTAGTTCCTTTGTGAGGATGTTTGAATTTTCATCTTCACACAATTCTCAAACCTTCTGTTTGATCTTTATGAAAATTCTTATACTATGGACTTAGAGGATTTTACTACTGCTTGCAAACTTCCACAATGGGGTAGTACTAGTGAACCTCGCAAATCTGAATTTAGAGATTTTCTTGCTAGTATAACTGTGGGGAAATCTAGAGATATAGCACAAGCTACCATGGGGAGCATTCATTTTCCTGCTATACATTATTTTGTTGTCTTCATAGGTAGGTGCATAAATGGTAATGATGAAGCATGTCACATGTGTGTCCCTGACCTCAGTATTCTTAGGAGTGCTGTGTTAGGAGATAAATCTTATAATTTGGGAGCCATTGTTGCACATAGGTTGCTTCATAATAGATTTAATGGAGATTTCTTTGGCGGAATTTATGCAACCCGCTTAGCTGATTTTCTTGGTGTAACCGTACGCGATGATGATATTGAATTGCCTCCTACTTATCTAGACTTTAATGCTATGGTTCACCATCAGGTTGTCGAGAGGAATGAACCACCTCTCCAGTACCGACTAATCTTTGACAGGTGTCACGCCGTCAATATTGTTCTCCCTACCCCTACTCTCTTTGACTTTCAGGCAAAGGGGAGACATTTTATAAGCAGGGAGGAGGCAAATGAGTACGAAAGGAGGACGAGGGCAGCTCGCCTCCAAGCTGCAGCCCATGATGCAATAGCCGCTGCATCTCAGTACGACCCCAACTACAACTATGGATATCTGCCAGGCCAGCCGTGGCAATAAACCAACTTAGGCCAAAAGCCTAAGCTTGGGGGAGTACGTATTTCCCACCGATATTACATTTATGTTTACACACTCATTGCTAGATGTCGGTTCTCATACTTTTTCACTGTAATATCCATGCTAGTTTACTTTCTTTTTCTTGCTTTCTTCTTGTGTGTTTGATAAACCTTAAGAAAAACCAAAAAAAAAATTAGTTGTAGCTTTTGGCTAGTTTACTTTCTTGCTGTAGTAGTAATAATTAAAAGGAAAACCCAAAAAGATTTCATGTTCTTCTTTTGCTTGTTGGGAGCTTTCCCGTGTAAATAGTTTTTATTTTTTTCTTTGGGGGTCGATAGGAGAAGACTATGATTAAATTGTTGAAGTGGCTCTTATATGCATTATTGTTGATTTAACCAAGAGCCCATATTGCCTTGTCTTCTCCTGTTTATTGAATGCTTGCAGATTCCAGCTTAGTCCAATGCACGTGCACTATTATTATTATTATTCACATCGTTCGGTCGTGCAAGTGAAAGGCAATTATGACGATATATGACGGACTGATTGAGATGAGAGAAGCTGGTATGAACTCGACCTCTCTTGCTTTTGTAAATATGATTAGTTCATCGTTCCTGATTCAGCATATTATGAATAAACATGTTTGCAATGACAATTAGAGATTATAGTTGCTTATGCCATGCTTAATTAGCTAGGACTTTATAATGGTTTACCTTGCGTGCCAACATGCTATTAAAATGATTGTGATGTGGTATAATAGGGTGGTATCCTCCTTTGAACGAGTCAAGTGACTTGACTTGGCACATGTTCACACATGTCGTTGAAACAAAATCAACATAGCCTTCACGATATTTATGTTCATGGTGGATTATATCCTACTCATGCTTGCACTCAATGTTCATTAATTTAATGCATGTTCATGACTGTTGTCGCTCTCTAGTTGGTCGCTTCCCAGTCTTTTTCTAGCCTTCACTTGTACTAAGCAGGAATATTGCTTGTGCATCCAATCCCTTAAACCCCAAAGTTATTCCATATGAGTCCACTATACCTTCCTATATGCGGTATCTACCTGCCGTTCCACGTAAATTTGTATGTGCCAAACTCTAAACCTTCAAATGAAATTTTGTTTTGTATGCTCGAATAGCTCATGTATCAACTAGGGTTGTCCGTATCTTCCATGTTAGGCGGGGTATTCTCAAGAGGAGTGGACTCCGCTCCTCAGTCACGAGAAAATGGCTGGTCACCGGGATGCCCAGTCCCATGCTTTATGCAAATCAAATCAAAATAATTGCAAACAAAACTCCCCCGGGACTATTGTTAGTTGGAGGCACTCATTGTTTCGAGCGAGCCATGGATTGATGCTTGTTGGTGGAGGGGGAGTATAAACTTTACCATTCTATTTGGGAACCGCCTATAATGTGTGTAGCATGGAAGATATCGCCATCTCTTGGTTGTTATGTTGACAATGAAAGTATGCCACTCAAAATATTATTTATCTCTGCTTCAAAACCGAGCTCTGGCACCTCTACAAATCCCTGCTTCCCTCTGCGAAGGGCATATCTATTTACTTTTATGTTGAGTCATCACCCTCTTATTAAAAAGCACCAGCTGGAGAGCACCACTTTCATTTGCATTCATTACTATTAATTTATATTGGGTATGACTGGATCTCTTTTACCATGAATTACAATGTTTAGTTAGTCCTTGATCTTTAAAGGTGCTCTGCATTTATGTTTTGCGGTCTCAGAAAGGGCTAGCGAGATACCATCTTGTTATATCATATCATGATTGTTTTGAGATTTATTGTTATTGCTCGCTAGTTGATTATGACATTGATATGAGTAAACATGAGACCTAAGTGTTATTGTGAATATGGTTAGTCATAATCTTTGCTGAAAACTTGAATGTTGGCTTTACATATTTACAACAATAAGAGCAAACAGTGTTTGTAAAAGTTTTTCTTTATCACTTTCAGTTTGTCAACTGAATTGCTTGAGGACAAGCAAAGGTTTAAGCTTGGGGGAGTTGATACGTCTCCGTCGTATCTACTTTTCCAAACACTTTTGCCCTTGTTTTGGATTCTAACTTGCATGATTTGAATGGAACTAACCCGGACTGACGCTGTTTTCAGCAGAATTGCCATGGTGTTATTTATGTGCAGAAACAAAAGTTCTCGGAATGACCTGAAACTCCACGGAACTTACTTTTGGAAAATATTAAAAATATTGGCAAAAGAATCAAGGCCAAAGGGCCCACCACCTGTCCACGAGGGTGGAAGGCGCGCTTGCACCCCCTGGGCGCGCCCCCTGCCTCGTGGGCCCCCTGTTGCTCCACCTACCTCAACTCCAACTCCATATATTCGTGTTCGGGGAGAAAAAAATCAGAGAGAAAGATTTATCGCGTTATATGATACGGAGCCGCCGCCAAGCCCTAAACTCTCTCGGGAGGGCTGATCTGGAGTCCGTTCGGGGCTCCGGAGAGGGTAATCCGTTGCCATCGTCATCATCAACCATCCTCCATCACCAATTTCATGATGCTCACTGCCGTGCGTGAGTAATTCCATCGTAGGCTTGTTGGACGGTGATGGGTTGGATGAGATTTATCATGTAATCGAGTTCGTTTTGTTAGGTTTGATCCCTAGTATCCACTATGTTCTGAGATTGATGTTGCTATGACTTTGCTATGCTTAATGCCTGTCACTAGGGCTCGAGTGCCATGATTTCAGATCTGTACCTATTATGTTTTCATGAATATATGTGAGTTCTTGATTCTATCTTGCAAGTCTATAGTCACCTACTATGTGTTATGATCCGGCAACCCCGAAGTGACAATAATCGAGACCACTCCCGGTGATGACCGTAGTTTGAGGAGTTCATGTATTCACTATGTGTTAATGCTTTGGTCCGGTACTCTATTAAACGGAGGCCTTAATATCCCTTAGTTTCCATTAGGACCCCACTGCCACGGGAGGGTATGTCATGCAAGTTCTTTTCCATAAGCACGTATGACTATATTCAGAATACATGCCTACATTACATTGATGAATTGGAGCTAGTTCTGTGTCACCCTATGTTATGATTGTTACATGATGAACCGCATCCGGCATAATTCTCCATCACCGATCCAATGCATACGAGATTTTCACATATTGTTCTTCGCTTATTTACTTTTCCGTTGCTACTGTTACAATCACTACAAAACCCAAAAATATTACTTTTGCTGCCGTTACCGTTACTTCCATATTACTTTGCTACTAAATACTTTGCTGCAGATATTAAGTTATCCAGGTGTGGCTGAATTGACAACTCAGTTGCTAATACTTGAGAATATTCTTTGGCTCCCCTTGTGTCGAATCAATAAATTTGGGTTGAATACTCTACCCTCGAAAACTGTTGCGATCCCCTATACTTGTGGGCTATCAAAGACGTACGACTACATCAACCGCGTTGATAAACGCTTCCGCTTTCTGTCTACGAGGGTACGTGGACACACTCTCCCCGCTCGTTGCTATGCTTCTCCTAGATAGATCTTGCATGACCGTAGGAAAATTTTGAAATACTACGTTCCCCAACAGTGGCATCCGAGCCAGGTCTATGCGTAGATGTTATATGCACGAGTAGAACACAAAGAGTTGTGGGCAATAATAGTGATACGGCTTATCAGCATGTCATACTTTGATTCGGTGATATTGTTGGATTAAGCGGCCCAGACCGACATTACATGACCGCATTCATGAGACTGGTTCTACCGTCGTGTTTCGCACATAGGTGGCTAGTGGGTGTCTGTTTCTCCAGCTTTAGTTGAATCGAGTTTGACTACGCCCTGTCTTGATTGAAGGTTAAAATAGCACACTTGACAAAAAATTGTTGTGGTTCTGATGCGTAGGTAAGAACGGTTCTTGCTAGAAGCCCGTAGCAGCCACGTAAAACTTGCAACAACAAAGTAGAGGACATCTAACTTGTTTTTGCAGGGCTTGCTATGATGTGATATGGTCAAGACGTGATGATATATAAATTGTTGTATGAGATGAACTTGTTTTGTAACAGTTATCGGCAACTGGCAGGAGCCATATGGTTGTCGCTTTATTGTATGAAATGCGATCGCCATGTAATTGCTTTACTTTATCACTAAGCGGTAGCGATAGTCGTAGAAGCAATAGTTGGCAAGACGACAACGATGCTACGATGGAGATCAAGGTGTCAAGCCGGTGACGATGGTGATCATGACAGTGCTTTGGAGATGGAGATCAAAGGCACAAGATGATGATGGCCATATCATATCACTTATATTGATTGCATTTGATGTTTATCCTTTATGCATCTTATTTTGCTTAGTACGGCGGTAGCATTATAAGATGATCTCTCACTAAATTTCAAGGTATAAGTGTTCTCCTGAGTATGCACCGTTGGTACAGTTCGTCGTGCCGAGACACCACGTGATGATCGGATGTGATAAGCTCTACGTTCACATACAACGGGTGCAAGCCAATTTTGCACACGCAGAATACTTGGGTTAAACTTGACGAGCCTAGGTATATGTAGATATGGCCTCGGAACACTAAGACCGAAAGGTCGAGCGTGAATCATATAGTAGATATGATCAACATAGTGATGTTCACCATTGAAAACTACTCCATCTCACGTGATGATCAGACATGGTTTAGTTGATATGGATCACGTGATCACTTAGATGATTAGAGGGATGTCTATCTAAGTGGGAGTTCTTAAGTAATATGATTAATTGAACTTTAATTTATCATGAACTTAGTGCCTGATAGTATTTTCCATGTTTATATTGTTGTAGATAAATGGCCCGTGCTACTGTTCCGTTGAATATTAATGCGTTCCTAGAGAAAGCTAAGTTGAAAGATGATGGTACAAACTACACGGACTGGGTCCGTAACTTGAGGATTATCCTCATTGCTGCATAGAAGAATTATGTCCTGGAAGCACCGCTAGGTGCCAAACCCGCTGTAGGAGCAACTCCGGACGTTATGAATGTCTGGCAGAGCAAAGCTGATGACTACCTGATAGTTCAGTGTGCCATGCTTTACGGGTTAGAACCGGGACTTCAACGACGTTTTGAACGTCATGGAGCATATGAGATGTTCCAGGAGTTGAAGTTAATATTTCAAGCAAATACCCGGATTGAGAGATATGAAGTCTCCAATAAGTTCTACAGCTGCAAAATGGAGGAGAATAGTTCTGTCAGTGAACATATACTCAGAATGTCTGGGTACCACAATCACTTGACACGGCTGGGAGTTAATCTCCCGGTTGATAGTTTCATTGACAGGGTTCTTCAATCACTGCCACCAAGCTATAAAAGCTTGGTGATGAACTATAATATGCAAGGGATGGATAAGACAATTCACGAGCTCTTCGCAATGCTAAAGGCTTCGGAGGTAGAAATCAAGAAGGAGCATCAAGTGTTGATGGTTAACAAGACTAGTAGTTTCAAGAAAAAGGGCAAAGGGAATAAGGGGAACTTCAAGAAGAACGGCAAGCAAGTTGCTGCTCAAGTGAAGAAGCCCAAGTCTGGACCTAAGCCTGAGACCGAGTGCTTCTACTGCAAAGGGACTGGTCACTGGAAGCGAAACTGCCCCAAGTATTTGGCAGGTAAGAAGGATGGCAAAGTGAAAGGTATATTTGATATACATGTTATTGATGTGTACCTTACTAATGCTCGTAGTAGCACCTGAGTATTTGACACTCGTTCTGTTGCTCATATTTGCAACTCGAAACAGGGGCTACGGATTAAGCGAAGATTGGCTAAGGACGAGGTGACGATGCGCGTGGGAAATGGTTCCAAAGTTGATGTGATCACCGTCGGCATGCTACCTCTACATCTACCTTCAGGATTAGTTTTAGACGTGAATAATTGTTATTTTGTGCCAGCGTTAAGCATGAACATTATATCTGGATCTTGTTTTATTCGAGACGGTTATTCATTTAAATCAGGGAATAATGGTTGTTCTATTTATATGACTAATATCTTTTATGGTCATGCACCCTTGATGGGTGGTCTATTTTTATTGAATCTCGATAGTAGTGATACACATATTCATAGTATTGAAGCCAAAAGATATAAGTTTAATAATGATAGTGCACCTTATTTGTGGCGTTGCCGTTTAGGTCATATTGGTGTAAAGCGCATGAAGAAACTCCATGTTGATGGGCTTTTGGAATCACTTGATGCTTGCGAACCATGCCTCATGGGCAAGATGACTAAGACTCTGTTCTCCGGAACAATGGAGCGAACAACAGACTTATTGGAAATAATGCATACTGATGTATGCGGTCCGATAAGTGTTGATGCCCGCGGCGGGTATCGTTATTTTCTAACCTTCACAGATGATTTGAGCAGATATGGGTATATCTACTTGATGAAACATAAGTCTGAAACATTTGAAAAGTTCAAAGAATTTCAGAGTGAAGTGGAAAATCATTGTAACAAGAAAATAAAGTTTCTACGATCTGATCGTGGAGGTGAATATTTGAGTTATGAGTTTGGTCTTCATTTGAAACAATGCGGAATAGTTTCCCAACTTACACCACCTAGAACACCACATCGTAATGGTGTGTCCAAACGTCGTAATCAAACTTTATTAGATATGGTGCGATATATGATGTCTCTTACTGATTTACCGCTATCGTTTTTGGGTTATGCTTTAGAGACGGCTGCATTCACGTTAAATAGGGCACCATCTAAGTCCGTTGAGACGATACCATATGAACTGTGGTTTGGCCAGAAACCAAAGTTGTCGTTTCTTAAAGTTTGGGGCTGTGATGCTTATGTGAAAAAGCTTCAACCTGATAAGCTCGAACCAAATTGGAGAAATGTGTCTTCATAGGATACCCAAAAGAAACTGTTGGGTACACCTTCTATCACAGATCCGAAGGCAAGATATTCGTTGCTAAGAATGGATCCTTTCTAGAGAAGGAGTTTCTCTAGAAAGAAGTGAGTGGGAGGAAAGTAGAACTTGATGAGGTAATTGTGCCTTCTCTCAAATTGGAAAGTAGTTCATCACAGAAATCAGTTCGAGTGATTCCTACACCTATTAGTGAGGAAGCTAATGATGATCATGAAACTTCTGATCAAGTTACTACCAAACCTCGTAGGTCAACCAGAGTAAGATCCGCACCAGAGTGGTACGGTAATCCTATTCTGGAGGTCATGTTACTTGACCATGACAAACCTACGAACTATGAGGAAGCGATGATGAGCCCAGATTCCACAAAATGGCTTGAGGCCATGAAATCTGAGATGGGATCCATGTATGAGAACAAAGTGTGGACTTTGGTTGACTTGCCTGATGATTAGCAAGCCATAGAGAATAAATGGATCTTCAAGAAGAAGACTGACGCTGACGGTAATGTTACTGTCACAAAGCTCGACTTGTTGCAAAAGGTTTTCGACAAGTTCAAGGAGTTGACTACGATGAGACTTTCTCACCTGTAGCGATGCATAAGTTCGTCCGAATCATGTTAGCAATTGCCGCATTTTATGATTATGAAATTTGGCAAATGGATGTCAAAACTGCATTCCTTAATGGATATCTTAAAGAAGAGTTGTATATGATGCAACCAGAAGGTTTTGTCGATCCAAAAGGTGCTAACAAAGTGTGCAAGCTCCAGCGATCCATTTATGGACTGGTGCAAGCATCTCGGAGTTGGAATATACGCTTTGATAGTGTGATCAAAGCATATGGTTTTATACAGACTTTTGGAGAAGCCTGTATTTACAAGAAAGTGAGTGGGAGCTCTGTAGCATTTCTGATATTATATGTGGATGACATCTTATTGATCGGAAATGATACTGAATTTCTGAATGGCATAAAAGGATACTTGAATAAGAATTTTTCAATGAAAGATCTCGGTGAAGCTGCTTATATATTGGGCATCAAGATCTATAGAGATAGATCAAGACGCTTAATTGGACTTGCACAAAGCACATACACTACAAAAAAAGACACATCCGTGACATTTTGGGCCGAATGAATTTTTTTTCTGTCATACTTATGACACTTCTATCACGATAATTGTGACAAAACCCGGTATCATCATAAATGTGGTGGGATCCTACTTCTATGACAAAAAATCATGACAGAAAATGGGCTTTTCGTCCTGGGCGGGCCAGAGACGCAGCTGCATGACATTCTTTGGGCCGTCCATGACGGAAAAACCCGTGGTAGAAGCGAGGGCGAGGAAAATATCGGGGGTGTTCCCGGTTACGGTGGGTGGTCGGGGACGAGCGATGCGCGTTTCTCTCGTACACGCACGCGCGTGGGTGCGAGGCGTTGGGCTCTAACCGAACCCGAGCGAGGCGTTGGGCTCTAACTGAACCCGAGTGATTGCACTGCAGGCTACGCGTTACTGAACCTGAGCGATCGATCGATGGCTGCTAACTGAACCCGATCAAGCGATTCCTTCGCTACTTCTGCTAACTAAAGCCGATCGATGCTGCCTCTGGATGAACAGTGAGCGTTGCTGGGGGGTTTGGTTGAACAGTTCCTAGTGGGGGTGGATGAACAGGACCCCGTGGTGTTGCCTCTGGATGAACAGGACCCCGATCGATCGAGCCGGTTGGGGCTGGATGAACAGGACCCCGTGGAGGACTGGATGAACAGGACCACCCCGTGGAGGGCTGGATGAATAGTAGACGGTGGAGGGCTGGATGAACAGTAGCCCGTGGAGGGGTGGTTGAACAGGAGCCCGTGGAGAGGGCTGGTTGAACAGTAGCCGGTGGAGTAGCGCGCGGTGGAGGCTGGATGAACAGGAGCCCGTGGATGAACAGTCACAGGTGGAGGCTGGAGGAGGTCGACGGTGGATGAACAGTAGCCCGTGGAGGCTGGAGGGGGTCAACGGTGGAGATGAACAGTATCCCGTGGAGTCCCGTTTTGTGGTACGCCACACCCCACCCGATGAACAGGACCCCCGTTTCGACCGTAGTGCTCCAACACAAGTCCGTTTCCTCTGTTTTGCGGTACGCCACACCCCTCCCGATCAACAGGACCCCCGTTTCGACCGTAGGAGGTCCGTTTCCTCCGTTTTGCGGTACGCCAGACCCCTCCCGATAAACAGGATCCCGTTTCGATCGTGGTCGGTCGAACACAAGGCCGTTTCCTCCGTTCTGCGGTACGCCAGGCCTCGTTTCCATCGGCTGTTCCATCCAAGCCGGTTGGCTCCCACGCGTTCCGTTGCCTCCCGATGAACACAACGCATTCCTTGCCTCCCCATGACCACGACGACGACATAGTTTCTCCGTTCCGACCCAGCCATGTACACGAGCCCTGGCCGCACGTACGCGCGAGTAGGCGTTCGAGACCCCGGCCGTATTTACTTTCTTACACCCTGGCCGTTGTACGTACGTGTACATGCTACATGCGCGCCTCTACATCGACCAGTATGTACGTACTTGTTCGCGACCAGGATGACAATGCTACGTACGCTTCGACCAGGTGGGTCCCGACTGTCAGGCACTTCCTTGCGTGCGAAGATGTAGCTGGTGGGTCCCGACAGTCAGGGGGGCGAATCATTTTTTTTTGCCCGGACGCACTTCCTTGCGTGCGAAGATGTAGCTGGTAGGTCCCAGCAGTCAGGGGGGAAACTTTTTTTTGCGAAATACGGTTGCCCGTCCGGTGGGTCCCTGCTGTCAGGTGGAGGAATCATTACTTTCCACGCAATAAGGAAGCACTTCCTTGCTGCGGCCGTGGACCCAGCTGTCAGCCTCTCCACGTACAGTCCACGTCCGATGGAAGCCGTTCCTTGACCACGTTGACCACACCGCGCCGAGAGCTCCAGGGCGGTGGACGACGGCGAGGCCTAGGAAGGGGACGACGCAGAGCCGAGGAAGACGCGGCAGTGGATGCCCACGCGTAGAGGAGTATGAGGGTTCACTGGTTCGCTGCGGTGTGAGCCTGCCGTCAACGCAGAATAACAGGGGGTGTGGGTGAGTAGAGGGATGGCCTGGCCAGCGGTGGGAGTAGTAGGGGGCGGTGAGGCCTCCGTGGCATCGCAGCCGGCCACAGGAGGCAGGAGCACGAGGCACGACCATCACTAGTTTGGGCGGCTAGAGCAAGAAGACCAGAGGTTGAAGAAGCACTACAGCCGTTGGATGGACATCGTACGCTCACTGGAGCTAGAATTGTTCATATTGACTAAGTCGACAAAGCCCTCCGTCCCCGTCAACTTAGGTGGCCCACAAGTCAGCCTCCCACTATTGTGGGTCCCAGCTAGCAGGGGGTATTCATTTTTTCGTGCGTAATAAGGAGGCACTTCCTTGCGTGCAAAGATATAGCTGGTGGGTCCGACCTGTCAGCAGTGGGAACGTTTTTTTCGTGAAATACAGAGGCCCTTCCGGTGGGTCCCAGCTGTTAGGTGGAGGAATCATTATTTTATGCGTAATAAGGAGGCATTTCCTTGCGTGCGGTCGTGCACCCAGCTGTCAGCCTCTCCACGCACAGTCTACTTCCGATGGTGTCGTTCGTTGACCATGTTGACCACTCCGCGCCGAGCGCATCCAAGGTGGTGAGGCCTCCGCGGCAGCACAGCTGGCCACAGGAGGCAGGAGCAGGCGGCACGACCGTCGCTGCTTTGGGCGGCTGGAGCAAGAAGACCAGAGGTTGAAGAAGGACTACGGCCGTTGGATGGACATCGTACAGTCACTGCAGCTAGAATCGTTTATATTAACTAAGTTGACAAAGCCCTTGGTACGCGTCAACTTAGTAGGCCCACAGGTCAGCTTCAGAAACGGTGTGCCCCAGATGTCAAGGGCAGGAATCATTTTTTGGGCGGGTGAAGCTAGAATATCCGAGATTGAAGAAGAAGCATGGCATCCGTTGGATGGACATCCAACGACCACTGCTGCTAGAACCGTGTGTTGACTATAATAAGTTGACAAAGCCTTGCATACGTGTCAACTTATTTTTTTGATGAGGACATGACTACCTTGGATACGACCAAAAATATTGCATGCATGCATATTTTTCAGGTGATTTCTAGTGCAAACTATCCAATAATCTATTTATGTTAGCCAGAACAAAAATACTTCACACACTTTTGTGTTTTGTCTAATTGCAGGTGTATGGGACATTTGTACAATCCACATATGAAGATAAGGGAAAAGGAGAAGTTTAGGTTCTGTTCCAAAAGTCCTCTCACGTCACTTTTGGGCCAAGAGAAGATAGAGTCCAAGTCTCTCACGTTCTGAATCCAGATTCGGACTGCACAGACATACCTGACTCAAAACGCCAACAACTTTTTTATACGGACTTTGAATTGGGTGATTTTTTTGTTAGAAACTAGATTTCATGCTCTTTCCAACCAAATTGGATTCACCTTCAAATTCGTCCGGAGCATTGAGATATCGACGAAAGAATCTGACGTTGCAGCAGAATCCGAGTCAAACAACAAGTCCAAAGGTGTTGCATCACCTCCACTTGGGCCCATGAGCCTTGTACGACCTAGGGTTAGTTTTAGGCTGCCTTGGGACGTCCTTCCACCTCCTTGGCCGCCACCCCTTGCTCCTATATAAGTAGATCCATCTAGTAGCTTTTTCCTTGGGATTTGTTTAGTTAAAAGTTAGCCATTGCAACTTCGTGTACTTCGTTTGTGTCCAACGACCAGACCAAGACCGCTTCCGGATCCCCACCTTTATCAATACTTCATATATATTTGCAATATTCAGATTGCTTTATCATATTCTTGCTTGTTCTTCGATTGCTTGCAGGAATAGACCTTTGTGGTCAGGTTGATCGTGCTCCGGCGTGGTCAATAACCTCTCAGAGTTGGTTTAGCGATTGCTAAGGCGCAATGTCGTGCATGTTTGTAGTCGGATCGTCAAAGTCATCTCCACCAAATCGATAGCTATCATCTCGTCGAAAAATCGGGACTCCCTCACCTCTATCATTTTTTAGGGGACACGTCAACTTAGTAGGCTCACAAGTGTGTGGCAGAGAACTTATAGCCCATTTGCGATTTGTAAGAATGTGCAACCCATTTTTGAATTCTAATGGAATTTACTACAGCCCATTTACAGTTTGTTAAAATTACAGCCCATTTTCTAGCTAGGACAACGATTAATAATTTCAACCAACTGTTCAAGACAAAATTCAATAAAAATTCCCACATTTTGATGGGATCCGAAATATTTTTATCCCAAAATTTCTAGTCAGATTAAATATAAATTTCTACTACGTAAAAATCTAACGAAACATTGTGCGCGCAACAATTAAAAATTAAGATTTCAAAATCCATAAATAATATTTTACAAACTAATTTCGTGTTTGGTGCATTTTTTTATAGTTACTGCCCAGTTTTTTTAATTACATCACATTTATTAATTTTTAAAGCCCATTTTCCTGTTAAGCCTAATGCATCCCTCCTAGGAAAGATTTGCAGCCTAGCAGGGCGGAGAATAACAAGTTGACCTTGCCTGGGTATTCCTCAAAAAAAGTATAGCTGGGCTAGCCATTTTCATCTTGAAAAAAATTAATATCTGGGCTGGATATATGTCCTGGGCTAGACGGGCCACAGCCCGCCCAGTTAATACCCTGCTCTCCTCTTAAGAACAACGAAAACATCGCCAAGAAAAACTCTGAAGTGCTCACGCCTCAAAAACAGAAATACTGCTTGAGCTGCTTGGTCCCAGCTATGGGCCGCACCTTGTGCAATTCTCTCGTTTATATTGACTACATAGGTTGACAATGGTGTGGGACCGTGATGTAAGGAAACCAGGAGGAAGCAAAAAAAATATAGTTGTACATAATAAGGAGGCACTTGCGTACGTACGGCTATGGACCTAGTGGGTCCCTACTTTCATCCAGTCAAAATAAAGTCATCTCCAGAATCCTCATGTCCGTTGACCATGTTGACAACGCGAGACGGCGGCGCCACGGCGAGCGCAACAACTCGAAGGACGACGGAGAGGGACTCGCGGGCCCTACGGATGGTCTGATATAGCGCCCGCTGCTCATTCAGGAAGCCAAGCTCATCGGACACCTATGAGCACCTTCAAGAGACTGAGACAACATGAAACGGTAAGCCGCGCTTGGGAGCTCCCAAAATGCAGATGCCTCGACTTCCGGGACGGAAACTATAAACCCTGATATACTCGAGAAGAGATTTCTCGCCTTTATATCCCAATTTGGGAGAAAGGCACCCCAGCAACGGATTTTCGATAGTTTTGTCGAAAACGTGAAGTTACACTCAGCGCCACAGGTTGATTTAGTGGAGCTAAACCGCGATACAAGTGTAATTTACTCGTCATAGGAAACAACGCGTAAAATACAGGCGTAATGAAACCGAGGGCCCGAGGTCTGTAAGTAAAACCAGCGGGTTACGCTTGTAATTTGAGATACCAGTGTATATTTTACTAGTCGAAATCGACCAACCAAGCGCTTCGCCCGAGACCATCTGGTTTTATTTACAAGCGTCAGTTTTACAAGCGGTTTTGGTTGGAAAACAACGATCCTATCACGGCCTAAGATGATGAGTTGGTCGGAAGATCCTATGGTTTCACGTCTAACCTACCCGACTTATCGTATAGGCTATGAATGAAACATAAGACGATGAACTTCTTAAGCACGGAAACAACAGAAGAGGATGATCTTCCTAACAAGCAAATCACTGGCATTAGATCGACATGCAAAACAATACGAAGCATTATTCTCTGGAGGCACGGTGAACAGCTCGTGATGCCGCATGCCACAACATTCCAAGCTCAACTTTGCAATCAAACACAAGGCCTGGCATTACATAGACAATATTCAGAACAAACTCTTAAAATATCTTACATAAGTCAACATTCATGTGACTATGCATCTCAGCAGAGTAAATATTTACTTCTGAAATGAAGACAGGAATAGGAAAAAACGATCGACGTTGCTCATAGCAAAGGGCGTCCCACTCAAAAATATCAAATGCATGTCTTCTGGCTAACATCAATGAGCAAAAATTGATAAGGTTTTCCAATTCCAATATATTAAACTAATGTCAACTTTGACAAGCTTTTCCCATTCAAAATATGTAATGCCTATGATTGTGGAACAGGCAGGGTTTGTCATCTGATAGTCCGGTGGCTCAAGGTGACGACGAATGATTAGAGAACCATTCGATGTATTGTCCATGATGAAGTATTATGGAGGACACGAACCATCTGAACATTTTGTGCAGTTCCACTAAAATCAAGCTGAGCATCCCTGTGGATTTCGTATTTATATGCTGCCAGAAAACAAAGACACATCAGCACACACATGAATATTGGCCCCAGTGTCAACCCACCAATCGGTGGACTAACAAACTGAAAGTACGGTAAACAGATTACCATACCCAGATGCCCCATCATTGTTGCTTAGAGTGACATTGATAGACTTGGAGTCCTGTCCTGGCTTCTTGGTACTTGTTTGGGCACTTGTTTGCCCAGTGTTCCTCCGAACCACAAGTAAAGCAGCCATCTCTCTTTTTGTCTTTCTTCTTACCCTTCTTAATGGCCGACGCTGGCAGCACCATTCAAACATATAGTTCGGTGGCTCAAGGTGATGACAAATGATTAGAGAACCATTCGATGTATTGTGCATGATGAAGTATTATGGAGGACACAAACCATCTGGACATTTTCTACAGTTCCACTAAAATCAAGCTGAGCATCCCTGTGGATATCGTATTTATATGCTGCAAGAAAATAAAGACACAGCAGCACACACATGAATATTGGCCCCAGTGTCAACCCACCAATCGGTGGACTAACAAATTGAAAGTACGGTAAACAGATTACCATACCCAGATGCCCCATCATTGTTGCTTAGAATGACATTGAAAGATTTGGAGTCCTGTCCTGGCTTGTTGTACTTGTTTGGGCACTTTTTGCCCAGTGCACTCCACGTGTTGTAGAGTTTCCTATGCTCTCTGCAGACTAGTCATGTCACCAGCGTCTACTAATACTCTGTAAAGCTTCTCGATCATTCCTTGTGTAATGTAGCACAAACAGTGACTGCTTCTTTCTGCAAAGTGGTAAGACCAACTGGACCCACTAATGCAGCAGTTTGCCTTAGACACATTGGCTCCTTTTATGCAGTTCAACTAAAATCAAAGTCAGAATAAAACCGAGCTTTAATTTTGATATCCCTGTAAGAAACAATAGGTATAAGGAAAACAATTACTGAGAAATAACGGTTGATGACTTGTACTCCCAGAAGAAAAACATCCACTAATCTACCTTATCTTAATGGGAAACAAAGCAGGAGAGTAACAATTCTCAATCAGTGTGATTCATTCAAATTAACTGAGACATTATCTTAACAATGCCTTGTTTCAACATGTATAAAGAATGACAAAGTAGAAAAGTATCATTCCTAAAACAATGCGAATGATTCATTTTAACAGAGACATTATCTTAACAATACCTTGGTTAAACATGTAGAAAGAACTACAAAGCAGGATAGTACCATTTGTAAAACACTATAACTGATATATAATAACAGAGACATTATCTGAACTGTAACATCCCAAAATTCTAAATTTTGGAATGTTATAATAAACAGATAGATTGGATTGATTGTTTGATTGATTGACTGAAAGTGAGTGGAATTCGAAATCTTTTGAAAGTTAAATGAGAGGGAATAAAAGGACTTTCCCAAACTTTCATTTTGCTTTTTTATGATCTCCATGAATTCAAATTCTTTTCACCACAAAACCCTGGAGAGAAGATGACATGACTTCTTCCATTTATTTAAATGACAAGGGGTGTTGAAAATATTTGAATTTTATTTGAAAATATTTTTCATTTCTGAAACTTTATGCAACTCAATGATTTTCACGAGAGAAGATAAAATGACTTCTTCAAAACAAATGAAATATGAGTTGGGAGTTTCAAAGGATTTATTCAAAGTCCCGTTGCAATTATTTTTCAATATTGGAGTCATTTGAGTTTTATTCAAATTATTTTTCTCCAAAAATAAAATATACAAAAAATAGGGTAACATGATTCCCTACATCAGAAAATTGGAGAAAAATAAATTTGAAATCATTTTGGTATTTTTAAAATGATTTTTATTGGATTTTAATAAGGCAGCAGCACTGTTTGATTTATTAAAATTTGTATGAATTTTATTTGACTTTACAAAAATGTCCACGTTGTAGGGAATCTTTTTCTGAAAATTTTGATATATTATATGCCTATATAATATTTTACTTTTATTTGTTTTTATTTTGTTTGTCGGAGTTTAAAAAAAACCCTCCCCTCCGACTAGGCCGGCACAGCTCCCAGGCCAGGCCGCGGCCCAGCCCAGCTCGCCCGTCGCCCCGTCCCCGATCTCCCGCAGGAGACCGGCTCCCGCACGCCGACCGCCTCCGCCATGGACGCCGTGTCGCCCCCGGCCTCTTCCTACCCCTCCTCCACGCCACCTCCTCGCCCCCTCTCTTAAATAGCTCCGCCCCGACCCCCTCTCCCTCTCCGCTCCCGCCGCCGCCCGCTCCCGCATAGCCGCCGCCGCCGGCGAGATCCGCCGCCTCGCCCCGCGCTCCTCCATCGCCATCGGCCACTGCCGTCACCACCGCCGTCACCGCCGCATCGCGCCGCGCCTCCCCGTGCCTCCGCCCGTCGCAGCCGAGCCCCGAAGCCACCTCGCCGCCCTCGCCGGAGCCCCGCGCCATCTCGCCGGAACCGCCGCCGCCGCCGGTTTATTTGCCCGAGCCGGTATAAACCCGTGAACCGCCCCGGTTTATTATTTTTTTTATTTTATTCGTTTTGGTTTTATTAAGAAAACCTAGTTCTGTTTTTTTAGGTTTTATTAAACAACGAACGTCCACTGTTTAGGTCTTATAAACGAGCGTTCGTTATTTAGTCTTTTCGTTTTCTGTTTATTTTTCCCAGGGACCTAGTTGCAGTTATTTTATTTATAGATTAGTCCCTGATTTTCAAACGATCACTACTTTTTACTCGTTTGTGCAAATCCAACGAAACCAACGCCCACGTCTTCGTTATGATCCCCTCTATACAGTAAAACAACTTAAACATGTTTTTGAAAATTTAAAAATTTGTTTTCAAACAGATTTGTATTCAATCTTCTTTTGATCATAACTTAAGTTCCGTAACTCCGTTTGAGTTGATTCTTTTTGCAAATCGAAGCTCTTGACCTAAACTTTCTGATAAGGCCAAATTCACATAATTTTGGTACTGTTAGAAACTGTTTTATGTTGCAAGGAGTTATTCGCTTGGTTTTGATGTTTTTACGAAGTGTCTTCTTCGTGCTTCTCGATCTTCTGAGTGATTGCTTATGTGTGGTTACTATTGCTTGCTCTCGATAGATTGACCGGAGTGTGACGAGTAGATCTATCAAGAGTTTTGAGTGCGAATCATCTTCATCATCATTGCAGGCAAGTTCACACTTTGATCATATCCCTTTCATACCCAGTTTTTATGCATTAGATTCAACCCTCAAACAATGCATGAGTAGGATTGATAACATGTGGGTATTGGGAAGTAGTTGATGAGGTAGTACCTATTGCCCTGTTTACAATCAAACCTTTGGGAGTTACTTCACGTTTGCTTATATTGCTATGCTATGCTCGTGGACGTGGATTGGGTTTGAGTATTTCCATGACAGATGTGAGATTGTTAATTAATGGTTCAACTTAAGGTGGCTACTTAAATAAACATCTGGGTGGATTGAGGCACCTGGAGAACCCAGTGTTGTCTGTTTGTATAAGGACCGCCACCCATGCTCAAAGGGATCATAAGATTATTCATGCTAGAAACTTCCGTGTGCAGCCACAAGCTATTATGGGCTCTAGCATAGTTGAGTAAGTTGTGGGAAACCTTTCCATGATGGGCTAGCAGATGTAGGGGATTGTAGGTGTACCGGCCTATCTATCGGTTAAGGGGACCTCTTCGGAAAGACTGTGTCTCGGTCATCCGTTTCTCAAACATCATGCAGTGCGAGAATCAAGCGGAGGCGATCGAGTCTTGTGGGGAAAAGTGAACAAACCTCTGCAGAGTGTACAAACTAATCATGATTAGCCGTGTCCCCGGTTATGGACATCTTGAGTATCTAGTTCTTGGATTATCCCGTTGATCTCATCATGTTACTTTAATTAATCTTGTTGGGTTAATGATGATACTTAATTGGGATTGAGATGCTGTCAACCATCTCAATGTTTCACAACCACCATGATAGTTAAATAAAATTTATTCCTTTGCAGTAGGGAAAAATTGGCTTTTCGCAAAAACATTATAACCATAGAGCTTTTTCACCAGCCATATATGCATGTAGTGATAGCCTTTGTTCATCATTTCTCTATGGTGTGAATTTGCCAGCATATTCCATGTGCTGACCCATTTTCGGGCTGCAACGTTTCATGTTGCAGGATATCTTACGACGAGTAAGTGATACGTTAGGGTTACGATTTCTATACTCAACTTTGCCGTTGGTGTTGATGGGAATCCACAACCTTGTTACTTCCGCTATTTTGGATTGAGGTAATAGTATTTACGTTACTTTATACATGTGATTTACCTCTGTTATAAATCCTCGAGTACTGTGTGTGTCAGCATACCGATCCAGGGATGACACTTAAGCACAGAGACTTGATCCATTCGGGTCGGGTCGCTACAAGATGGTATCAGAGCACATGTTGACTGTAGGACGTGACCCTAGAAACTGGCAAGCCCATAGGAAGGATTTTCTCTAAAAACTTTCCTTTTCAAAAAGATTTTTTACCTCTCTTCTCTTCTGAGTTAATTCAAATATTCCCTTTTAGTGAGACCATACCCTTTTTCCTTTTGGACCACTCGAAGATTCGACGGATGAGACCACTTCAAGAAGTACAAGATATCGGACAACTAAGACCATTCGAAATGAAGAGATTTTTCCGTGCATTATGATAATGGAAATTACAACGGTTGAAGACTCCGAAGACTGGGAGAATTTGAAGGCTCTGAAGAATTTCCAAATGTGTATGACCTAGGAAGGTTACCCTTATGGAACTTGGCAGACTATGGAAGCCGTCAATGCCCGAGACCAAGGGTATCGGAGAAAGACCGAAACATGGAGTTAGAAACTCAAAGTTTTTGTTAAGAAACCCAAAGACAGGAGATATCAGTTATGGAATGAAAGCTCATGGCAGTAACATGGGCATAAACACGGCTATCCATGATGTTATCGTCCGCTTATGCTATTGTCACCGTGCGGACTTAAGCATGCAGATGCATGGAAGGATTGGATGGTAGAAAACTGATGGAGCACCTATCAGCAAGACGAAGTTTTAACCTTAGCCGGTGTATCACCAGGATCTGGAGTATTACATCAAGAAGTTTAGGATGGACCTGCAGGAAGCTGTATTTGACAAAGAAGTGTTTCGTGAAGAACTCAGAACCCAGAAACTGAAAGTAGCCAAGCTGGGAAAGCAAAACCTCGAGATAACGGAGACTCGTCAGGAACTGAAGGACAGTAGGATCATGGTTCATGTCAAGGATGTTGAGACCCAGAAGTTGGAAGCGCAACTCCAGAAATATTAAAGGACGTCATGAGAGACTTCGCGTCAACAGAGATGATTTGGCAAAAGAACTTGAGAAGGACAAGCATGATTGGAAGAAGCCATCGGAGACATGAACAAGACTTGAAGAGTTTGGCGACGTTGAAGACTTATTGACCTTTAGAAGACCAAACCCCTGTTATACCTACGTTAGATGCGACGTTTGTGAGCTGTCATTTGTTTGTTGTTTTTCCGACAGCCACAATAAAAATCTGTCTTTTCAAAACTATTGTTTGTATTGTGTGCATCCCTCTCGACCTCTCTTATCTCACCCCAAACCCATGGACCCAATAGAGGATGAATGGAGATGAGCTTGTATTTTCTGGACCGATGAGTCAATTGGAGACGGACCGATGGATTCAGAACATGGAGGATCACATGAAGAATAACCCTATAGTCGGAAAGGATATGACCCGGCATGCTCTTCAATGTTTTGAAAGAGGTGCTGCTACTTGGTGGAGGATGTACCAAACCATCAATGGATGGCAAGGAGTAACCACTTGGAAAGAATTTAAGTGGACTCTACAAAGATCTCGTCTTGTGTCCCAGAAATTGAAGCCTTATGGAAAGGATATGAAGAAACCTTGTGCATACAAGCCTTGTGGAGAAATAGGACACAACCATAAGGAACACAAGGATGAATGCCCTAATTGTGAAGGAAGTCACCCAGCTGAAGAATGCCCAACTAGGCAGATCACTTGTTTCTTGTGTGAAGGGACTACCCACTACCCTGCTCAGTGTCACATCTACCCCATGGTACAAAGGACCGTCCAGCAGAAGAAAGAAGCAATGAAAAGAGCCCTCATGGAAATTTAGAGGAATCTGTGATGAAGGAAGAGGTGGAGGACACACCCAAAGAAGAACCAATTAAACCCTGCACCAAGTCATGCTATTCATGTGGAGAAGAAGGACACATCTCCCAAAATTGTCTGAATGGGGATTTAGTAGAATTCCCGACAGAGGAAGTAGAGTATGACCCACAGGAAATAGAAGCCCTGATTGGAACGGAAAAGTCCAGGAAGAGAAGTAGATTGGATCCCAGGAACAACCCAATTTCTACAAAGAGAGACCTGAGTCATATCACATGTTTCAGGTGCAAAAATTCAGGACACTACTTCAATGATTGCCCAAAAGGGAAGATGAGGACCCCAGGAGGCTATATAATCACAAGGAAACCTCGAGATATGTCAGAAGTAATATGTTTCCGTTGTGATGAAGCAGGGCACTTTGCCAGAGAATGCCCCAAGGAGACGGAGACTTGTGACAAATAGTTGAGTGCAACGAGAATATAGTAGTAGTAGTGTGGACATTTCTTTTATTAGTGAGGTGTCGGATTGAGGCATGTAATGGAATGCAGGAGATTGTAATAATTTGAGAATCAATAAAGTTAGCATCATTGGTATTGATTTGGATTTTATGAGTTGTTACTCTATGAAGAAAGATTTTGACCATTTTCGAGGATATGAGAAATATGGTCTATGGAAGATTGTGCATTTTAAGGGTGGTAGTACCCTGTGAGGAAACTTGACCCTTGGAAAAGGTAATGATATTCCACGAAGTGGATTTCGAACAAAATAAGTATGAGTTTTATCTCGATATGTTGGATACCCCAAGAATATGAGGGTATGGAGTATTATTGGATGTAAAGGAGGTAGTCTATGAAATTGGAGACGGAGCATGTCTTCGTGTGTTCCCTCTGCGAGGAGTTAAACTATTTGGAGTTAAGGGAAAGTTAGCCCCGAGATTTGTAGGACCATACCGAGTTTTGGAACGTATGGGAGAAGTGGCCAACAAGTGGAGTCACCCGAAGGACTGTCATGAGTTCATGATGTGTTTCACGTTTCCCAGTTGAAGAAGTGCCATGCAGAGATGGCCAATATTCCCCTGTAAGGACGCTTGACCCTGGAAAGGATAATGATGTTCCACGAAGTGGAGTATGGACTTCATAAGTATAAGTTTTTTTATCTCGGTATGTGGGATATCCCCCGAGGATGAAGAGATGAAGTACTATTGGATATAAAGGAGGTATGATGTTGGAAATATGTATCAATGGAAATTCCATGATGAGTCTGAGTAATCATGTCCTAGTTGGTGCCAATAGAAGGAAGGAAGACAGTACAATTGGATGGATTTAAGAATACCAGGAAGTTGGATGTTGGATTAAGGATCAGTTACCCGATGATAAGTTCAAGGAACAACAAGTGATGAGATGGGCCATAACCCACAGGCCCCAGGACCTGCCAAGAAGCAAGCACACTCTTGTTGATTGGAAGACCCTGGAAGAAGTTACGATTTTATCGACAGACGATCTTATAGGAGTTACGCAAAACCTGAGAGTTGTGAAGGAACGATAGATGTTTGTTTGGCTTGCAGAATCCATGGATTTATCCGAACTTGGTTCGTCGACAAGAGAAATTCTGCAATGCTTGCGAGGATGACCGAGTGTTAGAATGCGAGATTCGCTAAACCATATACAAGGTAATGATTTGGGTGCGGGATGGATTGATCACCATACCGACTTACTCTTATTATTCGCTTTGCTATACGGGATGGTAAATCTGAGTGACTTACCTATAGTAGAGAGACGACGATTAAACCTTGTTTGAACCTTAGAATGGTATAAGAATGTTTCCCTTGTACACGGCAGTTGTTGCCAATCGTAGGTTATACGGTGAGGATCAACCCAGACCCATTTCCTGCAGGAGAAACCGTAAATTGTTGACCACCATGAGATGTCGATAGTTGTTTAGTATTGGCGCCAGACCCGTCAGCTATGAAGACCCAGTCTGGAATAACCTTACCAAGATGAAAGACAGAAGAATTGAGGAAAAGGTTATGCCGCTACCCAAAGAGCCAGAGAAGGAATTTTTCCGAGAATCTGAGAAGACTGACACTGTCAACAATAAGGATGGAGTATACGAGTTTTGGTGGAACCGTAACAATGTTTCTAAGGGTGGTAGCACCCCAGACCCCTGAGATGATCGATGGATTTTGAGGAGACCCCCAAACCCTAACCTATTTCTTTCTAGCCTCTCCGAATCTCGAGGACGAGATTCATTTTAAGGGTGGTAGGTTTGTAACATCCCAAAATTCTAAATTTTGGAATGTTATAATAAACAGATAGATTGGATTGATTGTTTGATTGATTGACTGAAAGTGAGTGGAATTCGAAATCTTTTGAAAGTTAAATGAGAGGGAATAAAAGGACTTTCCCAAACTTTCATTTTGCTTTTATGATCTCCATGAATTCAAATTCTTTTCACCACAAAACCCTGGAGAGAAGATGACATGACTTCTTCCATTTATTTAAATGACAAGGGGTGTTGAAAATATTTGAATTTCATTTGAAAATATTTTCCATTTCTGAAACTTTATGCAACTCAATGATTTTCACGAGAGAAGATAAAATGACTTCTTCAAAACAAATGAAATATGAGTTGGGAGTTTCAAAGGATTTATTCAAAGTCCCATTGCAATTATTTTTCAATATTGGAGTTATTTGAGTTTTATTCAAATTATTTTTCTCCAAAAATAAAATATACAGAAAATAGGGTAACATGATTCCCTACATCAGAAAATTGGAGAAAAATAAATTTGAAATCATTTTGGTATTTTTAAAATGATTTTTATTGGATTTTATTAAGGCAGCAGCACTGTTTGATTTATTAAATTTGTGATGGATTTTATTTGACTTTACAAAAATGTCCACGTTGTAGGAAATCTTTTTCTGAAAATTTTGATATATTATATGCCTATATAATATTTTACTTTTATTTATTTTTATTTTGTTTGCCGGAGTTAAAAAAAAAACCCTCCCCTCCGACTGGGCCGGCCCAGCTCCCAGGCCAGGCCGCGGCCCAGCCCAGCTCGCCCGTCGCCCCGTCCCCGATCTCCCGCAGGAGACCGGCTCCCGCACGCCGACCGCCGCCGCCATGGACGCCGTGTCGCCCCCGGCCTCTTCCTACCCCTCCTCCACGCCACCTCCTCGCCCCCTCTCTTAAATAGCTCCGCCCCGACCCCCTCTCCCTCTCCGCTCCCGCCGCCGCCCGCTCCCGCATAGCCGCCGCCGCCGGCGAGATCCGCCGCCTCGCCCCGCGCTCCTCCATCGCCCTCGGCCACTGCCGTCACCACCGCCGTCACCGCCGCATCGCGCCGCGCCTCCCCGTGCCTCCGCCCGTCGCAGCCGAGCCAAGAAGCCACCTCGGCGCCCTCGCCGGAGCCCCGCGCCATCTCGCCGGAACCGCCGCCGCCGCCAGTTTATTTGCCCGAGCCGGTATAAACCCGTGAACCGCCCCGGTTTATTATTATTTTTATTTTATTCGTTTTGGTTTTATTAAGAAAACCTAGTTCTGTTTTTTTAGGTTTTATTAAACAACGAACGTCCACTGTTTAGGTCTTATAAACGAGCGTTCGTTATTTAGTCTTTTCGTTTTCTGTTTATTTTCGCCAGGGACCTAGTTGCAGTTATTTTATTTATAGATTAGTCCCTGATTTTCAAACGATCACTACTTTTTACTCGTTTGTCCAAATCCAACGAAACCAACGCCCACGTCTTCGTTATGATCCCCTCTATACAGTAAAACAACTTAAACATGTTTTTGAAAATTTAAAAATTTGTTTTCAAACAGATTTGTATTCAATCTTCTTTTGATCATAACTTAAGTTCCGTAACTCCGTTTGAGTTGATTCTTTTTGCAAATCGAAGCTCTTGACCTAAACTTTCTGATAAGGCCAAATTCACATAATTTTGGTACTGTTAGAAATTGTTTTATGTTGGAAGGAGTTATTCGCTTGGTTTTGATGTTTTTACGAAGTGTCTTCTTCGTGCTTCTCGATCTTCTGAGTGATTGCTTATGTGTGGTTACTATTGCTTGCTCTCGATAGATTGACCGGAGTGTGACGAGTAGATCTATCAAGAGTTTTGAGTGCGAATCATCTTCATCATCATTGCAGGCAAGTTCATACTTTGATCATATCCCTTTCATACCCAGTTTTTATGCATTAGATTCAACCCTCAAACAATGCATGAGTAGGATTGATAACATGTGGGTATTGGGAAGTAGTTGATGAGGTAGTACCTATTGCCCTGTTTACAATCAAACCTTTGGGAGTTACTTCACGTTTGCTTATATTGCTATGCTATGCTCGTGGACGTGGATTGGGTTTGAGTATTTCCATGACAGATGTGAGATTGTTAATTAATGGTTCAACTTAAGGTGGCTACTTAAATAAACATCTGGGTGGATTGAGGCACCTGGAGAACCCAGTGTTGTCTGTTTGTATAAGGACCGCCACCCAGGCTCAAAGGGATCATAAGATTATTCATGCTAGAAACTTCCGTGTGCAGCCACAAGCTATTATGGGCTCTAGCATAGTTGAGTAAGTTGTGGGAAACCTTTCCATGATGGGCTAGCAGATGTAGGGGATTGTAGGTGTACCGGCCTATTTATCGGTTAAGGGGACCTCTTCGGAAAGACTGTGTCTCGGTCATCCGTTTCTCAAACATCATGCAGTGCGAGAATCAAGCGGAGGCGATCGAGTCTTGTGGGGAAAAGTGCACAAACCTCTGCAGAGTGTACAAACTAATCATGATTAGCCGTGTCCCCGGTTATGGACATCTTGAGTATCTAGTTCTTGGATTATCCCGTTGATCTCATCATGTTACTTTAATTAATCTTGTTGGGTTAATGATGATACTTAATTGGGATTGAGATGCTGTCAACCATCTCAATGTTTCACAACCACCATGATAGTTAAATAAAATTTATTCCTTTGCAGTAGGGAAAAATTGGCTTTTCGCAAAAACATTATAACCATAGAGCTTTTCCACCAGCCATATATGCATGTAGTGATAGCCTTTGTTCATCATTTCTCTATGGTGTGAATTTGCCAGCATATTCCATGTGCTGACCCATTTTCGGGCTGCAACGTTTCATGTTGCAGGATATCTTACGACGAGTAAGTGATTCGTTAGGGTTACGATTTCTACACTCAACTTTGCCGTTGGTGTTGATGGGAATCCACAACCTTGTTACTTCCGCTATTTGGATTGAGGTAATGGTATTTACGTTACTTTATGCATGTGATTTACCTCTGTTATAAATCCTCGAGTACTGTGTGTGTCAGCATACCGATCCAGGGATGACACTTAAGCACAGAGACTTGATCCATTCGGGTCGGGTCGCTACATGAACAATACATTTCTTAAACATGTACTCCGGCCGATCCCTAACAGAAATGGTACTCCCGCCGATCCCTAACAAGTGTTGCAGTTTTGAACTAAGATTCAATAGTTAATTCTGAGGAAAGTAGGTACTGACCTTTCAAGACCATGATTTGAAACAACTCCTGAGGAAGATCTACAAAAGATCTCAACACATATATGGAAATCCAGTCTCATTTTGTGCAGTTCCACCAAAATTAAGCGAAGCAAAATGTCGCAATAGCAACAAGTTGAATAGATATCCATGTTTTAACAGAGGCAAAAAAGGAATCAATTACTGGCCAATAAAGGAGGATGAAACATGCGGCCATAAAAATGGTAATCCCGCCAATCCCTAACAAGTGTTTTAGTTTTGAAATAAGATTCAGTAGTTAATTCTGAGAGTGGCATTGCTTAATTTTACCAGCGGCATTAGATTAACAAAAAGCATAAACAGTTCCAGGAGAGAGTGGGCGCAAAAACAACATGTGCTTCCATCTACTTATAAAGGGGGTGATGCAGAGTTTTTTGTAACAAAGCAACAAGCATAATGTCTGGGTTGGTCCCATTTTTATCCACTACTTAATGGGAAAAGAAAGCAATATAATAGCTTCAATTCAACATTTATTTAAAACAGTACCAATACAAGTAGCACAACATCTCAAAACAAACTGCACGATCATGTGGATGAAGGCAAGCCCCAACTTGTCATGACGCACACATGATCACAGGAAGTCCAATCTCGTTTTGTGCAGTTGCACTGAAATCAAGTAAAGTCGCCGGTGTGACATTTAAGTTTGCTATAGCAACAAGTTGAATAGATATCCCTGATTTAACAGAGGCAAAAAAGGAAACAATTACTGCCAATAAAGGAGGATGAAACATGCGGCCACAAAAAGAAGCATCTACCTTATCTTGATGGAAAACAAATTATAGGACAGTAGCATTTCTAAAACGGTTGCATTGATTCATATTAACAGAGAAATTCTCTTAAAATAGTTCAGTAGTTAATTCTGAGAGTGGCATTGCTTAATTTTACCATCAGCATTAGATTAAGAAAAAGCATAAACAGTTCCAGGGGCGAGTGGGCGCAACAACACCATGTCCTTCCATCTACTTATAAAGGGGGTGATGCAGAGTTTGTTGTAACAAAGCAACAAGCATCATGTCTGGGTTGGTACCATTTTTGTTCACTACTTAATGGGAAAAGAGAGCAATACAATAGCTTCAATTCAACATTTATTTAAAACAGTACCAATATAAGTAGCACAACATCTCAAAACACACTTCATGATCATGTGGATGGGACATGGGACATGCCAGCACCATGTGCGTCCACATGCATAAATGGGTGATGCAGAGTATGTAGCCAAGCAACATATCTGCGTTGGTCTCTGATTCGTCTCCAACGTATCTATAATTTTTGATTGTTCCATGCTATACTATATTCTGTTTTGGACATTAATGGGCTTTATTATACACTTTTATATTATTTTTGGGACTAACCTATTAACCGGAGGCCCAGCCCAGAATTGTTGTCTTTTGCCTATTTCAGAGTGTCGCAGAAAAAGAATATCAAACGGAGTCCAAATGGAATGAAACCTTCGGGAACGTGATTTTTGGAACGAACATGATCCAGAGGACTTGGACCCAATTTCAAGACATCAACCAGGAGGGCACGAGGTAGGGGGGCGCGCCTACCCCCCGGGCGCGCCCTCCACCCTCATGGGCCCCACGTTGCTCCACCGACGTACTTCTTCCTCCTATATATACCTACGTACCCCCAACTACCAATACGGAGCCAAAAACCTAATTCCACCGCCGCAACCTTCTGTACCCGTGAGATCCCATCTTGGGGCCTTTTCCGGAGCTCCGCCGGAGGGGGCATCGATCACGGAGGGCTTCTACATCAACACCATAGCCTCTTCGATGATGTGTGAGTAGTTTACCTCAGACCTTCGGGGCCATAGTTATTAGCTAGATGGCTACTTCTCTCTTTTTGGATCTCAATACAATGTTCTCCCCCTCTCTTGTGGAGATCTATTTGATGTAATCTTCTTTTGCGGTGTGTTTGTTGAGACCGATGAATTGTGGGTTTATGATCAAGTTTATCTATGAACAATATTTGAATCTTCTCTGAATTCTTTTATGTATGATTGGTTATCTTTGCAAGTCTCTTCGAATTATTAGTTTGGTTTGGCCTACTAGATTGATCTTTCTTGCAATGGGAGAAGTGCTTAGCTTTGGGTTCAATCTTGCGGTGTCCTTTCCCAGTGACAGTAGGGGCAACAAGGCACGTATTGTATTGTTGCCATCGAGGATAACAAGATGGGGTTTATATCATATTGCATGAGTTTATCCCTCTACATCATGTCATCTTACTTAAAGCATTACTTTGTTCTTATGAACTTAATACTCTAGATGCATGCTGGATAGCGGTCGATGTGTGGAGTAATAGTAGTAGATGCAGGCAGGAGTCGGTCTACTTGTCTCGGATGTGATGCCTATATACATGATCATACCTAGATATTCTCATAACTATGCTCAATTCTGTCAATTGCTCAACAGTAATTTGTTCACCCACCGTAATACTTATGCTCTCGAGAGAAGCCACTAGTGACACCTATGGCCCCCGGGTCTATTTCCCATCATATTAATCTCTAGTCAACAAGTTATTTCTAGCGTCGTTTTTATTTTGCTTCTTTACTTTGCATCTTTATCATAAAAATACCAAACATATTATCTTATCATATCTATCAGATCTCACTCTCGTAAGTGACCGTGAAGGGATTGACAACCTCTTTATTGCGTTGGTTGCGAGGATTTATTTGTTTGTGTAGGTGCGAGGGACTCGTGCGTGGCCTCCTACTGGATTGATACCTTGGTTCTCAAAAACTGAGGGAAATACTTACGCTACTTTGCTGCATCACCCTTTCCTCTTCAAGGGAAAACCAACGCAGTGCTCAATAGGTAGCAAGAAGGATTTCTGGCGCCGTTGCCGGGGAGGCTCACGCAAGGTCAAGTCAAGATTTAGACTCCCGACAACGATCCATTTCTGGCGCCGTTGCCGAGGAGTCTATGCAAAAAGTCAACATACCAAGTACCCATCACAAACCCTTATCTCCCGCATTACATTATTTGCCATTTGCCTCTCGTTTTCCTCTCCCCCACTTCACCCTTGCCGTTTTATTTGCCCTCTCTTTTCCGTTTGCCTCTTTTTCGCTTGCTTGTCATTATGGCTAGTCCCCTATTCCATTGTCTCCCGAGAATGAAGTTCTTAATTTTAAGCAAAGGGAGGGAGAAAATCTAAAAGACGCTTGGTATAGAATTTGCAATGCTCAAAATAGATCTACCAGGAAGCAATCTAGTTCCGTTCTTCTCCACAATTTTTATGTAGGCGCTACACCTTGGTACAGATATATCCTTGATACCATTACCGGAGGGAATTTCTTGGGTAGCCATACTTTTGATTCTTATAATGCTATGATAGATTTGTTTGGCTCACCACCTCTTTTGGTTAATGGAACTATGTTAACTTTGGAGCATGTAATGCAAAGACTTGAAATTATTGAAAATAAAGTTGCTACCTTAGAGTTAATTGAAAATATGGATAAAAAGATCCACAACCAAATTACCCAATATGTATCTAAAGTAGGAGTCACTTTGAAAAATATTAAGGAGAAGGAACCCATAGTTAATGAAAGTATAAATCAGGATTCCACTAGAATCGATAAACTTGAGGGTATCATTACCAACTTGGGAACCGCTTTTTCTTCCGTAAAGAATACTCCAAGTACTCCAACTAAAATTGCCAAGCTTATGTATGTTCCTAAAAATAAGGGTGAATCCTCTATTAAAGAAACTGCGGATCTCAAATCTATAAGTGTTCATCCCAATCTTTTTGCTATCATTAAGGAACCATTTGCTACAAATGAATTTTTCGGTTATGTGCCTAGAAGTTTGATAATTAATAAAAAGAAAGAAATTCCTAAGGATGATAGATGTCTCATTGAAGAATTGCCCAACAAAGATGGCAATACCTAGATCTATCCTTGCTATTATGCCTAGCTAGGGGCGTTAAACGATAGCGCTTGTTGGGAGGCAACCCAATTTTATTTTTAGTTTTTTGCTTTTTGCTTCTGTTTAGGAATAAATATTTGATCTAGCCTCTGGTTAGATTTGTTTTTATGTTTTAATTAGTGTTTGTGCCAAGTTTAACCTATAGGATCTTCTTGGATGATAGTTATTTGATCTTGCTGAAAATTGCAGAAACTTTCTGTTCACTAAAATAATTGTTAAAAATCCCCAGAACGTGATAAAATATTGATTCCAATTGCTGCTGATCAATAAACAAATTTTCTAGGTCTTCCTATTTTTTCTGAATTTTTTGAGTTCCAGAAGTTTGCGTTAGTTACAGATTACTACAGACTGTACTGTTTTTGACAGATTCTGTTTTTCGTGTGTTGTTTGCTTATTTTGATGAATCTATGGCTAGTAAAATTGTTTATAAACCATAGATAAGTTGGAATACAGTAGGTTTAACACCAATATAAATAAAGAATGAGTTCATTACAGTACCTTGAAGTGGTGTTTTGTTTTCTTTCGCTAACGGAGCTCACGAGATTTTCTGTTAAGTTTTGTGTTGTGAAGTTTTCAAGTTTTGGGTAAAAGATTTGATGGATTATGGAACAAGGAGTGGCAAGAGCCTAAGCTTGGGGATGCCCATGGCACCCCAAGATAATCTAACGACACCAAAAAGCCAAAGCTTGGGGATGCCCCTGAAGGCATCCCCTCTTTCGTCTACTTCCATCAGTAACTTTACTTGGAGCTATATTTTTATTCACCACACGATATGTGTTTTGCTTGGAGAGTCTTGTATGATTTGAGTCTTTGTTTTTTAGTTTGCCACAATCATCCTTGCTGCACACACCTTTTGAGAGAGACACACATGATTCGGAATTTATTAGAATACTCTATGTGCTTCACTTATATCTTTTGAGCTATATAGTTTTTGCTCTAGTGCTTCACTTATATCTTTTAGAGCACGGTGGTGGTTTTGTTTTATAGAAACTATTGTTCTCTCATGCTTCACTTAGATTATTTTGAGAGTCCTACAAAACAGCATGGTAATTTGCTTTAATTATGATAGGCATTCAAGATTAGTAAAAATTTTCTTATGAGTGTGTTGAATACTATGAGAAGTTAGATGCTTGATAATTGTTTTGAGATATGGAGATGATGATATTAGAGTCATGCTAGTTGAGTAGTTGTGAATTTGAGAAATACTTGTGTTAAAGTTTGTGATTCCCGTAGCATGCACGTATGGTGAACCGTTATGTGATGAAGTCGGAGCATGATTTATTTATTGATTGTCTTCCTTATGAGTGGCGGTCGGGGACGAGCGATGGTCTTTTCCTACCAATCTATCCCCCTAGGAGCATGCGCGTAATACTTTGCTTTGATAACTTGTAGATTTTTGCAGTAAGTATATGAGTTCTTTATGACTAATGTTGAGTCCATGGATTATACGCACTTCTCTTCCTTCCTTCCACCATTGCTAGCCTCTCTAATACCGCGCACTTTTCGCCGGTATCATACACCCACCATATACCTTCCACAAAACAGCCACCATACCTACCTACCATGGCATTTCCATAGCCAGTCCGAGATATATTGCCATGCAACTTACCACCGTTTCGTTTACTATGACACGCTCCATCGTTGTCATATTTCTTCACATGATCATGTAGTTGACATCGTATTTGTGGCAAAGCCACCATTCATAATTCTTTCATACATGTCACTCTTGATTCATTGCATATCCCGGTACACCAACGGAGGCATTCACATAGAGTCATATTTTGTTCTAAGTATTGAGTTGTAATCGTTGAGTTGTAAGTAAATAAAAGTGTGATGATCATCATTTTTAGAGCATTGTCCCAAGTAAGGAAAGGATGATGGAGACTATGATTCCCCCACAAGTCGGGATGAGACTCCGGACTAAAAAAAGAGGCCATAAAAAGAAAGAGAAAAGGCCAAAAAAATGATGAGAGAAAAAGAGAGAAGGGACAACGTTACTATCCTTTTACCACACTTGTGCTTCAAAGTAGCACCATGATCTTTATGATAGAGAGTCTCCTATGATATGACTTTCATATACTAGTGGGAAATTTTCATTATAGAACTTGGCTTGTATATTCCAATGATGGGCTTCCTCAAAATGCCCTAGGTCTTCGTGAGCAAGCGAGTTGGATGCACACCCAGTTAGTTCCTTTTGTTGAGAATATACTTATAGCTCTAGTGCATCCGTTGCATGGCAATCCCTACTCACTCACATTGATATCTATTAATGGGCATCTCCATAGCTCGTTGATATGCCTAGTTAATGTGAGACTATCTTCTCCTTTTTTGTCTTCTCCACAACCACCATTCTATTCCACATATAGTGCTATGTCCATGGCTCACGCTCATGTATTGCATGAAGATTGAAAAAGTTTGAGAACATCAAAAGTATGAAACAATTGCTTGGATTGTCATCGGGGTTGTGCATGATTTAAATACTTTGTGTGGTGAAGATAGAGCATAGCCAGACTATATGATTTTATAGGGATAACTTTCTTTGGCCATGTTATTTTGAGAAGACATAATTGCTTAGTTAGTATGCTTGAAGTATTATTATTTTTATGTCAATATTAAACTTTTGTCTTGAATCTTCCGGATCTGAATATTCATACCACAATTAAGAGAATTACACTGAAATTATGCCAAGTAGCATTCCACATCAAAAATTCTGTTTTTATCATTTACCTACTCGAGGATGAGCAGGAATTAACCTTGGGGAAGCTTGATACGTCTCCAACGTATCTATAATTTTTTATTGTTCCATGCTATATTATATTCTGTTTTGGACATTAATGAGCTTTATTATACACTTTTATATTACTTTTGGGACCAACCTATTAACCGGAGGCCCAGCCCAGAATTGCTGTTTTTTGCCTATTTCAGAGTCTCGCAGAAAAAGAATATCAAATGGAGTCCAAACGGAATGAAACTTTCGGGAACGTGATTTTCAGAACGAACGTGATCCAGAGGACTTGGACCCTGCGTCAAGACATCAACCAGGAGGGCACGAGGTAGGGGGCGCGCCTACCCCCCTGGGCGCGCCCTCCACCCTCGTGGGCCCCACGTTGCTCCACCGACGTACTTCTTCCTCCTATATATACCTACGTACCCCCAACTACCAGATACGGAGCCAAAAACCTAATTCCACCGTTGCAACCTTCTGTACCCGTGAGATCCCATCTTGGGGCCTTTTCCGGAGCTCCGCCGGAGGGGGCATCGATCACAGAGGGCTTTTACATCAACACCATAGCCTCTCCGATGATGTGTGAGTAGTTTACCTCAGACCTTCGGGGCCATAGTTATTAGCTAGATGGCTACTTCTCTCTTTTTGGATCTCAATACAATGTTCTCCCCCTCTCTTGTGGAGATCTATTTGATGTAATCTTCTTTTGCGGTGTGTTTGTTGAGACCGATGAATTGTGGGTTTATGATCAAGTTTATCTATGAACAATATTTGAATCTTCTCTGAATTCTTTTATGTATGATTGGTTATCTTTGCAAGTCTCTTCGAATTATTAGTTTGGTTTGGCCTACTAGATTGATCTTTCTTGCAGTGGGAGAAGTGCTTAGCTTTGGGTTCAATCTTGCGGTGTCCTTTCCCAGTGACAGTAGGGGCAACAAGGCACGTATTGTATTGTTGCCATCGAGGATAACAAGATGGGGTTTATATCATATTGCATGAGTTTATCCCTCTACATCATGTCATCTTACTTAAAGCATTACTCTGTTCTTATGAACTTAATACTCTAGATGCATGCTGGATAGCGGTCAATGTGTGGAGTAATAGTAGTAGATGCAGGCAGGAGTCGGTCTACTTGTCTCGGACGTGATGCCTATATACATGATCATACCTAGATATTCTCATAACTATGCTCAATTCTGTCAATTGCTCAACAGTAATTTGTTCACCCACCGTAATACTTATGCTCTCGAGAGAAGCCACTATTGAAACCTTTGGCCCCCAGGTCTATTTTCCATCATATTAATCTCCCATCAACAAGTTATTTCTAGCGTCGTTTTTATTTTGCTTCTTTACTTTGCATCTTTATCATAAAAATACCAAAAAATTAATCTTATCATATCTATCAGATCTCACTCTCGTAAGTGACCGTGAAGGGATTGACAACCCCTTTATTGTGTTGGTTGCGAGGATTTATTTGTTTGTGTAGGTGCGAGGGACTCGTGCGTGGCCTCCTACTGGATTGATACCTTGGTTCTCAAAAACTGAGGGAAATATGTACGCTACTTTGCTGCATCACCCTTTCCTCTTCAAGGGAAAACCAACGCAGTGCTCAAGAGGTAGCAGTCTCATATTTGTTCTATTTGAAACTTTTTCCTATGTGAGGGCAGCAAATCTAGTCCTGCACAAACTACCCGACCCCCCAGTTTCTTTCCCTTTTCAACAAAGAGTTCGGTTCCTTACAGATGTGTGTACTGGGTTACCCCCATTTTCCCTTTTCGACCAACAAAGCGACTGGATAGCTAGTCTATACTACTTTCCCTCCCTCCTTTCCTCATTAAACCACGTCCTAGATTCATGCTCCACCCCACCGCACCCTTCTTTCCTCTTTGAACGAAGACCTAGATTCGACTACAGAATTGAAAAAGATCCGCATGCAGCTAGACCAATGACGGTTTCAAAGAAACTTATACCTTAGGGTCCCCGGGATGTGGCAAGGCATGCGGCGGGAGGTCGGATCTGCCCACACTACGTACGACAGCGAGGAAGAAGGGGTCGGTGGCCTTCCCGCGCAGGTGCTGGGTGAAAGAGAAAAGCGCAGCCGGCAGTGGATTGCCTCCCTCGCCAAAGGCGATAGAGTGAACACTACACCTCCTCCCCTTCCCGGTGCGACGGGATCCGAACACCTCCTTCGCCAGCTGTGAGGGGGTGGGAGAGATAGAGGCCACAACGCAGTCTTGTTTAGATCTGGTGAAGAGGGTGAGAGACTGTGAATATAGCAAACCCTAGCAAAGGAACGCTGAGCCTCCAGCGTGTATATATATATGTAGTGCAGCGAGAGTGTGGAGAGTGCAAACCCTAGAGAACAAGTGCTGAGGCTCCAGCTTATATATATACTGTAGTACGGACTGAGCTCCAGTGTCTTAACTGCACCTGCTTTTGGCTGTATGACAGGTGGGCCAGCCACATTTTGGGCCCACCTATCATAAACCCAAAGGCAAGTGCACTAAAGTCAATGAAGCTGCGTCCATATAGTACTCGTGTATACGACTAATATATAGTGGAGTGGTTTTCTTATTCTCTCCATAACAATCATTTTAAATTGTGTAAATACGAAACTAAACTCTTTATTTAACGTACCAATGAAGAAAACTACTACTACTTCCGATGAACTAACTATCCACGCGTCCTGGTCGCACTTCCTGTCCTTCACGTGCGGTACAGTACCCTCCCTTAAGTGAACAACCACACATGTGCCAAATTATCGGAAACGTGTGAGAGTGTGTACAAATAAAGAATTTTAATTTCAATTATCGAAAAGGTTTGAGAGTATGTACAGTTTGCCCTCTCTAATATTGGTTTGTTGTGTTCGGCCTAAACTTGGTCAAACTTTATAAAGTTTGACTTCAGTCAAATCTAATATGCGGAGTAAATAAAAATGGAGGGCTACTACGTCCATCCGGGTTTTTAGTCCACACCATTTTTTTAACCAAAGTTAATAGCTGGACAATTAAAATTACAGGGTAGTTGGAGACAAAGTTGTGAGAAGGCTTATAAATCAATACAAAACTTATGCTCTTAGTACCAACGTCAATCCTTCTTCAAGGAAACATTTGGTTCATAGCCAATTGTGTGATAAAATTGCAGCAACGTGAAAGACGATTGCGTCTCCAACGCAACCAAGGTGAACTGACGAAGGATATCATCTTTGTGGGTAACAAGAAAAGAGCACTGATGGAAGACAACTTGTTTTTCATTGAAAATCGATCAGCTTCACCAGCCGACGCAACCATGAGGCGCAACCATGAGCATCGATAGGTCATCATGGTGATGCATCATCCATTTGGCATCAAGTTTGGGTGAGGCACCTATGAAGTTCGAAAAATCCTCACTGTGGTCTGTTTCTTCTCAGTAATCAAGCTCGAGGAAGGAAGAACCACGTGGCAGAGGCAGTGAGGCGGAACAACAATGGCCATCCAATTTTGTGCAGTTCCACTAAAATTGAGGAAGACATGCCTGGGTATAGAGATATGCATCGCTGTTTCCAAAAATATAAAAAAGGGATATAGTGGTGTTACTTTGTTTTACAAGATTAACAACGACGTCTCAATTGTCAATAAGAATTATGAAAAGTACACCAACAAACAGAAGCATCATGATTATCTTGATGGGAACTAAACCAGGATACCCGAGAAAAAAAGCATTTCTTCATTTAACTAGTGATAGTATTAGATTAGCAGCAACAATAGGAGCATATGGACAATGACCGCACAACCACCATGTACTTTTTGTCAAAACAACTTGTATACCTCCACCGAGGCATAAATCAGGACAAATTTTCGAGTGGCATTTCCTCTATAATAGTAGGTGATGTTGGACCAGCCGACGAACCCTAGCTACTATACATGGGGAGCTGCGGAGTAGTCGCATAGAAGAAAACCCGCATGCAGCGACCTGGGGAGCTGGACCAGTACAAGAAGCTATACCTCAGGTGGGTGAGATGTCGCTTAGGCGGGCGGGTGGGATCTGCCCACACGACGGCAGCGAACAAGGGCGCAGAGGACCTTCGTCCGCGCCAGCGCCGGCTCCGAGAGGACGGTGCGCATCGGCTTCCTCCATCGCCGACGGCGACAACGTCAACGCTGCACCTCCTCACCTCCCGGAGCGGACGGGATTCGGCCGGATCTGTGACCACCGGTGAGGAGAGAGATAGTGTGGACACTGTCATCTTGTTTTGATATGGAGAGGGTGAGAGAGCGATACGCGAGAAACTCTATCAAACAAGAGGGTATAGTGGAGTAAAACAATCTCTCCATAGCAGTGATTTTAAATAGAATACGCGCGTTCCCAGAAAAAAGAAACGAAAACTGGCGGACAATTTTTTAACGTTCCAAGAAAGAAAACTCGATCAAAAACACGCCCCCGCTTCCAGGTCACGAGAGTCGTCGCGCACACACACATAGACATAGACATGCATATCCGTGTTTACGTAAAATTCCATTTCCATCTCCATCTCCAATCATATTTGTCCAACTGGCACATTATTTACGTTGTTAATTATATACGCGGCAATATTAACGTACAACATCTCTTGTTTGCGGGTGTTCGGACCGCTGCCACGGCCGCTCCTGACCAACCCGAACCCTCTTCATCACCCGCCCGTGCTTCCCGCCCGAAATGGTCAGTGCCGCATTCATGCCCGGCCAGAGCGGACGCGACCTCTCACTGGCCCCGGCATTGAAGCGGCGCGCCGGCCGAGAGAGCGCCACCCGTGCCGCTTCTTGGTGCACGCGACTGCTCCGCGTTCAAAGGTCGCAATAGCCGGCCACAACATGCATGTAAAAAGTTCTTGGGAGTCCGTGCTACAGCTAGCTGTCCTCCCCCAACTCGTCAATCTCTTCCAGTAGTACTAGTAATCCATGGCGCAATCCATCGACAAGCAGGCGGGAAAGTTATCATATACTCGGTTTGCGGTGAGTGGCATGCCGAGCGGCCGTGTGGGGTCGAGCCGTGGAGGAGGGTGAGACACGAACGCGCCATACGTGATTTAAACATTGGTTTTGCTCGATGGCGCGATCCAACGAAACGAAACGTTGGTTTCTCTCCGTTTCCATTTTTTCTCCGGAAAAACGGAAACTTTCCACTCCATTTTCATTCCTACTCCAAGGTTGCCCCGTTACAACATTCCATCAAATACAAAGGAAAACTAACACGCATGCTGATGCTTCTCAATGATTCACAGATCATAGCCAATATTTACTTCACAACTAAAGACGAAAGTTGTGAGAGCGTGTACGAAAGAAAAACTACTGATGAGGTCACTACGACTTAAACCCTAAACCCTAAACAAGATTTAATTTCCTGGCCAGGTAGAACCTGTCGAAGGAAAGACGACTGGCACCCTCGGATCATACGATGCTTTTGTGCAGTTCCACTAAAATCGAGCTGAGCATCCCTGATGGCAAAGATATTGAAGAAGTGTGATTGGAATAATAGTACTGGCACTAGTTCATGAGACATAAAATCATCACAAGTAGAAGCCGGTAGAAGTAGAGAAAGATCGACATGGAGATGGAGCTACGTGGGGAGCTGCGGCAATGGAGCAAGCTGGCTCCAAAAGGAAGATGGACTACCTGGAATGTTGGGCTGTAGCTAGAAGGGCGGTTGGGACGCGGCATCGGCCCATACCGCGGTGACCCCCGATTGGGACGCACCGACTGTGCATTTTCTCCCTCGCCGATGTCGACCGCGTCTACGCAGAACATTGTTCCCTTCCCCTAGCTGCAGGATCAGGCCGGATATGTGACCAGCGGTGTGGCCACCGTCGTTCTATGCTTGTGAAGAGAGCAACCCAAGCAGGAAGGCTTGTAGCTTAGGCTCCCGCTAGTGTATATATAGTGGTTCTCTTTTTCTCTCCATATCAACCATTTTATATTGCGTACGTGTCATTGAAGAGTGAAATGATGGTTGCTTCTTCCGACTAACTTACTGTGTGATTTGGCTACTCCTTTAGTGGCCCCTACACGTACTCCCCCTACGTGTATGCAACAGTCACACGTGCACATGGACACAAAAACACGCGCGACGCCCTAATGCATGCATGTCCGCGCACACGACGCAACACTCACGGTCACGCTCAAGTGCTCAACCTACACGTGCATGCACACATATACTCAGCCAGGGTGATCTAGTGACCATATAAACACCGGAAAATGTATATATTGAGCGGAATGAGCGTATTATGAAGTCCACTGACCGTATTTTTACAAATATACAGTGACAGACAGTGTATTTATCTCGTTTGAAATTAAGCCATATTAACCGAAGAGGAGGCAGTATGGACTAGCATTACTTTGCTGTGCCCCGTCAACTTGCCGAACGAGGAGAAGCTTGCAGGACGGAAGAAGCTTGAGCACGGTGGCTCGAAGGACAAGGAGAAACTTTTGACTAATGCAAGCTCTCCCTCGCTCAGGCGGTGGACGTGCAACAGTTAATTCGGTGTCAGATTGCCAGAAGCATACACTATACTAGGACTATTATTGTTCGACTTCCCGAAGAGGCGAACAACCAAGCGCAAAGTTTACTAGTACTAGTACTAGTACTACTACTATAGTCTATAGAGGTATGTACTATACTAGTACTAGGAACCGGATGGAGGAGCGTCTACACTCTTATTATATATTTAAAATGTGATAAAGCAATCTTCAACACATTTGGTTCTCTTCGAGGGTTTTCGCATGTGATAATGGAAGTTGATTGCATGGAACACTCGCCACAATTCTTGCTTAATTCTGGCTCATATCCTGTTACAAATAGGAGCGCTCGGTAATATTTCCTCTTTTTTTGTTATTCAGCATGTAAACAGGTCAGCAAACCTTGCAGCGCATCTTTGTGCGAACCGTTCTTGCTGCACTTTGAATGTGGCCGACAGCTGGCTTGATGAAACACCTCGCTTCCTACTTCTTTTTTTGCAGGGTACCTCGCTTCCTAGTGACCAGTGTCTTGGCTGATCGTCCTAAGAATTCTTATATATGAATAAAGCTCCCTCATTTACCCGCAAAAAAGATTAAGCCATATTAACCGGAAAGGAGGGAGTATGGACTAGCACTACTTTTTGGTGTGTCCCGTCAACTCGCAGAACGAGGAGAAGCTTGCAGGACAAGGTGAAGCTCGCTTACGCCTTTTGACTAATGCAACGTACCCTAGCCCAGGCGATGGACATGCATCAGTTCATTCGGTGTCAGATTGCCAGAGGCATACACTGTAGTACCGAACATGCGGAGTACCATCATTGTTCGACTTCACGAAGAGGCGAAGAGCCAAGCGCAAGGTTTAGTAGTACGAGTAGTACTACTACTAGAACCGCATGGTGGAGCTTCTGTACTCTTATTTTTTTAATCTCTAATAAATTACACATTTATTCCGGAGAAGGGCGGAAAACGGCAGCCAACATGTAATGATGATATCGATCAACCATGCTCGAATATATCTTGGCCTCCGTGCGAGGCTGTGTGTGTGTTCTCGCTCCTCGTCTCTCTCAAGGAACGGCGGGTTGGCCATTTTGCCGTCAATTGAGATCGGTTTGCTCACACTCCGGTCCCACATGTCAGTGATATGCTAAGAGGAGGTGCGTTGACCGATTGGCCATACGCGTACTTGGTTTTGCACCTTCATACTACTCCTCCCTCAGTCATAGTTTACAGGGCGCGCTTCATTATGATGCATTTCTCTCAATGCATTTCCACCACCAGAGAGACTTTAGACGCGTTTGGTTTAATGCTCAATTAATTAGGGCGTGGTAACCACAATCAAGTCCACAATTTTCTCTCGATGTACTACGGAGTGGAGTAAGTGCATGCATGTGTGTACCCGGGGTGGAAGCACAGCATGCATGTGTGTACGCATTATTTCCTCTAGTAATAGACGTCGTGCTATAACTACCAATGCTATTTTCAGGCCGACCGCTAGTCGCCTTGGTCCTAGAGATTTTTTCTTTTTCCGAAGCGCGCTCTATGAACAGTGACGGATGGAGTAGTATGAGCGGATTCAAAGAAGAGCGTATTGATGGTTGCTTCTTCCGAGCAACTTACAATGGGAAAGGTGGGGCTTATGATTTGACTGCTCATTACTCACTATTAATGTAGCGCAACGACCGGGCGGAGTCTCCCATGCGGCTGTGCACTACCCCCTCGGTTCTTAAATATACTCCGGAGTATTTGTCTTTCTAGAGATTTCAACGAGTGACTACTCAAATATTTATCTTTTTAGAGATTCAAATGGACTACTACATACGGATGTATATAGACATATTTTAGAGTGTAGATTCACTCATTTTGCTCCGTATGTAGTCACTTGTTGAAATCTCTAGAAAGACAAATATTTAGGAACGGAGGGAGTACACATACGAAGCAAAATGAGTAAATCTACACTCTAAAATATGCCCATTTGAAATTTGTAAAAAAACAAATATTTAGGAATGAAGGAGTATAATTTTGTGCATGGCACATGGACCTGGATGCCGAAGAGGCTTCGGGCAATGCTATCAAGCTTCCAGCATTTGTTTACATAATTGACGTACTATACAAATAATTTTCCAGCGACATGAAATTGTACAATGGTGTGAGCTTTCAGCTTTTGTTTCGTGTGTCTTGCCATCGATGCTCTTTCGGAAACAATAAAAAACTAACTTCCTTGCTAATGCATCTCAATTATTAGCAGATCAGAGCTAATATTTACATCACAACTGAAGACAAAGTTGCGAGAAGGTGTTAAATTAAAATTGATCCATGCTTTCATTAGCAGCAACATCCCCCCAGCTATGTCTAAATCAACAAGGCATGTTGGGAAAAAAGTAGTTGTCTGGAGCATGCAACATTCCGATCATTTTGTGCAATTCCCCTAAAATAGAGCTGAGCGTCCCTGTTCCAAACATATTAAGTGTGATTACGATAATAGAGGACTGCTGATGAAACAATAAACACACAAATAGAAGCCGGTCACCTTTGCAGTCTCTCTTAAGACTAACTAGTTGGAGAAGATTAAGCTCGGAGTTGGATGAGGAGGATAGAGAAAAACCAATCTCCCTTTGTGCAGTCGCACTGAAATGTAGAGATGTTGCCCGTGTGACATTTTAGTACAACTGCACAAAACACTCTTAAGAAAAAAGTGATTTGTGCAGTTCACCAAAAGGTCGCAATAGCAACGAGGTGAAATGGATAGCCCTGTTTGCAAAAAAGAGGTAGAAAGGAAACAATTACTTGCCAATAACAGTTGATGACACATGCGACGACAAAAAAGAAGCATATTCCTTGTCCTAAGGGAAGATAACAACACGGTTGTGTTTGTCTAAAACAGTGTGAGGACGAGATTGCAATATGGAAAGTACGCCGGACGAGCTACGTTTTGGGCAAAGAACTATGGAAGATACACATGCAGCGATGTGGGAAGACGAGCAGTGGAGCAAGGCCGGAGGGGATACCTGGAGGTCGTCGGGATGTAACTAGGTGAGCGGCGGCGGGCGGAATCTGCCCATACTGCGGCAGCGAGCAGGTGGCGTAGGCCCTACCGCGCCGGAGCTTGGTCAGAGAGAACGGCGTGTACCGCAGATCGGGACGTGCTGCCTCGGCACCGTCGAACGGAGAAACGATGCACGTCCTCCCTTTCCGCCGGCAGACGGGATGCGGCCGGATTAGTGACCAACGGTGAGAGAGAGAGAGGCCACCGCAGCCTTTTGTGAGATACTCTGAAGAGAGACAAACCAGGCAGGCAGGCTCCATTGTATATAGTGGAGCGGACTACCTTTTTCTCCATAAAAATCGTTTTATATTCTATGTACGTGCCATTGAGCGATATAACTTTATTTAAAAAATAACGCGCCAACGCATCAAGTCGAACTTTGTTTCGTGCACGCGTGGTACACGGCCTCCGTCGGTAAACAACCGCTACACGCATTCAAATTAGCACGTGGGCTGCCATTTCATACAGAAATGAGCTCCACCGTTTACCCGCGCGGGTGTGGCTGGGCACGAAGCGTGAGTATGTGCACGGTGCACCTATTCTCTTCTTGTATACGTACACCACCACTACAAAAAAATACACTTCCGTGATGATACGTGTTTGTCACAGTAGGTCGCGTTTTTTGTCATGCATGTACATCCATGACAAATTTATGACAGAATCAAGATAGTCATACCTGTGCTGTCGTAGAAGTGTTCCATGACATTACCAAAATTATCATCATGGAAGTGTCCACTTCCATGACGATAAATCGCGCGTCACAGAAGTGCTTTCGTCAAGGGTGACCGACACGTGGCATCCACCGTAACGGAACGCCATTAAGCTATCGGGTCGGGTTTTGGATCCGATAACCCGTTAACAGCCCCGACCAATGGGGATTTTCCACGTGTAAAATCATCATTGGCTGGAGGAGACACGTGTCAGGTCCGCGTTGGCACAGGTGTCACTCATCCAATGGGCGAGACGCGCCTATGATATGTTGACACGTGGACCGGCCCATCAAGTTTAAATGGGCCGGCCCAACTGAAGGCCCACAAGATTTTGCGGACCATAATGGGCCGGCCCAGCTAAAGGCCCATGAGATTTTGCGGACCATAATGGGCTGGCCCAGCTAAAGGCCCACAAGATTTTGCGGGCCATAATGGGCCGGCCCAGGTAAAGGCCCACAAGATTTTTGTGTGCCATAATGGGCCGGCCCAGGTAAAGGCCCACAAGATTCTTGCGGATCATAATGGGCCGGCCCAGCTAAAGGCCCACGAGATTTCGCCGACATTAATGGGCCGGCCCAGCTGTAGGCCCACAAGATTTTGAGGACCCTAGTAGGCCGGCCCATTAACTGGCTGCCATGTTTTGGGCCAAATGCCGGCCCATATTTGATCCGGTCCATTAATGGCCTGCCACGCTCCGGGCCTAATAGTGGCCCATATGAGATCCGGCCCGTTAAAAGCCTACCACGTTCTGGGCCAAATTACGGCCCAGATCAGGTCCGACCCTTTAAGAGGCTTTGGGCTCAATTATGGCCCATATCAGATTCGGCCCGTCAACTGGACACTATGCTTTTGGGCCCACTTGCTAAAGGCCCACTTAGTAATTCGGCCTGATATTAGTTTTGGCCTGTTAAGGGCCCGTTTAACATTTCGGCCCTATATTAATTTCGGCCTGTTAAAAGCCCGTCATATAGTTGGGCCTAACTACGGCCCGGTTTGCATCCGGCCTGCTCGCAGCCGATATCTGATTGGGCCAAACAAGGACCGAGACAATTTTGGCCTATTAAAAGCCCGTGATTTGATTCGCACAATCATGGGCCGGGGTTCATTTCGGGCTGCTGCCGGCCCGTGAGCTGTTCGGCACGTTTCAGGCCCAACCTACATCGTGATTGCATGACGGCCCGATTATGTACCGTAATTTTACGGTTTGGCCGGTTTACTGCGAAGACAGGATATATATATACAGTAAAATAACTGCAGCATCGTGAATAAGAAAAAACCTAGACTATACAATAAAGAAATTACGGCATATTACATCCACTGGGCATCAAAGTTCGCCACTATGATAATAAAGCACAAGCAGACAGCAGATTACATACACTGGGCATCAAAGATCGCCACCAGTGCAAATAAACACGCCGACAAAATAATATACAAAACCGACAGCACTTCAATAGAGTTCAAGAAAGGTTAGCCCTGCTGGGGAGCTGCAGCGCAAGCAGCTGAGCAAGATGATGAGACTGCGCTTGTTCAACACTTATATCTTCCTCACTCTGAAAGATAAACAAGCAGACAGATGACAGGTTTTGCACATAAAAGTATCAGTGCTGACAATTCATCACATTTCTTACTGACGAATAAAGTGACACAGTTTAAAATTGCATTAACACAATATGGTATTGTTCAGGTCAAGACATGGCAGGAAATGACATTGTGAAGGAGTTGGCAGCTTCACGACACCACTGGATTACAGATCAAGAACTCATAAGTATCAATGGTTAGTGTGCTGTCAATTTATACCATTTCAGATTGGCAAATAAGAGACGGTTTAAATAATAGTAGAATGATATGACATTGTTCATAGTTAAGACATTGCAGAATATGACATTGTGCTGTAGTGGGTAGGTTCACCACACCACTGGATTACGGATGAAGAACAGAAGCATACATGCAGTGCAAAAGAAGATCACTTGCTCTGTATAGTTTAATTTACATGGTATGAAGAAGGAACTTGGTTGTACAACTGAAAACTTAAATTGAGAAAGGACAAACTTTTGTTTATGAACTACATAATAAACTTTAAACAAGCAATTTGATGCAAACACCAAAAATAAACAGCTGTTGCAGTCATGCCTAACCAAATATATACAACAAAGTTTGAAGGCTTGAGATGGACAAACTTACATTATTGGTGAAGACAGGCTCTATAAAGGCCTTGTCCATGCTGATGGGGGGGGCAATTCAAGAAGTTTACCACAGAATCTTCTTCAAAAGCATTGCCTTTATTCTACATTTTGTTAAGAGTAAATATAGATGTGATAATATACGAAAAAATGGAGAATATTTAAGATAAGATGAAGAGTGATGCTACATAACCAAGTAGCTATAAATGTAAGTGCAGCGATACAGGCAAAAGGTACAGCCAAGAGCAATGCACAGCTAAACTTCTTCAGTACCAACCTTATGGTAAGAGTAAATATAGATCTGATGTGTAGAAAATGGAGGGCAAAGGAAAATAAGCTGCAGAGTGATGGTACATGAACAACTACCTGTCATTATAAGTACACTGATAAAGGACAGCATGTACTTACAAGAACAATGCAGAGCTAAAAAACATTGGCATTGGATATATTCTACACTAATGTAACCATTCATACAGATCAGATAATTTGGAGCGAACAATTGATAAGCAAGCTATCATGCATACTGCTGTCACATAATGAACCAGGTATGTATGCAAGTACAGTGATACAGGACAACAGGTACTAACAAGAGCAAAGCAGCGGGCAGCATATTTGCGATATCCTGTCGTTCTTGTCAAACCGGAATTCTTCTTCGAGCAGATTTCCTGCAAAAAAGATCCGTAAGGCACATGCGGAAAAGTAGAAGTTCAAATTGTCATGTGATTTCATAGACAGTACCTCATCCTGGGAACGAGACCAGTGCATAACAAGGTTTTTCCATTCAATGTCTTCTAAATTTAGCACAGGAGACTTCACCGGAAATTCGTTTATAGACTTGCCATCAAAGTGTGATTTCCTCAGGTAACACCGATACTGCTGCAATGCTTCCTTGAAAAGCACAAGCAAGCTTTGCTCGTCATGACTATCCAGATTGACCCTCGCCTAGTTACAACAATGTAATGTAAATCATTGATGTGTTCAATCAGCAGAAAACAGGAAAATAATAACCATGAATAATAGCACTTACACGTAAGTTGGACAGGAAGATGTGAAAATGGTGTTTGTCTTCACAATAATCTTCCCATGATGGGAATATATGCACGTAGTCCCTAACAACATTGAAAGCATTGTCTTTTAAACTGGGAATAAATGGAATGGGGTTCCAATCTGCAGGAATTGGCCGTCTCTGCAGTTGGGATAGGTCTTCGGCCGGTGGACTTGCTGTACTTTTTGCTGGAGTGGGATTTTTCTGTGGTACAGCTGGTGCTATGGCAAATGAAATCGGTATACCTTTTGCTGGAGTGCAGGTCCTGTGTGGTGGGGCTAGTGGTGTGGCCAGTGAAGTATGGGTACAGTCTGCTGGAGTCGGTCCTACGTTTTGTGTCACTGGTTGTACAGCCAATATAAGTGGGGTGCTGTCTGATTTCTCCGGCACCACCACGTTTTTCAAGGACTTTGCTGGTGCTCCTTCAGGTTCGGCAATCACCCTCTTCCTTTTTGATGTCTGATGCACAAGAACAACATTTGAGTGGAAAAACATGGTATGATGACAGATGGAATATGTATTGATAATGGATGGGCATGGCATCTCGACATATATGATGAGTAAACTAAGCAGATGGCGGTGCAACAAAGTAGAAGAAATGCAAGACAACATATGCAAGATACCCGCAATCAATAAAACATTGCCAAATTAGAACAGGCACCTTGATGGGTGAACAGGACAGGCCATCTGCCTTTGACTCCTCGAGGTTAGAATAGTCATTAGGATCATATTCTGAACAAGAATCAACAGGTGGGGAGCGTATGAGTTTCATTGCATCCAGAATGGCACTCAATGCCTTGGTGCCAATTTTGTAAGTCATTGCAGTGTTTAGCTTCAAGAGTGGACTGCTGCTAGTGCGACACAAAGCAGCTACACAGATCATAGTGTAGATATAACGGGAAAACCTTAAGCATCAGAGTAAAATCAGCAAAGTGGAACTTGCTGGAATATATGTGCTAGTATTGCCGGTACGGCTAGAAAGGCTTCGGATACCAGCTCTCTTCAAGTGAAGGTGCGGTACTGTTAATATCAGTGTAACTCTCAAAGGCGACACAGCTCCCCGCATTTCCTTGCTATTCTTATAGGATTCAAGTGGGCAGGCCACTACAAATCCTATTCCTATGTTTACAAGATCCTACGAATCAAAGAGGCTCAAAGTGTCCATCACAACCGACCGTATAGACCTCTACACTGCAAATGTCCCTGCTCATCTTCAGTACAAGGAACATACTGTACTACTATCATACTCCCTCCGTTCCAAAATATAAGTCTTGGTAGAGATTTCCACTATGGATCACATACAGATGTATCCAGATACATTTTAGAGTGTAGATTCACTCATTTTGCTCCATATGTAGTCCATGGTGGAATCTATACAAAGACTTGTATTTAGGAACGGAGAGAGTACATATTAAAGAAGAACGGAAGAGGAACATGGTAAAGAAGAGCAAGCAGATTTTGGATAATAAAATGTTGGTTGCGCAGTGCCCACACATGATGAACCAGAGCGCATTAAGAATGCAACTCCCAGCTGTCTCTCGACCATTTCAGGCGGTTGGATGAAGATCCTACGTCTCCTAACCCTTCTTCTTCCTCGTCTCTGATTCTTCCCATACAGAACACCGCACGGGCCGCCGGCCGGACCACCGGCCCCCACCGCCTGTGTTCCTCCGCCACCCCCACCCCCACCCCCGCCCCAACCCCCACCCGCGTCGAGTTTTCTTCGTTCGGCGAGGCCCCACAACCACCCGAGCCCCTTCGATCGCACCGGCGAACTCCGGCGAGCTCTGAAAAATCGACTGACCCAATTTTGAAATTTAGTCTACTGTGATTTAACTAGTGTGGAATATAAAAGGGGAAAACCATAAGCATTGGGAGTATAGTGTTGAGCGTGCCATGGCGGATCTGAAGGTGCAAACCGGACAAAGGCAACTTCGCAACCAAGACAAGAAATCAGAGTAAAGCAGTGGCGATCTATTTTCTTGCTGCGATAAATAAGTTGAGCAGATACGAAAGAGTACCGCCTCTGGTGCGGCGCCGTGTACGCATCTGCTGAGAATTTGACGGTGCTGCGGTAGCGATGGCTGTCGGCGGCGTGGAAGCAGATCTAGGAGGGTAGACGGTGGCGGCGGGGCGCGGTGGACGAGACGGTCGTAGGAGCGGCGCCGGCAAGGTGGACGACGGCGGGGATGAAGCGAGAGGACGGGATGCAAGGATCCCGGTCCGAAGCCGTGGATGAGAGAGGTCGATCTCTTGTAATGGACGGCGGCGTCGGGGTATCAGCTCCGGCATGGTGGAGGAGGACGGCGGTGGATGGGGTGGCGGACGGCGGCGGACGGAGGAGGGTGGGGTGGAGAGGGTGTTTTGGCGCCCACGGAGTACGAATGGGGAAAAGGGAGGTAGAGAGGAAGGGGGAACCATGTATTCAGGGCGCGCTTGTCTCAAATGCGAGGAAATTTACAAACTTAGCCCCCGTTTCAAATTTCTACTACATCACAGCAACATTAGTCGGTTGGGGATAGGACGGTAATCTCGCATACACCGAATATTTGCCGACGAGAGTTTGTTTTTGGCGCCCACCGTGTATGAATATGAATCGGGGAGGGAGTCGATTTCGGCCGAGGACACACTGTGTTTTGGCGCCCACCGTGTATGAATCCGGGTGAGAGGCGGTTACGTCACGTTTGGGTGAAATTACAAACCTACCCCTATCGAAACCTATAGAAATCCAGCAGATAGGCTTTGCGTGGCAGGGATAGGCAGTAGTGATTTCCATCTCGCAGATTTTGGTTTCGGGCGGTTACTGCGACTTTCCCCGCTTCGTTCAAATTTTGCAGAGTGCACGTTTACCGTGCCAACTCAATTCGAATCCCGTTTGTATTCTATTTTTTCGGGCGGGATCCATTTTCAATTGGAATTACATTCTATATACATCATTTTTTATATATACTTTCAAAAGCACAACACCATTTATACATAAATATGGTTTACAAATGGCATGATCTCAGATTCATAAGGTTGTATCCATCAATTTGGATTTTCAAATATTTGAAACCACTTTATGTTGAAATCCAATGTATGCATTCCTCGCTAACTGTCTCCAATTAATGTGTGTTTCATGCGGGTTTTTTTACTTCTCAAACATGTATAATGTGTTTCACACACGCAACATATAGTGTAATCCCGTTTAGACATTAATTGCATATAAACCATGCATTGTTTGTAATTAAAGAATCTATGGATCACCAATATTGATAAACTATATAACATTACACGTGTGCCCAAATTCAAATGAATATGCATGTTTGATACACCAATTTGCGTTATGATATTATCGATGTCGTGATCTCCAGTTTAAATATTTGAATCCCCTTTAATCCAGATATTCGTCTCATATAGCTATCACTCATGCTTATATAGGACTATCTCTCTGGACCTATACGCGTTCATCGTCTCTCAGGTATCTCTCGTGCTACCTGTATGTCGACAATGATCTTTTATCTTCGTAACACACTGACGGTACTCTCTCCCTCGACCTTCATCACTCTATCTCTCTCTAAGTATATCTCGCTCCCTGCTATGTGTCTCTAACTATGATTCTCCATGTGGAATCTCTTTCTCTCACACAAACACAAAACTTTGTCTCCCGGGGTCTCATTTCTCTCTACTATTCCCATGTGTGCCACTCGCACACCCCTCATACAGAGATGTCTTTCGCTCCTTAGATATGAGAACCTACGACTCTTCCTCTTAAATATCTCTTTCTCACACACAAACACAAACTCTGTCTCCCAGGGTCTCATATTTCTCCATTGTTCTCTTGTATGTCGCTCACACACACCCTCTCTCCCTAGAGATATCTTGCGTTCCCTCATATGTCTCTCTAGCTATCACTCTCGTTGTGAAATATCTTTCTCTCTCGCAGACACAAAACTCCGTCTCTCTGGATCTCATTTCTCTCTGATATCTGTTTGTATGTGACTCACATGCACCCTCTCTCTATCTCTCTCACACCCACACACATAACCCAGCCTTCTGATCCACTCGACTCCTATCTCTAACGCACACTAGCTAGCATCTTTATCTTTCTATTTATCTGTTTCTCCATCAACCTTCTTTCTCGCCCTCACTCTTGATTCCTATCACGCACACTACATATGTTTCTCTCTACATGCAGTCAAGTGCCCTCTCTCACACACATATATAACTTCACCCTTTGAACCACCCGACGGTCATCTCCAACACCCAAACTAGCGGATGTCCCTCTAGCTAGCATCTCCATCTCTGTATCTATCTGTAGTTTCTCCGTCAACATTTCTTTCTCGCACGGAGTCTTGCTTCCTATCACCCACACTATATATGTCTCTCCATACATATGCATTTATAGGTTGGTCTCTTTTGCACAATCGTTGCGCCTCACTCCCTCTGCTCGCCATAGATGCATGCTCCAGCCCACGCCACTATCTCTTAAAGACAAAAACACATGCTCAATTGTCGGGCCTTCTTCCCTGCATTCTCACATGCATGCATATTGTCATACCGATCCGTCTCTCCCATGTCGTTGATCTTATGACTTATGTCTTCTTTCTTTTATCTCGATCATGCGCGCGCGCACACACACACATCCCACGTATACATGTATACCTCTCACACATGCACGTTCAAGGTCTCTATGTCTCCATACGTAGTTAATTACCCTCAACCCTAACGCCACATCGAATCGTTCTCCTCTTGTGTGCACATAACTTCCGCCTGGATGGGTAAAACACACACTCACACTTAACAATCTCCTTCTAGCTACCCCCTCCCTCTCACTCTTCCCCTATATCCCCGAAACCAATAAGACCATCCCTTTGTTTAATTCCCGCCTACATGCACCATCGATATATAGTAGTCTTCCTCGGTGTCTCTCGAACAAACACGTTCTCTCGATGTCGACTCCTCTCACGCGCACACACCTTCTCTTCCCTCTCTACGGGCATTTTCTCTCTCGCACCCCATCGTTGGTGGCCTCTGCCATACACATCACCTCTCTATGATGAAGCCATGCACACTTAAATTACATCCTCCACAGAGGACCCCGCGACACACACACACACACACACACACGCACGCACCCCCCCACACACACGCACACTAAGACTCCATCTCTCTCTCTCTCACACACACACAACACACACACGCACGCACGCACCCACCCCCCACACACACACTAAGACTCCATCTCTCTCTCTCTCACACACACACAAACTAAGACTCCATCTCTCTCTCTCACACACACACACCCCACACACACTAAGACTCCATCTCACACACACATGCTCTAGGCGGAGCATTTGTTCCTACCACCCTTCATCCAACCTTACCCGTATGATAAACAATCACCTTTATTTACTTGCATAACATGGACAAATTCCACTTTACTTTAGTAGTCAGCAAACTTATCATCTGTACCCTTATAAAAAAACGAGTTGGCGGTGATGGTGTGCCTGCCATCTTGTAATATAGACCGTCTGATCTATATCTGAGGATAGAAAGCAAACTATGATAATTTTACAAAAGATACCCGCACCTCTCTCCACATCCTTATCTCCCACAACCTCATTGCTCAGCAATTAAAAAAGGAAAGTCTCTGGAACAATCTAGCATGCATGGTGGCCGCTGCCGCCTGCCGGCGCCGTCCATCCCCATGCCTCCGCCCATTCCGACCACCAGTCACCACCACGCTCCACTCCTCCTCACCTTATCTCTCATCTTTCATTTTTTCGATGACATTCTCGAGATACCAGTTTTCCGATAAAATTCTTGAGATATCATTAGTTTTTACACATGGGATTACTCCTGCATGGGTCAATCACAACAGGTGTTTTGTAAAAAAATGCATATTGATGTTCCGTGCAATGCACGAGCATCTTGCTTGTAATTATATAACGCAAATCACGAGCAGGAAGTGACATTTTTTTGACACAACCACGTTAACATGGCCACGTAAATCACTAGCTAAAGTAAATACCATTATACTTATATCCCGATGCAAAAGGTTGAGTACATGTCCGAAGAGTAGAGTCGCACACACGCACTCTGTCTCTCAGAATCTCTCTCTCACACACACCAGTTACGTGACGCCCACTTAAGCAGACACGTATGTTACAATTTGTGCACCCGCGGGTACACGTGATGCTGCGCATTTATTTAAGCCGGAAGGCGAACCCAAACAGTAGCTGCATTTATTCCCCTCCCACCGCCTCTTCTCTGGTCGCCGTCGCCCGGTAGCCATGGGCCGGCCGAAGGTAACAACATACGCCATACTCTCGCCGGAGCGGTGCTTTAATATGGAAATTTTAGTGGTCATGCATGCATCTTTTTGTGCTAGCACTCCTATATAAGGGTTGACCGATCGCTTCCCGCGGACGTGCGCGGGCGGTGGAAGAGGAAGGAGAAGGGAAGCGGGCTGTGGAGTAACGTTTTTTACCACAATTTCTTAGGAAACTGAGTGCAATAATTGAGTAGTTTTGCAAACTACCAGTACTACACCTAAAACTGTTCAAAACCTATACTCCCTTGCCAGCGCGCGTTTCCCGCGTGAAACGGTCAGCGTCGCCCTGGAGCGTCAGTGCCGCATTAATGCCCGGCCAGAGCGGAGGCGACCTCTCACTGGCGCCGGCTTTGAAGTGGCACGACAGCCGAGAGAGCGCCGCTTCCCGGTGCACGCGACTGCTCCGCGTCGAGACTGGCCATAGGCCCTGTTTGGATCCATGGGTTAGAGTTAGTTTGAGCTAGTTGGGGCTCAAATAGCCCTAAAGTATCCAAGCATGAGGGTTTAAATTGGAGCAAGTTGCACCGAACCCACCAAAAAAACTATCCCACCCAAGAGGTGCTAACTGGAGATAGTTCTCATTGGGACCACTGAAAAATCACTTTTCTCTCTCCATGAAGTGCATTTATTGTCAATCTAACCCTGTCACCCAAACACCTCTTTGGCTACAGTTAGTTCAGGGTTAGTCATGAGTTAGTCTAACCTCTAGCTAAGTTAGAGTATCAAACAGGAGCAGTATAGGACATGCAAGTTGCTCAAAGCATACAGGAAAATTCGTACGTGAAAGGATTTTTTCTTTTTGAAAACGGAACGTGAAAGGAATTTTTTTTAGAATGCTCTTGGCATGTCGCTAACATGTGATAGTTAACCGACCTCAATAGAAGGCAGAAACGCCAGCCCGCCGCACTTTGATAGAGACGAGGAGGGAGAAGCGATACAAGCTGCTGGATTACTAGAGATAAGTGTCGCACGGAAGCCAAGAAATATGGTGATAGCGTGGGTTAGCCATGTACTAGTATGATGTAACTACACTGGGCTGCCGTGTTTCGTACTCTTCCGGTCCACTGTGGAGATGATTGGTTAATTTTATATCGCTGAATAATATTAAATATTATGAGTGCAGACGCTCCACCATGAGGTTCCTTGCTCCTTCTCGGTCGTCCAGAATCTATGTTCTTCCACTCTATTTTTTTACATGAGCTTTGTTCATCCTTTTGCCAACACGCGAGACATCTAGCATCAAGGTGCACGTGTTATGCAAGGATCGTTCCATCTATATGAAGAACACGTGGGACTGGAACTACGAGACAGACATGTACCCAGGAGTGGACGTACGAACCTGAGTAATGTAGCGCAGTAAGTGGAGTAGAAAGGCACAAATGGTATGAACATGTGTGGCATATAGGGTGTGTTTGGTTGCGTTCTCGTCCCAGCATAGTTGTTTCCTCTTCATGCATGCTCAACTCAACACCCCTCTTCTTGCATGCTCTCTTCATGCATGCTTCTAGTGTATTTGTGCTAAACTAGTGTGGACTCATGCACCCTCCATACACTCTACCAAACACCCAAAAGTAGGTCGAGAAGGGAACTCTTGGGCGGCATTTGTCTCTTACTACGTACTACCACTAAATGTTGTACGTGCAATGCACGATGATGTTATGGAGTACGTGCCTAAGTACTCTACTACTACTATATTAGTTGGAGGCACATATTAACTTTTATATTTGTTTACGTTTATGCCCCGAGACCTTCCAACTAGACGTGTCTTTCTCTCCACGTCGCACTTTGTATCGTTCATACCACTAAGTACTACTACGTGTGGTCTCCGACCCAGAAGTGGAAGAAGTGGAGACGCTCTAATATGCTGTTTTTTTACGTTGGGCTCTACCACGTTGTTCATGTCCCACTCCTTTCACTGACGTGTGGGACATCCAGCACGTGCCGTGTTTGGCACCCTTCGTCGTAAGAGTTGAAACGCTAGCATTCATCAGAAATAAAAAATAATTATAAATCGGCAGTGATACTATTTTTTTGCGAACCAATCAGCAGTGATACTATACCACACGGTTTCCTTGCTCCTCGATATCGGAAAGAATACTTCCGTTCGCCAACATGTGGGACATCGACCATCCTGGTCCACTTGCCATGCACGCAGAACTCCAAGGGAGAGTCACCCAGGTCGTCGCGCCGCAGTAACAATGACTAATGAGCCGTCAAATCACAGGCCCACTTCCCACTTTGAAATTGCTCGGACGAAGGAACCATCATGACTTCGTTGAATTCTGCTTCTTGAAGAAAACTACTGTACCAGCAGTACTGCTAGCTACAGTAGTTACTCCAGCAGAGGCCTCCTTTCGTTCATAGGATAGGAATATGAAAATCATAGGAAGTGAGATGACATGCATCTCAATTCCTTTAGAGAAAGAGATTCCATTTGATGCTTAGGATAGGAATTTTTCCATTTAGTCTAGGCTAATGTACTGGTAATTTGCTCTAAAAACTATAGTAGTAACTAGTAGTATTGGTACATGCTCGTACTCAGACACAGACACACACACTAACTACTAGTACTACTACTTCTCACATGCTGGCCAGACACCGTCGTTCTCCTTCCCGGCTTTGTCGGCGACATCCCACCATGCTTGGATCTTCGCCGACCTCTCCGCAGCAGCGCATGCGTCCTTTTCTTTCTTGCGGCGGTGGGCCTCTCTTTTCTTGAGTGCTTTCTGACTTTTCCGCTCCCTCTGTGCAGATTTGGCCGCCTCTTGCTCTACCGCCCATTCGGCCTTGGCATCTTCAAATTCCTCCCACATAGTTGTGAGGTCGCGAGCGGCGATGAACTCGGCACGGCGGGATGCCATGGCTTCCCTACCATTTTGTGTGCGATTGTGGGCGGCGAGGAACTCGGTGCGGCGGGATGCCATCGCTGCTTTACCGGTTAGTGTGCGGCGCGGTGGCATGAACGACACTTGGTGAGAGCTCTGGGGTGGAGTGGCCGGACAACCATATAGTGCATTGGTTTGTCAAGAGCTCAAGGACAGAAGACGAAGCAAATTTGGATTCCCCTTCAATCCTGGTCATTTATTACCGAGTAAAATGCATTGGCGGTCATCGAACTTGTCTTGATAGCTCACTTTGATCATTGTATACGAGATACGGTGATTATACGATCGCTGGCTCAGCGTATAGCTCTGTATTTGTCTGGTTGACCAGTCGAACAGTCCGCATGCGCCTCATCAGGTCGTGTTCTTTATCTATCTACGCGGGCCTACCTGTCAATGGAGAAATAAATACTGTAAAAACCAAAATTATGCGTATGTGGGGAATCAAACCACGGACTCGTCGCTGCAACGCACCCTCGTCAGCCAAATGAAAATGAAATACTACGCGTCAGACACTCACGCTCACGTTGTCAAAGCATGCTAATGCATGCACGTCGCCCCCTAAATCAAAGTCCTGCTCATGGCGCAACGCAAACGGCGAGCCCATCACCTGCGCGCCCCGGCGGTGCCTGACATTACTGTTTAGACGTTTGATGGAGGCCTACGCAAACGCCGAGCATGTATTCACCTGGCTCAACACCAACGGTCATACTCGGACTGCCTTGCTCATGTATATCGTCCATCACAACGACAATCTATAAAACAGCCTAAGCTAGAGAGGGTACTATGGTAGTATGGTACGGAGTATGTACTATCGTGAGCGACCGATCTTAGTGCCACTGCACACCGAAACCCCTTCCATCGCTAGCGCGCGCTTCCCGCCTGAATCGGTCACCGTCTCTCCAGAATGTCAATGCCGCATTCACCGGACTTAATTGCAGGTGCAATTGGTGTGTCACTGACATGCGGGACAGATGCCCGTTGGGCCCACATGTCAGTAACCCAAACGCATCTGCAGTTAAGTCACTGAAGCAGCATCCGCATTCACGCCCGACGAACCTACTCCGGCACCAGTTGTCCATCCGTCTGCCACGGCTCATTGCCATTCGCCCGCTATATTAACTTGAGCCCCAGCTCCCAGCCATAGCCAAAGACCCACACTTATTCTCCTTCGGTCCCTTCCTTCTGTCGGCACCACTTCAACCATGGCCTCCTAGCGCTCCGAAGCTCTCTTGGACGTATTGTCGCAGGAGCAGACGAGGGACATCGGCGGCTCCGCTCCGGGCGCGCTCCAAAGCTCTCTTCGACGTACTGTCGCAGGAGCAAACGAAGGAGGTCGCCGGCACCCCCCCGGCCGCCCTCCGCCGCCACGACCACGAAGCCGGCGCGCGTGCGCGTGCGCAACTGGCAACGAGGAAGAGTAGTACACGGTAGGTCGCCGCCGCTCTGGTCCCGGGAAGGCCACCGCTACTCCACTCAGTCGACGCCAAGCTTGGTGGGGTAAACATCGGCGGCCGATTAGCCGCTTGACAGCGACGTGGAGGCGGAAATCTTCAGAACCTTGTGCTTCGGAGGAGGAGGTTATCAAGGCGGATGAGGAGGAGGCAAAGGCAATGGACGGCTTTCTCGGGTTCATGGCCGGACATGGTGGTCGGGCGCCGACGATCGTTTAGATTCAGTTTACAGTAGGTTTTAGTACGGTTTGTGTGAAATATGTAATGAATTTCGTCCAGTTTGTAGGAAAAGTTTTCGAAATGTAATGAATTTCATCCGGTTAATTTGAAATTTGCTCTGTTTGCACGAATTTCGTCCGGTTAGTTCATATAGTTGTCGAAAGGTATGCGGGCAGCATCGGATGGCATCCATCAGTGTCCTCGGACAGATGCCGGTGTAAATTTGTGGGCCAGCGCTGGAGATGCCCTAACTATCATGCTATAATCGCTAACAATCCTCCATTATTTGGCAGGGAACAGTTATCCCTCGATCAAAATCAGATCCGCGGTGTTTTGCACTCTTCCCACTTAAGAGGGTAAACTCTTGCTTACATAAAAATGGAGCAAGTGGATGGCACTGTAGCACGTCATATCACTCGAACTAGCCCGCCTAACGAGTGGGAAAGCACCGCCCTCGTCATTTTGTTCTGGATTTCTATCGATTGATCACGCGAAAATGTTACGCTTCGCAAGTTCTAAAGGAAAAGGCGGCACACTTACGACTCGTACGCGTCACAACCCCGACAGTCCGGCTCGCACGCCGCTCACCAGAGGGGACACGCGTTGTCTTGCAATTTCACTGATGTGGGACCGTAATTGAATAAACCATCAAGAGCCAAAATCTAATCGCTCGGCGGGCGTCGGCTGAGAAGAGAGAAACGGGGGAGGGAGAAGAGATCGCCCGCCCGCCGCGCACGGAGTCCAAGAAATATATGGTGATAATGTGAGGTGGGCCATGCTGGAGTCTGGACCGCTTCCGGAGCCCGCTCTCACCGCCCTGGCCCCTCAAGACGCCAGCTTCCCGCTGCATGCATGCATAGCAAGTAGTACTCCTTATGTGGAGCAGAGAGAGGCATTGACAAAGTCAAGGAGTGGGCTCTGCAAGAGCCCGTCTCTACACGTGCTCCTAGGTATAAAAAATAATTCTAAAAAAGGCATAAAAACAATTGTGTCTTAAAAAAGAATGGTAGAAAACATTTGAGAGGAAATAGATAGAGAGAAAGTGAGAAAAAGCTGTAACCTGGCATTACATGAGGAAGTAGGGAGTGGTGCACATGCCAAGTTCACTGGGCTGCCGTGTTTCACACTCCTCCGTCGTAACAGTGGAGACAATAGCTTTCATCAAAAATAAACAATGAATACTCGTTGCTCGTCCTCTATATCGGAAAGAATACTTTCATTCGCCGACATGTGGGACGTCAACCATCCTGGTCCACCTGCCATGCACAAAATTATCCTAGTCTACCCCGGTCGTATCGCAGGCCCAACCTTTCCCACTGTAAGTTGTTCGGACGAAGGAACCATCATGACTTCGTTGAATTCCGCTTCTTCAAGAAAACTTACTGTAACCGCAATACTGCTACCACACGCGAAGACTGGACGACACTGTACCACGTCATATCACTGAAATCCACTAGGCCAAACTAGCCCGCCTAGGTCATCTATTTTGGAACGGAGGGAGTACGTCTCTGCACTGCTATGATTTTGTGTTGCACGTTCTCTGTACTTTTGCTATGATTTTCCTACCCTATGAACCAAATGAGGCCTGAATGTATGTCGACTATTGTCTGATCGATCGCTAAGCCTATAATTTTAGGAGCTAGGGCTATTGGTCTATCGACGAGGGATAAGTATAAGCGTACCACGAGCTCATCAGCCCCAACGTTTCTCTTCGGTGAGTGTTTTGCAAGTACTATAGCTCACACAGTAGCTAGCCTACTAACACCAAGAATCATCAAACAAGCCCTGCTGATATGATAAACAGTTCAAACTTACATCTAAGCATGCCATATATTACATCAAAAGCTGGTGAGGATACATCTGTTTCCATAACTCTTAGAGGGTTCGCATGATTCATCGCATGATTCACTATCAAACAAAAGTAGCAAGATCCGCCCACACAAGACAGTGCACTAGCCCTAAGATGGTTTCATAACATGCATCGTTCTGGTAATTAAACACAGGGCAATGCAAACTACCCTGAAGGATTAGCGCGACCAACTATTTCTTGTCATCGATCTCTCAGGCAATGACCACAACATGGACAGCGGCATGGGAATCGATTTTTGGGGCGATGTCCACAGGACTGACCACGACATCGGAATCAATCTCTGGGGCGATGTCCACAGGATGGACAGCGGCATCGGAATCGATCTCCAGGGCGATGCCAACAGGACGGGCCACGACATCGGAATCATCAAGGACGTCCACCGGCACCTGCACAACCCTAACATATTAGCAAGCACATTGCAAATAATCAAAAACCACAACTATGGTAATAAGCCATTATTTTTTACCTTGTGCAGCTCACCGGGGGATCTCATCCCTCCGGGGGCCATCTCCTCGTCCTCGATGGGGGCCATCACCTTGCCAGGGGAATACTGCTCCTCAACAGCGACTATCACCTCAAACTCGGTCTTGAGCCTCACATAGGTGGCAATCAGAGTTCCTGGGGTAGGCACGGTGGGGCCCTTGCTGTTCTTCCAACTTTCTTTGAGGAGTTCGTCCGCCAACGTCCTCAACTCTTTGGCCAGTGCTTGTTTCTTGGAGTTCTTCGTCTCCATGGGTTGGCCCGCCAACATGGTCAGCTCGTTGGTCGGTGCTCGCTTCCAGGAGATCGCTGTCTCCAGTGGGTTGTCCGCCGACAACTCTTTGCCTAGTGATCCAGGATCCATCAATGAACTGACAAACAAAAAGCAATCAAAAGGAAACCACAATCGCAATGAAAACGGGAAAAGAATAGGATGTGAGAATCGGTCGGTGCTTCGCAAAAAGAAGATTCTTGGAATGAAAATATAGCAGCATAACTGATTCGCCCACCTTTCCTTCATTGGTACAGAAGAAAAATGGTAGAAGTGAGTAGCCTGGAGTGAGGTTTTCTTCAAGAAAGGGAAGACAGGGCTTGAACGAGCGTTCCAGTGAAATGATGGTTGCTTCGTCCAGTCCAACTTGGAGGCCACCTTACCACTGCTGGTAAAGGTGTGGGTTTTGTGATATGACGGGTCATGACGGCCACACGGGGTGACAGGTGAGTCTCGACTGTAGCACCTCGCTGTGATTTGGTGGATAGCACGCGGGCCCGGATGCTTTGAAATGTCCCGCATGTAGATAGAGCAGCTAGTCATATAGGAGTGCTCAATATTGTGCACCGCGACCAAGGCGGAGAGGAAAACGAGAGAACTACGTAATTAATGCATGATTTTAATTAGGGTAGTTTTGTAAAGTACGAGATACATTCCTCCAATCGCAAAATGCCTTGGTTCATGAGATTTGAGCCCTATAAACCGGAAGGGAGGGAGTACTGCACACGGTGTAGTCTAGTCACTTGTTGAAATCTCTAGAAAGGCAAATACTCCTTTCCGGTTTACAGGGCTATACTACTCCCTCCGTCAGGTGTGTAAGTCATCTTACGAAAACCAAATAGTCCCAAAACACTTACGCGCTGTGCATTAACTTCTACCTTGTTTCTTGTTTCTTGACATATCAACCAATAAGAGATGAGATGTGTGCATGCTTTTAATGACTTGCAATGGCTAGTTCATTGCATGCAATGCTATTAATTAGCAAATAAACATTGGTGACCCCAAGAGGAAACGGTGCTAAGCACGTGGACCTATGCAGAATGAGTATCAACCAATGGATAATGGAGTTTAATTGTTAAACAATAGCAATTTTGTCTCATGCAAGAGCCTGGCTAGTACTCCAAGGAACCGCACCACGCGAGCATTCGCAACTGCCACATTCGGGTTGCGCTTGGCTCTTCGCCTCTACGAGAAGACGAACAATGATGTTACTCCTACTTCTACAGTATCGAATCCACTGCTGCATGTCCGTCCACCTCGTGCGGGAGGGATAGCGTGTAGCGAAAGCTTCTACTTACTGCTCCTGCCTTTGCGTCTATGACAGGTGGGCCCAATAGGTGGTTGGCCCTCCTGTCATGCAGCCAAAGGCAGGTGCAGTTAAGGCACCGGAGCTCAGTCCGCGAGGGAGAGGGCGTTGTAGTAATCAAATTTCTCGGTCTTGTACGAGTTGACGCGACACATCAAAGCACTGCACTCGATATAAGTCTTTTTACACATTTCAAATGGGCTACTTCGTATGTAGGAGTAGACATATTCTGCTTCGTATGTAGTCACTTGTTGCAAGCTCTAAAAAGACTTATATTTGGAAACGGAGGGAGTACAACGTATGCATGCATGCCGTGACTTTCCTTTTGATACTTGCATGTGTTGATTTGATGCACCTTGCCAAATTTTGACTATACATTTAACTAACCAAATTTTCATGTATGTCACAAAAAATTACGGGGCTGTTTGGATTGTGACTATGTTTGTCTTATGTTGCCACATTATTTTTCCCACACTTGCCAGCCACACTTGCCTAACCTGAGTTGCTCAAATTGTTAGACACACTTTGGCTTGCCTAAGGGAATCTTGCCACAATTTTTTTGTCTATGACATGTGGGGTTCACTGCTAATAAAAAAATTCTTGTCTTAGGTGTGGCTTATAAAAAAGACTTATATTTAGGAACGGAGGGAGTAGAAAATATAAATAATAATGCATGTTGGGGCAACCCACGTTTCCGCTAATTTTAGCCGTGGGCTTGTTCACAATTTTTATGAGGGGGTGGTTGTTCATTTAATGGAGGGACTTGTAGTACCAGACTTGAACGATATAGAGTGCGACCTGGCACACCGTAACACCACTTGGAACAAGCGGGTAGCTATCTCAAAAAAAATCAACAACTAAAAAAACCGCGACCTGGCATGTAGTAGTACACAATTTTAAACGATTGTTTTGATGGAGTGAAAAAGGAAAACTACCCCACTACGTACATATAGGCCGGAGCCTCCGCGCTTGCTTGCTAGGGTTGCTCTATTCACACACTCTCATCCTCTCTAGATCTAAACAAGATAGGGGTAGTAACACTGTCTTTCTCCCTTCAAAAATCACTGGCTTTCTATCCTCACCGCTGGTTACAGATCCGGACGTATCCCCCTCCGCCGGTGAAGGGGGGGAGGGGCAGCGTTTAGGCCGTCGTCGACAGCGAGGGAGGAGACCCACTACCGGCCGCACCATTATCTCTGGCCAAGCGCCGGCGCGGGAGGTCCTCTGATCCCTTCGTCGTTGCCTGTGGGCGGATCCGGCCTCCCGCCGCCCACCTATCCACATCCCGACGACCTTCAGGTATATCTTCGTTCGAAACCGCCTTAGCTCTACTTCCCCAGCTCGCTACATCGCTGCACGTGCATCATTTTCTACCTCTCAGCCCCTCTCGATCGGATGGTCCAACGTCACATATTTTTTTCTTCTATTGTTAGAGGTAAAGCTACTTCATGGAGTCGAATCTTGTACTCCCTCCGTCCGAAAATACTTGTCATTGAAATGGATGTATCTAGATGTATTTTAGTTCTAGACACATCCATTTTCATGACAAGTAATTCCGGACGGAGGGAGTACTTGGTTCAAACAAGAAATAAAGTGGGGGTGGGGTAATTTAGTATGTACATCGGACTTGGTACAAACAGGAAGGAAAGGGGGTGAAAGTAGTATAGACTGGTCATCCAACCGGTCTCTTGGTCGAAAAGGGAAATATAGGGGTAACGCTGTACACAGTGGTATGACCAGGACTAGATTTGCTATCCACACATAGGAGTAGGTGGCTAGATTGAACAAAAATGGGACCAACCCAGATATGTTTCTTAGATGTTTGTTTCTCGGGGCAACAAACTATGAATCACCACTTTATGCCCCTGTTTACGTACATGGTGCTGGACTGCTAGTGCACCCACTGTCCCATGCCCTTATACCAAATATTTAGGCTCCGTTCAGAATAAAGGGGCAGAAAACATAGGTCTTGATGAAAATAGAGGAATAGGGAAGGAATGTAGGTATAAGACTATGGAACAGTGAATCGGAGGAAACTCTCAAGAGAATGTGTTCGGATGGACTATGAAATGTATAGATTTGTTTTTTTAGAGTAGCATGCTTGGCAGTATGAGATGCTATTTGTTTATTCAGCTGCACAGTGACTACTCTTGTCCTCACCTCACGTACCACATATAGGTTGATTTTTTTATTCTGGCAACACAGCACAGCAACCTGTCTAACGCATGGTAGCGAGCGCCTGCCTCGGGCTTCCGCCCAAAAAATGAGCAGCGCGTGGATGTTTCTAATCCTATGGAATCAGTACTACCAGACCAGCTTTCCTATGAAACACTATTCACCTTTCCCGTGTTCCGAACGGTTGGAAGGGAAAGAATACCGTAGGAATTGTGTTCCTACGAAAATCCTGCACCAAACATGTGAACCGAACGCAGCCTTAGCTGTTCTTAATCTAATGTCCCTGGTAAAAATGAAGCCATGCCACTGTTATAAGCCATGACAAGTTTAGCCAAATGTTTTTGCCTGTAATTGTTTGAGACTCTGACTGTTTCCTCTGTGCCTTTTTGTGCAAATAGGGATATCCAATTCACCTGGTTGCTGTTGTGACATTTTGGTGCACTGCACAAAACTCTTCTTAAAAGAAGTGACTTTTGTGTTGTTTAACTGGAATGTCAGATTGGAACAGTTGGTTCATTTTGGTGGAACTGCACAAAGGGAGATCTGTGTTCCAATCCTCATCATCCATATTGGCGCCATAACCTTCCTTTAGGTAAGAATGATATTTAATGCATGTGTTCATCTCTATTTTCTGACTGCCATGAGAAAATAATGCTGTTTTTTACTAGTACACTTGTACTCCCTCACTGACAAAACCAATTCTGAATTAGAAGGCCAATCATGTACTTGGTTTCACCAACTGGTGAGGAGAAAGAGAAACAGAGCATGAAGAGGAAGAAGAAGAATAAACAGTGCCAAGGCGATCTTGCTGAAGCCAGAGGCCTCAGTCGAGGCCATTCAAGGGCTCCGGCAACGACTACCTTACATGTGAGACGATCCTCCAGGGAGCCCTTCCACTTCTGCTGTCTCACTTAATTAATTAGGAGTACTTAAGTACCACTGATTTATTACTGCCTAATTTTCCTGTTGGAGTTAAACAAATCTTTAGTAGGACCCTATGCTGAATCATGTACGTGTGTATGTTTGTCTATGGAGGTGAATCATGTGGTGGAGCAGGGAGGGAATATTATTAGTGTCATGACATAATAGTGCTATTGTTTTGCATGTCAATTTATTGCCATTGGTTCAATGAGGCAATGTTTTGCGTATTGTCCATCATGAATTTGATGCTACTGTTTGACTAATATGCTAATGTCTTCCTATCCTTTCTCACTAAGCTAATGAAGGTTTCACCTTGTTCCTACTTGTGCAAACATGGATCATGTTGTGCCAATCATACATTTTAGTGGAACTACACAAGACAATACAATGAACTGTATCCCAGCCAGTGCTTTAACTCTGCTGGAAGTTCTTGATAATCTTTCGATATAATCTCAGCACTGGTAAACAAGAGTGATTTCAACCATACATTTGAAGTGCACAAAAATATATACTATCGTGTGATTCCAGTGAGTGCTTTATCATCTCTTATGGGACTACATGAATAAGCTTTTTTTCTCAGGTTGGTACGGGCCTAAGGCCTTCATCCATATTAGTTTGTTGTCATCTCTATTTGTATCGTGCTACTGTCATGAGAAACTCCTTTATCTTTGCACATTAAAGTTTTGCAACCTATGATAAATGCAATGCTTTGAGTGTTGAGTTGAGCTAATTGGCACTGATTAAATAAACTAATACCTCTCTTTAAGCAAGACTACTATGTTGCTAACTTTACCCATTAAGATAATGAGGGTGCTTCTATTTGTTAGTGTATGTGTCATCAACTAGTCCCACTATTACAGTAATCTCACTCTCTCAATATATGTGCCAACAGGGATGCTCGATTTTGGTGGAACTGCACAAAAACTTTGGGTGCTTCATTGCCTCGACAGCTTCCGTCCTTTCCTGTTAGTCGCTAATCTCCGCTTGCTTTCTTCCTTTGCTGTCAGTCGCTTGGCTTATCTCGGCTTCCAGTCAAAGGAAATAGTAATTGATATGCTACCTCACACAGGTTGGTACTGGTCTTTATCCTGATTATTGTGCATGTCATATGTATTGGTAATTTGGTATAGTGCTACTATTTGCCGATTTCATAAAGGAGTAATTTGGAGCCTGAACTCGCAAGCAAATCATTACATTGGGTGATTTCAGTAGAACTGCACAAAATGATCAGATGGACAGGTACTTATGCTGCTGCTATGTACTCCAAAGTTCACTCGGACAAGCATCGATGTTGACAAGAAGTGCCTATATTCATTCGAGTATCAACCGACATCAACCAATTGTCAAACTCCAAGTATTAGGAGAGTGAACGCCAAAAATATTGCTTGGTGCATAGCCCAGAAAAACGCAGTCCAGTCTTTGGTCCCAACTTATGCCTTTTGGTTATCAGCACATATGGTAGCGAACTATATGGCATGGAGTCTAAAGATTCCAGACAAGTTGGTTGACGCGTAGATTCATCTGGCACTTAATCAGTCTGCACGCCAAGGATGCTCCATTTCAGTTGAACTGCACAAAAAATTTGGGTGGTTCATTTTCTCAACCGCCTCCTTTCTCGTCTGCAATGTAGAATTTTGGCGAGATACAGGACCAAGATGAGCCAGTAAACTAGTTGGATGAAAGTAGTGGCCAAGTTGCTCAAACCTCCCTCAGCATGAGGCCACTATTTGAGGATAAACCGACAAGCAAAGTTCAGATTGTCTGTGCTGCCTCTTATGTACTCAAAAGTTTACTCGTACAAGAACTAATTTTAGCAAGAAGTACCTCCGATTGAACACCATTTACTAGTCTGTACCCTAGGTAATTAAAGTTCGTCCATGGATCATATTGGCTGTGATCTCAATCATTTGGATGCATAAACATATTGAACATGTGTATATCTGAATCTTTTTGTGAATTATGTATGAATATTGTCATGTGATCTATCAATCATTTGGATGCATAGATATGCTGAGCTTGTGTATATATGAATCTTTTGAGTTGTTGATAGTGAATGTTGGCTATGAATATGAACGTGTCCTGTGAACCTGAGTTTGATATGAATGTTTACCTTTTCTGTTGTATTTGTGTGTGAACTTGTTAGTATGCCTACTGTGGGGTATAAAACGCAGGTCTCTTATAAAAGTAATGCTGTGTCCAATTTATGTTTTCCCTTCTAACCACATTATATATATTTATATTATTACTATTATCGTATATTTTATAGAGACTTATATATACATTATAAAAACATCCCACGTGTTATTAACTTATAAAAGTAAATGTTTAACGGAAGTTGGCAAGGAAAATCCTGGTTGTTTTTGACTCACAGGCAAGGAAAATCCTGGTGATTGCAACAAAAGCTTGCGAAGATTTTAAGGACCAATTTAATAATAACGCGCTCATTTTTATTTTGAGCAATAACTCGCTAATTTCTTAATTATATATATAAAAAATGTGCCTCTCCGGTTTATTCTTTGATATTAATTGCTCCTTCTAACATAACATTATATATATAACGAGCCCACCTAATACGTGTATTTCAAGGTTAGAAAATATAAATGGGCCTGATTGACGCGAAATTATTTGTTCACCCAACCCAGCAAATGGATTGTACATTCTAGAAAACATGGGTTAAATATATGCCACATTTTTGTAGGCTGACATGTGGGCCAATAGGTCAAAGCCTACGCAGGGCGTTGTCAACTTGGTCAACAAATGATTGTGTCATCCACAGCCATTGGATTTATATCCAACGGCCGGCATGCACCTTCAATCTCTCGTCTTCTTCCTCCAGCGTCGCCGGGACTGCCTGGTCCGGCCTCCGGTGGCTAGCGGCTCTGCTTAGCACGCATCGCTGCGAAGCGCTACCCCACCGCCGGCCAGGCTATCCCTCCACCCCTCGACACCTCCTGTTATTCTCCACAGACTACAGCCCCACGCCACAACAGAACCAGTTATAACCCTTCTCCTCCTCTCAATCTGCGACTCCACTGCCGCGTTTTCCCATCTCCGAGTCGTTCCCGTCCGGGGCCTTGCCGTCGTCCACCGCCTCGCTGCGTTCGGTGCGGCGTGGTCAACAAACGAGAGTCATCGGAAGAGGACTGTACGTGGAGAGCCTGACGGCTGGGACCCACGAGGTCCATGGTCGCACGCAAGGAAAGTTCCTCCTTATTAAGCTAAAAAAAAATGTTTCCTCCACCTGACAGCTGGGACCCACCGGCTGTATCTTCGCACGGAAGGAAGTGCCTCCTTGTTTTCTGAAAAAAATTATTCATCCCGTTGACAGCTGGGACCCGTCAGATTTGGTGACTGACTTGTGGGCCTACTAAGTGGACGTGTACGCACGGCTTTGTCAACTTAATCAACAAATGATTCTAGCAGCTGGACCGTTGGATGTTAATCCAACAGCCGTGCTCCTTCTTCAACCTCTGTTCTTGCTCCTGTCTCCCGTGGGCGGCACCATGGCTGTGCTGCCGCGCACCCGAACCAGTGAAGTTTCCCACTCCTCTCCATCTGTGACTCCACTGCCCCGTCTTCCCCATCTCCGGGCCATTCCAGTCTGGGTGCGCTCGGCACGGTGTGGTCAACATGGTCAACAACCGAGAGTCTTCGGAAGATGACTGTACGTGAGTGGCTGACAGTGGGGACGCACCATGCCCATGGACGCATGCATGCAACGGAACGCGGCAAGGTCAACGTGGTCAAGGAACGACTTCCATCGGAAGTATACTGTACGTGGAGAGTCTCAGCTGGGTCCACGGCCGCAGCAAGTAAGTGCCTCCTTATTACGCGGAAAATAATGATTCCTCCAACTAAAAGCAGGGACCCACTGGACGGGCCACCGTATTTTGCAAAAAAACGTTTGCCCCCTGACTGTTGGGACCCACCTGACGGGCCACCGTATTTCGCGAAAAAAACGTTCCCCCCGCTGTCAGCTCGGACCCACCGGAAGGGCCTCCTTATTACGCACAAAAAAAATGAATACTCCCCTGCTAGCTGGGACCCACCTTGGTGGGAGGCTGACTTGTGGGCCTACTAAGTTGACGGGGACGAAGGGCTTTGTCAACTTAGTCAATATGAACGATTCTAGCTCCAGTGATCGTACGATATCCATCCAACGGCCGTAGTGCTTATTCAACCTCTGGTCTTCTTGCTCCAGCCGCCCAAAGCAGCGCCGGTCGTGCCACATGCTCCTGCCTCCCATGGCCGGCTGTGCTGCCGCGGAGGCCTCACCGCCCCCTACTATTCCCACCGCTGGCCAGGCCCTGCGGCAACGGCAGCCTCACACCGCAGCCGAACCAGTGAACCCTCGTACTCCTCTCCGCGCGGGCTTCCACTGCCGCGTCTTCCCCGGCTCCACGTCGTCCCCTTCCTAGGCCTCGTCGTCGTCCACCGCCGTGGTGCTCTCCGCGCGGCGTGGTCAACGTGGTCAAGGAACGACTTCCATCGGAAGAGTACTGTACGTGGAGAGGCTGACAGCTGGGTCCACGGCCACAGCCTAGTTTTTTGTGATTTGCCAAGTAAGTCGCTTTGTCAGGCCTGTTGGGCTGCAAATCTTTCAAGACAAGGAGAGCTTTCATTCGGCTGGCCGAGAAAATGGCCCATTAGTAATGAGAAATGGGCTGTACATTTTTAAAACACATCAAACCGGCAATTAGTTTCAAATATCTTTTTTTCATTTTGAGATTTTAAATTACATTAATTTTTATGCGTGGAGAATTTGTTGGATTTTATATTGATATACATTTATTTTTAAAATCAGTTTGAATATGAGTCGAAATTTCGGGATTAAAAACAGTTCGGACCGCACCGAAATATGCAAAATTTCGCATAATTTTTTAACCGTGGCCACAATATGGGCTGTAATGCTAACAAAAAGAATATGGGCTCCAAAAAAACTTTAATAATTAGCAAATGGGCTGTAAATTATTAGAAATAATGGCAGATGGGCTGTATGCTGTTTTCCACAGATTTGAGGCTTTCCTAAAAAAAAGGTTGACGCACAAGCAGTGACTGTTGGATGGCCATCCAACGGCCATCATGCTTCTTCAATCTCTGCTCTTCCTGCTCCTGCCGCTCAAACAAGCGCCGGGGGGACTGCCTGCTCCCTCCTCCCCGCGGCCGGCTCTGCTGCCGCGCAGGCCTCACCGCCCCACCGTACTCCCATCACTGGCCTAGCCATCCCTCTACTCACCCACACCTGCTGTTATTCTTCGGCGACGGCAGACGAACCGGTAAACCCTCGTACAGTCATACTCCCCTCCGCGTGGGAAACAACTGCCGAGTCTTCCCTGCCTCCGTGTCGTTCCCTTCCTAGGCCTCGCCGTCGTCCACCGCCCTGGTGCTCTCGGCGCGGCCTGGTCAACGTGGTCAACGACCGACATGCATCTGAAGTGGACTGTACGTGGAGAGGCCGACAGCTGGGTCCACGGCCGCACGTAAGGAAATGCCTCCTTATTACGCACAAAATAATGATTCCTCCACCTGACATCAGGGACCCACCGAAAGGGCCTCTGTATTTCATGAAAAAAACGTTACCGCCGCTGACAGCTCGGACCCACTAGCTATATCTTCGCACGCAAGGAAGTGCCTCCTTATTACGCACAAAAAAATGAATACTCCCCCTGTTAGTAGGGACCCAGTATAGTGGCAGGCTGACTTGTGGGCCTACTAAGTTGACAGGGACGGAGGGCTTTGTCAACTTAGTCAATATGCACGATTCTAGCTCCAGTGATCGTACAATGTCCATCCAACGGCCGTAGTGCTTCTTCAACCTCTGGTCTTCTTGCTCCAGCCGCCCAAATCAGCGCCGGTCGTGCCTCGTGCTCCTACCTCCCGTGGCCGGCTGCGATGCGGCGGAGGCCTCACCGCTCCCTACTACTCCCACCGCTGGCTAGGCCATCCCTCTACTCACCCACACCCCCTGTTATTCTGCGGCGATGGCAGCCTCACACCGCAGCGAACCAGTGAACCCTCGTACTCCTCTACGCGTGGGCATCCACTGCCGCATCTTCCCCGGCTCCGCGTCGTCCCCTTCCTAGGCCTCGCCGTCGTCCACCGCCCTGGTGCTCTCGGCGCGGCGTGGTCAACGTGGTCAAGGAACGGCTTCCATCGGACGTGGACTGTACGTGGAGAGACTGACAGCTGGGTCCACGGCCGCAGCAAGGAAGTGCCTCCTTATTACGTGCAAAATAATTATTCCTCCATCTGACAGCGGGGACCCACCGGACGGGCCACCTTATTTCACGAAAAAAAACGTTTGCCCCTGACTGCTGGGACCCACCAGCTACATCTTCGCATGCAAGGAAGTGCGTCCGGGCAAAAAAAAGGATTCGCCCCCCTGACTGCTGGGACCCACCAGCTACATCTTTGCAGGCAAGGAAGTGCCTGACAGTCGGGACCCACCTGGTCGAAGCGTACGTAGCGTTGTCATTCTGGTCGCGAACGTGTACGTACATATATACTGGTGGATGTAGAGGCATGCACGTGTCGTAGTAGAGGCGCACACGTAGCATGTACACGTACGTACAGCGGCCAGGGTGCAAGAAAGAAAATACGGCCACATATGTATACATACGGGCGGGGTCTCGAATGCCTACTCGCGCATACGTACGGCCAGGGCTCGTGTACATGGCTGGGTCAGAACGGAGAAACAGTGTCGTCGTCGTGTTCATGGGGAGGCAACGGAATGCGTCGTGTTCATCGGGAGGCAACGGAACGCGTGGGAGCCAACCGGCTGGGTCAGAACGGAATGCGTGGTCATGTTCATCGGGAGGGCTTGGATGGAACAGGAGATGGAAACGAGGCCTGGAGTACCGCACAATGGAGGAAATGGACCTCCTACGTTCGGAACGGGGTCCTGTTGATCAGGAGGGGTGTGGCGTACCGCAAAACGGAGGAAACGGACCTCCTACGGTCGAAACGGGGGTCCTGTTGATCGGGAGGGGTGTGGCGTACCGCAAAACGGACGAAACGGACCTCCTACGGTCGAAAC